>NC_137273.1:41310476-41315476 GCF_053477335.1 Acartia tonsa | reverse complement strand
GGCCGGGTGGGTAGTTTTACGTTCGTTATAGGCTAGGCTGTGTTATATTGGGTACTGAGCAACCCCGCAGAGCTGAGTTTGGGGAAAATGGGGTATCAGTGCTCAACTGGCACTATATGGTAAACCACATTCAATTCTTTGATTTGATATCTATTGTAACAAGAAGTGTATATAAGAACTCTTGTTATCCTGTTTTGAAAGTTTATTGTTGAAAAAATCATAGAATACCTTTAATATTCTGTCGAAACTTTTTTATACATACATCAATTTTTCTTAATTTCTATTTTCAGTCTATAATATTGGATTTCTAACATTTGATTCACAATATTTTTCACCATTACTAATATATTCTTGTTTTTATTTTATGATTTCACAAAGTCCTTTGACACTACACTTCATTGTTATCTGAAAATTGTGTACAATAACATTATTACAAACACTAGAAATCATTAGATATGGAGATTAGGTTTTCAATGTAAATTCAAAAACATTAAGAAAAAAATCTCCGAACTGATAAGCATTGAGAAAAAAATCCTCCTATAATGTTAAGGCTCGGTGTAAAAATGTATAACAAAGGAATTTGAAATGGAAATTTGGAAGGTATTATCAATGCAAGATAAGTCAATTTCAGAGCTGGATCTTTAAATCATTTCAATGGTGCGCCAAATCGGGATAAGCCGAATTTCAGCCAATCACAGCGCGGCATTTCGTAAAATGCTGTGCTCTCATTGGTGTAAAGTTGGCTCACCCCGATTTGGCGCACCATTGAAATGATTTAAAGATCCAGCTCAGGATGTCGTGTCAGACGAATGGACAAAAACCAACTATAAAGTAGTTTAGCTAAGAATATTAATTCTGGTATCGATTAGAAACCAATCAATATCATTTGGATAAGAACCGGTTCTCAGCCATACAGAAAACTTATTTATCGCATCGTTTTATATCCAATTTTCTACGAATATAAAAAAGTACAATCATAAGGGGCATCTCGGCATTCTGGGGCTAAAAAACTGGTTTTAATCTTATAATTATACATTTTTATATCCGCGGAAAGCTGTTTATATTACTATGCAATAAATAACTATTCGGTATTCTTTATTTGCAATTATTTAATCCTTTGTATACACTTTTACACAAGTATTTTATTCTTTTAATGGAATGACGACTCTTTTTTGATTCAGGAAAAAAGCCAAAAAAAGATTCAGTTTTCTAGATTTTCCATAAGAGTTACATAAACTAAACGTAGAAGCAAACTAGGATGAAAAAATTCATATGCAACTAAACAAATATTATAAATATCAACATCAGTGGAACCGAACGGTTGTTAGCAACATAAAACAAGACTTTTTAAACAAGACATCCCAACCATTTTGCTAACAACCAACCCTAAGATTTCAAGACCAAGTCCTAATTGTGCATGGTGATGAGCTGCCCCTATTTTGGGCCAAAGCTTTTCCCCTACTTTTGATATTAATGTCAAGCATCTGACATAACAGCAGTGTCTTGTCATCATGACGGAAATTGTAGAGTATCTCCGCAAAAAAAACAACGTATTACCCACAGTAATTCGGAAAAGAAAAGTGAATACCTACAAAAACGGACATTGCCAATATATGTTTAAACAACAACAAAAAACGTCACTTTCTCCAAAACATTTTTTATATGCGCCTTTTTTTATGTTAGAAAATTGCGCATTTTTAAAATCTGAAATTATTTTATAATCATTAAAAGTCTTCAAAGATTACAATTTTGTCTTTATTTTGATTCACTTTGATAAATTTCAATAGATTTTTATTATAGCAAAAGGATTACTTTTTTTTTGTAAATTCATTTCATTTTAAATGCATATCTTATACATAATCATAAAATAATACCTAAAATTGAAAAAAAATCTTACTTAAGATAATATGTGAAAAAAATGTACCATTTCTGTAAGGCAAAAATTCAAATATTTGTTTAAATATCAAGCCATAAAGGTCAATCAATCAAAGGATTGGTTTTGGGTTGATATGAATCAAATGCTGTACAAAATTGATACTTTAATACCTAACATACCATCAATAATTCTATATCTGTTACTATAAATACAAAAATTATAAATTACAAAATAAAAAATTTAAATCACAGAAAATCACAGCAATATACAGATTCGATTTATAAAAAAATACAAAAAGTTCTAATTTCTCACAAGCCCTTTAAGAAAACTAGTAAATTTATCATTTGATTGTTTTTTAAATTGCAAATTTCATATTACAAATTGTAGTTTATATTTTGATAATAATAAAATATTTTTTTATCAAGTAATGAAACCAGGGAGGGAGGGAGGGAGGGGACATTGGACTGGAAATTATACAAGTACTTAATGTTTTATAAACACACTTGTTATAATTTTAAATTTTTTTAGTATTTATAAAACCTTTTATGTATTTTTTTAAAGACTATGTACATTTCTTTCTGATTAATCCTATGGGGCATTTGCAACCACATGCCTTTAAAGCATTCAGCTGTTTATGTTTATGCATTTATATCTAGTCATACAATGCATGCAAACACATCTTAAACTTTTTTGACATCAGAATTCAAAACATTAAAATTTACAGGTTCAAGCAAGAAGTAATGGTTTCTTGTAAGGTGTGATCAAATGTAGCCAGGTATAATAAATAATTAAACACATTACAACTTTGAAGACGTAAGGCCAATATCTTAGCAAAGAACACTTTAATAGTAAAAGGGATCAATGCAACATAGTGTGTACGGCGATTAACTGGCACCCCACAATAAGGAATGAATATAGTATTATTTTAAGTGATCAGGTAATTTTTATTCCATTCAAATCTTGCTAACCACTGAACCAAAAAAGTATTCCGTTAAATGGAAGCTTCACATGGGTCCCATGAAAGCCCTATTTGAATTTAATATTTTGTTTTATGCTGTTAAAATGCCCTCCCAAAGTTGCTAGGTGCCAAGAGGCTAGTAACACTTAGCAGACTAGAATTGAAGGCCATATCAAATTAAAGTAAGTATTATAGAACAGTAAGTTACCATCAATTACGCAATGAATGTTTAAATAATCATTGCAATCTGATATTCAGGACTTAAGGTGTATCTTCACTAAAAAAAAAAAAATTTGTCTACTATAAAAATAAATTATTAGTTTCAAATGATGATCTTTTTTACAATGCTTTAAATCACATAATGCCAATAATTATAATTTGATTGTACTAAATTATTTTATCAACTAAATCGAAACCTTATAAGTAAAATTGATAAGACTTCTTACAATTGCTCTAATATTAATGTTTAGCAAAATTGTCAATAAAATTTTAATTATCAAAATTACAGCATTGTTTTGCAGCTTTGTCATAAAACAGAAATGCAAGGTGGCACCATCTGCTGCTATGTCTGGCGCTTGACATTAATATTAGGAGTAGGGGAATAGCCTTTACAATCGCAATACATTAATAGCATGGCAATATCCGCCTGGCAACAAAGGCCGTGCAATTGAAGGGTTGATATTCTGCCAGAATTTTCAGGGGGGGGGGGGGGTAGAGGGTCTCCCAATTTTTTTTTGCCTCTGGGGTAAAGTAAACTCTCTAAATACAAAAATCACCAAAATGTTAAAAATATAATTCAAATAATTTGATGATAATCATGGAAGCATTTGATGTTTCATATGCAATGCATATCAGATAAATAAAGATAAAAGATGTAATTTTCAGGGATAACATGACAGGAAAACATTTACCCAATAAAAAAGTACACAGTTATATATTAGTGTAGGTACTTTAAAATATTATTTGGTTCCAAGGACATCCAAGGAGCGGGTTAAGGGGTGATTAACCCCACCAAAAAAAAATTTATTTTTAATTTTTCTTGCCTATATGATATAATGATTCCACCCCTCCCCCCCATAATAAAAAAAAGTTGGACGTACTTGTGGGGGGGGGGGGGGGGGAGTTAGTATGATAAACTAATCTTCTTTATACATATCCATAAGTCCCTGAAAAATTTTGAAATGATAAAGATTTGTCAACATTCAATGATTTATTTGGGGACAGGGGTAGGAAAACAAGAATAATTATGTTCCAAGTTGCATAGCTAGTGAATTATTCTAATACCTAAAGTTTTATATTAACGTTATCTTGTTAATGGGCTAAAATATACCTTAGCTACCTACTTGAACTAGTAATGTATGAACTTTTCAAACTATAATATATAAAGAAGGGGTGTTTTTGTCTATCATCAATGGGGACGTATGTAAATTTATCGTCCGTTGACATATCCCTTAAGTTTTTGCAATTTTAACAGGACAATCAACTTATCAATATCATGGTTAATCTAAATCCCACAGAACAAACAAAATTGAAAATCAAATAAAAATCAAAGTAAGTTAGAAGAAATTAACATTGATATAAAGGTAGGTAGTAAAATAAGGTTCAGGGAATTGGCAACTGAAGGAAAAAAAAGCCTTAAAACACATTCGAACTTTTCCTTAAAAACTTACAATCGGCTGGTACCATTGATTGGGAGATGAGACATTGGAAGATAAATTACACTGGTACTCAAAGGTTTGTACCTAAATAATTTCAATGCAGTGCAAAACTTTCAATTTCAATCCCCCAAAAGGGTAATATTGTTTATCATTAGAGGAGCTGTACATATATTCATCGTCCATTGTCTTATCCCTTAAGATCCCTAAGGATAAAGACGGAACATGATTGATTGAATTACAACTAATAAACAGGTCAGGATTGATTGTGTTTGGCCAATAGCATCTGCGTCTTTTCTTTCCGTCTCAGCATATGGTGCTTCTCTGTCATCTCCTAGAAATAATGGATGCAGAACACATGGATGTTGCAACAGAGCAATTTTTGTTGTTAATTTAAGTTGCTATTATAGTTATATTAGCCAGCTTAGAGAAACTTTTTATCATGGTGTGTAAATATCAGGGTTGGCATAAAAAACCCAAGTAAAAAACCCAAGTTGGGTTTTATTGGGTT
>NC_137273.1:39667976-40000476 GCF_053477335.1 Acartia tonsa | reverse complement strand
TCGTACTTAGACCAATAAAATCTTAACTTAAATACAAAAAGGTTTAAATGGCTCTAGTAAAAAAAATTTCAAAGTAAAACAGTGAATTTTAGGTTAATTGCCCAATCTACCACTAATAATAATTTTAAAAATATTAGTTATTGGGATAGCAGGGTAGTAATGTTTTCATTGTCCATCCTATTCTATGTCTTTTGACTGAAGCTTGAGATTAAACTACTAAGCCAATTGAGTTTCCCGTTTAGGAAAGCTTTACATAGATCCCTTGATAGTTTAGGGTTATATTTTTTCAATTTTGCTACAACGCTCCTAATTTCTAGGGGCACAACCAACGGTACAACACGAAGTAAACAGTATCTTTGCTAGGTATTGAGTGTAAAACATTTTTGTAAAATGTAATTTTTAAGTTTCTAATAAGCATCCTAAGGTAAAAAGTTAACATAAATAAACATCTTCATATAAATGACATAAACATCAATGTTTTTACTCAATTAAATCTTATTCACTAATTCGTCAGTCTGTCTGTCTGTAACTGATAGCTCTTATCGTTAATTCAAACCTGTTTGAATTGTCCTATCGTTTTTCAATTAAGCAATATGATTCCTGTAACAGTTAGATATAAGCACCCACTTCACTTGATATTTGGAATTTAGATTACTAGGATACCTAGGCATAATGTTAGAAGCAAAGCATCTATATAATAAAGTCTTAAAATGTTAATTAAGCTTTCTTTCAGAAATTGGGAATATGCGTTGATACTTCGTATTTTATTTATGTATGTCCGTTTGTCTGACCTCTTAATATTTTAATATATTGATTGGTTGGATATGAGAAAGTTGTTTCTCCCCCCCCCCCCCCCCCCATTTCATATCACATTAGAATGTTTTAATGTAACTTCTTTTTTTTAATTTACTATTTTTAGATGCTAAGCATCTCTAAAACTAAACTTACTTTAAATTAAAAAAATGTGTGTTAGAATCTACCTATTTATATAAAACCTTGCAATGGGACTCCTCATAGGTACATTTGTGTATATTCATAATATAGTTAATCCACAGAAGTGTAAGGAAAATCTTTGATAACACCAATTTTTGTACCTTTCCCAAAAATAGTTATAAACCTTTCCAGGGCCTATGTATATGAAAAGCTACACTATAAAGGTTCAGCGGTAAATCCTGTTAATTTTATATAAGTTAAGCTTCCCTCATTTGAATGTTGTCATCCTAGTTTTTCAATATTTAATATGCACTGGGGGTTTGTATGTATGTATGGATTTTTTTTGCATTTTAGCTTGCATGTTTGTAGCTTTCTTAAAGCGGGTATATTAGGACTTTTTATCCTTGTAATAAAGTAACAGGATGTGTGTGTGTAGCTTATGACCTTGATAACTGCTTAACCGATATGGATCTTCTTTGAAGTATAGCTTCTTAGAGGTCCAGGGAAAATTTTTTAACTATTTTGGGAGGAGGGCATTAAAGAAACAAGATGTCTTTCTGTTTTTACGTAATTGTGTATGTGCAAAAAGATCTCATTAAAAGCAAAAACGATTGTTTTAGTCTATTTTAAAAAAACCTTAGTTTATAAATCAACCATAAAAGGAAAATCGACGAATTAAATTGAAACTCTGATTTATTAAACGAATAACAAAGTCATTAACATACATACATTGAACGGTAATAGTCAATCTAAATGATATAAAGGACGCTTTTCTACATCAAGGGGTCGTTTCGTCCGTCCGTACGTTCATAACGGATTACTCTAATCAATAATTTAGGGGTGTAAGAAAGTCCTCCAATTTTAACTTGGCATGGTGATTCCTGTAAAGAGTTAGGTACATTTATTACATGATTTAGTTAGCTTATTCAACTTATTTTAACAATGATTCATAGGACAACGCGGTATAATAATTTCTATAATCAAGAATGCAAGAATATCTTTATATAGAATCCTGTATTAATGCAATTTTTCAACAAGTTAACATATATACTATATTTTTTTGTATATATTTAAATTATTTTTTAAAAGATTCACTTCTATGGATGTTGTCATCCTTGTTTTATTACTAATAGGTTATCGAATCTTAAAGTAATAGATGCATTACACTAGATGGATTGTCAAGGCACAATAAAATCCGTTAAACTTAAAAAGGAATATATAGCAGACGAAGATTTTTGTTCTAAGTCACATAAGATTCCAATAATACGAGCAATAAAATATTTGGTATGATTTCTCGAAAGTTAGCTTTATCCTATGTTTATACCAATAAGATAGCCTGATTGTTCTTACACTATATTCTTATTGGTCTAATTTACTGAATATGGATCTAGATATACTATATCTATTCTTAAAGTTTACTTAAAGTGTAATAGAATTTATATTGTCATTAGTTATATAAACTTGATGAAACTAGATTAAAACCAGTTCAATCTTCAATAACAAAAGCTTAAAAAATTTATTTTTTGTAATTTTTTTAGTGGAATTACGTAAAAAGATTATTTATTAATTGGATCAAAAATCCATAAGATAGAATGGGCGAAAAAGGCTTTTATTCAAAAATCGTAGATCGTAGCAAATAAAAACTTTGAATAAAAAAATAAATGCTTTGACCCTTAACTAGCAGTCCCTAGCATCTAGGTTGTCTGTATTTGAAAGGAGTATCAGAAAATAGCTTAAAACCATCCCAGGTTCTTAAAAGAAGCCTCCCTAATAAGGGGATTGCAATTGGTTCAGTGGTTAGCAAGATGTTAACGGATAAACCCCAATAAACGTAGGCCCCAAGAGAAAATTGAAGGACGGTGAGGGGCGATTTTCCACCCCCCATAAAAGTAAAAAACCTTCCCAGGACCAGTGAGAATCTTTAATGTAAAGTAGAACCATATCGGTTCAGCGATTAGTGATATTCTTCAAAACCTGTTATTTTTATACAAGGATTATAGAAAATTCTCGATTTAGAAACAAGTTGAATTGTCCAAAACTATTAAAAATACCTATTTTCACTTTGATAGAGTATCAGGGGAAAAGGGATAGAACATAAAAGAAAAAATACAGGGATAAAGGATTAAAACAAAGAACTATTAATCAATATTTCTCCATATCATGATTTCTCCTTTGGTAGAATGAAAAACTTTAGGGTAAAGTTGAGATTATTTTATGATTGCCTTATTCTTATATGAAAGTAAGAGTATGTCTATCTGTCTGTATGTACTGAAGGTTCTCGCTAACCGCTGAACCGATATGGTTCTCCTATACAATGTACCTTCTCATAATTCTTGTTAAGCTTTGTATATCTAATTTTAGATGTTGGGTAACACTGAGGATGGTGATAACCTCCCACAAAATAGCTATAAACCTTCCCAGGACCTATGAGAAGCTTTGCAGTAAATGAGGATCATATCAGTTCAGCGGTTAGCAAGATCCATTAGACAAGACAACACATATACATCCTGTCACTTATTATAAGTATAAATACCTTAATCTCTGAATATTAAATATTGAGTGGACTAATTTTCATTTCATGTAGCCAAAACTAAAAAAGTGCCATAAAAAAGCAAAACTTTTCACGGTCATAGAAGTATATGACAAACATACATAGATGACAACATCCATAAGTAGTGAGCAGATGTTAAGTGGTCATAAAAAAGTAAAAAAAAAAAAGAGAAAATATGTGATTAGTAAACAATATACAATGAAAAATATTTCCATTAAACGCAATATATGCCTTTTGTTGCAAGACCGACAGACGGAAAGACCTAGTAGGTTTTAGGCTGGATATAAGGGGTATCATCAATACTAATTGATCAGCAGTATATCTTAAATATTAGCCGAAAAAAAAACATAGTTACCACAAAAAAAACTCAATAGATAAAACAACAATGTCCTTGATATACTAAAAAACGAAATGTTTATAATGGGCTCTTAAGTTTCTTGGTAGCTTTCCAGATTATTCCTTATTGTGATAAGAATTCATTTTGAATGTTTGATATCGAAAAGATGATTCTAACATGTCATAATACAAATGAAGCGAGCAGTATGAAATGATTCCTTTATTATTTTAGGGATAGAACAATAAATTGCATTACAATGCCATTGATAATAAACAATATCACCCTTCCAGTGTAATTTACAGTCAAATGTCCCCTCCCTTCCTTCCTCATATAGTACCTAGCCCTAGAACTAAAATGCATAGAAAAGTTATTTATCGTTATTTAAAGACAACTTTCCGCAAACATTCAAATGAAAATTTCTATTACTAATTTTACTTTTTTTAATATTAGTGAAAAGTTGTCTGTAAAACGATGCTATACATGATTTTTCAGTATTGCTCAAACCCAGTTCTAATCCAGCGGATATTAATCGGTTTCGAAGCCACACTGGAAAAATTGTTTTCTATAAAAGGAAAACTTGAAAGGTAAAGAAATCCAATAAAAATTGCTTTATTGTTAGTAAAACAATAAAAATGCATCTTTTTTTTAGACAAACTAGGATATAGCAATGGAAGTTAAACTAGTTTTCCCCTATAAGACATTGGACGATACATTGATTTGAAAACCTTGTAATGATACACAGAATTACCCTTTCTGTAGATTAAATTATTGGTTGAAAAGTTTGGACACTACTAGTATTCCCCTCCCACTCTATATTTCTTACAAAATTCTAATTCAAAAAATTCCCATTCTGCAGATTAAATTATTGGTTGAAATGTTAGGACAAAAGGTAATAGGTTAAAACACCAATCAAAATACAATGAAATTACTCAAATTCCAATATAAAATATTAAATAAAAACTTTTAAATTCTTTTGAAATAACATATACAATTTTAAAAAAGGGGGTTAAAATCCCCCTTTACCAAAAAAATAATGAAATATGAACGCTAAAAAACAGCTTCACAAACAACGCAACTATTTAACATCAAAATTTTCCCTTTGAAAAATCACAACACCCGATTTCGCTTAGAAATTCTTCCATTCAATATAGAACACATTTTTTCATAAATTAATAATAAATAATCATAATAATAAACTTTGATTTTAAATATGTTATTTTTAACTTAAAATCACTTTTTAACACCATTTTTAATATATAAAAATCACTTTAATAAACATTATAACCACTATAATTTCACTTGTAACTTCATCCTATTATAGGTTGACTTGACTTACTAACTAACAAGTACAACCCGATAAAAGGGATGGGGGGTATGTTTATTTAATATAACCTAATGCTAAGAAATAGCAAAATGATTTTTACTTTAATAGTAGTTATCGTATCGTATTGTAGACAGCTTTTCCGCGGATATTAAAATTATAAAAACTGGTGTTAATCATATGATTTTTATTTTGATATTCCTGGAAAATTGTCTGTTATACAATACTGTACTTGACTTTTTAGTATGGCTGAGAACCGGTTTTAATCCAGCGGATATCAATCTGTTTCAAAGACATTTTAAAATTGAAATTAGTTCAATGATAACATTATTTCATCAATAACTGTATAACATATTACTATTTTTTATCGATTTATAATGTTATCGCCTTATTTATGAATTGTAGCAATCTTTTTTACATATATTTTCCTACTTTTTATCGGATATTTTTAATTTTAAATTAAAAATTATAATATAACATATTTTCCATAAAAAAGGACCCAATCTTTCTAGCTGCTTGTGAGATCTTCAGCTTCAAAAATGCAGACAGTCTTCATCTATTTTATATTATGAAGGAAATTTAAAAATACAAGTTGCGTTTTTTTTTACAACAGGTGTTTTCACTGTTTTGTTGCCCCACTTGAAGAGAGCCCCTTTCTACCCCTTTTCTCCCCCCCCCCTCTCCCCTTTTTTGCTCAGCTGTTAGTTAGAGTATAGGTCATGGAATAGGGGGACATTAAAAAACTAAAACTCATTAGAAAGATTTAAATAATCTAAAAAGACAGAATTTAGTTCAAAATAAATTGGAGGTAGAAAATTTTTTTAGCCATTGTCTTATCCCTTATTCGTGGTACAGGTAGTTTCACTAATAACACCACGGAAAAGCGACGAGAGAGAGAGAGAGCGAGAGAGAGATGGAGAGAGAGACGACGACACCACATCTCTATAGGAGAGGTTCTACAAAAACCGCCAATATTTTTCATAGCTAAAATATTTTCAAAATTTTTTAAGTAAAAACTTTCAAATTAAGCAGTTCAACATCATTGGCGTACACAGATATCCACTTATGGGGGTGAAAAATGGTATTTTTTTAGGGGAATGTTGAAAACCCTCAACAGCCCCTTACAAAAGTGAATACTTTTAGTGAATAATTAAATAAAACATAAGAATCTAAGCTTACTTTCTAATACTTTGGCCTGAGATTGTATTTATTACTTGGTGAGAACTTATGATTAATTTCGAATTAGCTATTTCTCCAATCGAGAAAATCCGCGAAATTGCGGAAACACCCCTATGGAATTATACCCAACAGCCGTGGTGAGGTGAGAGCGCAGCGCAACTACATATAATAGAAGAGACGAGGTGCTTTAATTTAGGCCCATATAATTGCCCATGGAGACTTATATAGGGATAAGACAATGGATGATACAATAATCCCAAATAATAATAAACAAATATACCCCTATGAAACAGCCGTGGTGGGGTTAGAGCGCAACTAATATAATAGAAGAGAGGTGGTGTGCTTTAATACGCAACTATAGGCCCATATAATTGCCCACGGATCTAAAGGGATAAGACAATGGATGATAAAATAATCCCAAATGATAATAAACAAATAAACCCGTATAGAATTGTACCCAACAACAGCCATGGTGGGGTGGGGAAAGCGCAACTACATATAATAGATGAGGTGGTGTGCTTTGATACGCAACTATAGGCCCATATAATTGCCCATGGATACTTAGGGGATATGCAAGATTGAATTTTAACAAGGATGAAAACCTACATAAAAGCGAAGCTCTGAAACGGTATGACAGACGAACATTGCCGCTTGTAGAGTGTCAAAACCGAATATACAAAATATAAATATACAAGTTTTTACAAAATTATACTGAAATTTGTTGCAAAACTTCTTAAATACAGAATACTGTTTAAGGACATACTGACAATTTTAAGACTTGATTATAGAGATGCTTCGCTTATAATACTGTACCTTTTTTGTAATAGGAATCAGTACTTTAAAAATCAGATCAATCAGATGATTATATCACATTAAAAAAACTGTTGTTAAAAAAGTTAAAAAGCAACTTGTATAAAATGGACGCACGGACATTCTGGTAACGATTAAAGAGTTGCTACGCTTTCTAAATCGTACCTAACTACTACAGGAATCATCATGCAAAGTTTGAAATCGATAGAACAATTCTAAAATGCCTAAATTAACGAAAAAAGCTATCCGTTACGTTCGGACGTACGGACCGACCTTAGCTATAGAAAAGCTTAGCTTTAAAAAAAATATTTATGCAATAAAATAGTAAATAGGGTATATAATTCGCATATAAAAGTAACAAAATGTCTGTCTGTCTATCTGTCCTAAGACAAAAAGCTCATGGAAAAAAAGACATGTAGCAAATAAACTTTTCCTTTAAATTAAAATTGAAAGAAATGTGTCTCAGCTTTTCAGCCATTAATTTTAGTAGTTAGAAGTGGTTGTTTTGTATTTCGTCATTGGGGATGTATGTATATGAATTTATCGTTTGTTGTCTCATCCCTTTAGATTATACTGTGATTTATACTTTGAGTTCGTGAAAATTTCTTCTTCATAAACAAGAAAAGAAAAAAAGAGTTAAATTAGAAACATACTAAATCAAGCTTTAATCATGCTGTATCGTCCAAGGAAACGTTTAAAAGAGAAGATCAATGAATTTTAAACAGAAGTTCGATCGGTTATAATCCTTATAATAAAGTAACAGGATGTCTGTTTGTATGTGTGTTTGTGTGTATGTTTATACCAAGAATATCGCTAATAGCTGAACCGATCTGGTTTTCCTTAACAGGTTAGCTTCTCATAGGTCCTGGGAAGGTCTATAACTATTTTGGGGAGGGTATCGCCACCCTCCCAAGAGAAATAAAAAAAAACGAAATTTTTTTTACATAGAGACTTGAACACAACATAAAAAATAATTACATATTTAAAATAAAATAAAAACATTGCCACTTATATATAAAGTAACATGATTTTTTTCTGTTTCACAATTGTCAACATTGAAGGATCTCGCTAACCACTGGTCCGTTATGGTTTTTCTTTACAGAGAAGCTTCTCATCTAAGTGCAGGGTAGGTGTATAAAGGTGGGGACCAGGAGAAACCCCCATCCCCCTAAATGTTTTTTTTATAACTTTTCATTTAAATTAGAGGCTTTTAGAGGCGGATCCGCTATTGAAAACATAAATAAGCACAAATTATGGGACTTTTAAGGGATTATTTTGAAAACCCTTTTAAAGCTGCTCTATAATAATTTGTCCTTAAGTAAGAGAAGAAATAAAGTAAGTCTTGTAACCCATTTATGCTTATCTTAACATTTACCCTTTCTTTCTCTCTCTCTCTCTCTCCTCTCTCTCTCTCTCTCTCTCTCTCTCTCTCTCTCTCTCTCTCTCTCTCTCTCTCTCTCTCATCTTTCTTTCTCTCTTTCTTTCTCTTTCTTTCTCTCTCTCTTTCTCTCTCTCTCTCACCCACTCACTCTCTCTATCTCTCTCTCTCTCTCTCTATGATTTGTAAAGATTTGAATTGACTAATAATATAGTTTTCATCTTAATAAAGGGTTTCAACCTTTATAACGATTGTCATTCTATTGAATTATCTACCTATCTTTCTTTGAAAATTCTCTTTCCCAATTTCTCTCTCTCTCTCTCTCTCTCTCTCTCTCTCTCTCTGTCTCTCTCTGTCTCTCTGTCTCTCTCTCTCTCTCTCTCTCTCTCTGTCTCTCTCTCTTTTTCTTTCTTTCTTTCTCTCTCTCTCTCTTTCTTCCTTTAGTTTTCTCTATCTCACTCTCTTTCTCTCTTTCATTTTCTTCCTCTTTTTCTCTCTTTCTTTTTAATTTGTCTTTTAGTAAGAGAAAAAGTGAAGTGAGTCTTGTTACCCAGTTATGCTTATCTTAACATTTACCCTTTCTCTCTCTCTCTTTCTCTTTCCCTTTCTTTCATTCGCTTTTTCTTTTTATTTCTCTATCTATCTATCTATGTATAATGTATATTTATCTATCCATTCCTCCTTCAATCTATTTAAGTATTATCCACCTACCATTTTCTTTATCTATCTATCTTCTTTTGTTTCCTCATCTATATATCTCTCTTTTCCTGTTGACTTATTTATACAAAGGCAGAATCTAACAAACAATATATCTTGCAGAGTGGTAGAACTTAAGATAAGGATGACAACATCCATCAGTAGCGAAGCACAAAAAAATCGTGAATGGGACTATGTAAAGGTAGATTTAAAGTGTATTTATTAAATAAAAAATATATTTTTTGGAGAAAATAAACACGAAACCTTGTTTTATTTTGTATGATGACGACGGTCAAAGTAAAATTTATTTTGATACTGATATCCTAAAAAAGTTTAAAATTGGGCCAAAAAAACTAAAGATATGGGGAAATATGTAAAACATATAAAAATAGACAAAAAACTGCTAAAAGGAGTCTGAATGGTGCTCCTTCATAGAGGGAATGTTGTCAATGTTGATTCTATCTTTTATAGGAGCTGAGTAAATCCCATTTCCCCCATAGCGTTACGGACTGACGGACAAAGTGAATTATAGAGTAGCTTCGCTACTAAAAACAGAACATCAATTTGTATCAAAATTGGACACACTTTCATTTATAGGATTTGATTTTAGAGATGCCTTGCTTATAACATGTTGTCCTTGGCATCGCTATTCCAATAATCAGATAAATAGGGTAATTGTATCATACAAAAAGTTGTTATTAAAAAAGTAAGAAATCAGCATGTTTCAAATGGACGTACGGACTTTCTGGTAACATATAAAGTTGCTACGCTTTCTAAATCATGCCTAACTCTTATGGAAATCATCATGCACTTTTAAAATCGATAGAACAACTCTAATACTCTATCATATCTAAATAAACTAAAAGAGCTAACCGTTACGGACGATCGGAACGAGCCTAATAATAGATAAGCTTCGCTTTTAATAAACTTTGAAAGGCATGTTTTGAATGAACTAACTAATTTAGTATGGTGGTGAAATAAATTAAATTTGATTAAAAACACTGCTTCAATATTTGCCAAAACAGTGGGGTGCTCCAACCCTACTTCAAATAATGGATATATTACTACTTGAATCTTACCCACGATTTTCATGTTCTCAAAATAAAGTGAAATGTATAGCTGACTAAATCAATGATTCACCCCATCACCTCTCTCTACCTCATCCCCTTCCCTTTTACTGGATGAACAAACTAACCAATAAATGATGTCCATTTCAGCAACCTAACAAGCAATAATTTTTCTCCTGTCATATTATCCACGTATATTCTATATCCAATGTTCGGGAATAGTTCCTTTCGTAACAACGCCCCATAAGGGGTGATTCGTCATATTTTTAAAATGGCTTTTTATAGGTTATTTTAGGTTAGGTTAGGTTATATTGGGTTAGGTGATTGCCCCACAGGATTAGGTTATTGGCCCTGCAGGGGCTAGAAATAGGAGAAAAGCTACTGTGAAAAATACAAAGAATCGCCCAATAAAGGTGCGATGTCACGAAAGGGACTTTACCCCAATGTTCAAATGCAATGAACATTGAACAAAGACACATTCATAGGATGTAACTCTAACAAGTATGACAAAATCCTTAAAAGCAAAGCACAGACTTTCTGGTTGCAGTCATAGAAATGTTATGCTTTCTAAATTGTACATTGTTATTACAGGAATCATCATGAAAGATTTGAAATCAATAGGATAGTTTGGACAGGCCTAAATTAATCATAAAAGCTATCTGTAACAGAGGTATGGACAGACAAACATTTGGATGAAATTACAAAGCCTAATTATAGAAAAGCTTTGCTTAAAAAAAGGTCCAAGCAAATTGAAGTATATGTTGTTACACTAGTACTTATGGTTATAAACATCTTTTCTCATATTAATTCGAATCTGGTGGATAGGAACCGGTTCTCATCCATACAAAAAAACTATGTCTAGAATTGTATTATATCCAGCTTTCTACGAATATAAAAATATACAATTATAAGATTAAAACCAGTTTTTTTAGCCCCGAGGTGACGAAGACACGGGCTAAAAAACTGTATGGAAAGCTGTTTATAATACAATGCAAGAAATGACTAATCTTATTAATTGACTGACAAACTATTGGGTACTTTCCATTTGATTACTCAGAACAGTGTCCAAACCTTTAACAAAAATTATAATCTACTCAAGGTTTTTTTTGTTATATCGTTTGATCAATTTAAAAAACTTGTTTTAATGAACCTAGTAATAGTGTCTAACACTTTAATTTTAATATCCATGGAAAGCTGTCTATAGTATGATGCTATAAATAACTATTCCTAATATTCAGAAGATTAGACAATGGGCAATTTATTACACTAGTCCCCAAAGTTTTATAATAAAATTTTTTTATTCATTGGATCAACAACTTGGGGACTTAATTGGTTGGCTCATTCAGTTGAGTGTTCAAACGTTTCAATAACCACTAATTTTAATCTCTAGAAGGGGTTATTTTGTATATCATTTTTGGGGATGTAAATCAATTGTTAATCCATTGTCTTATCCCTTTAGATCCCTGTTAAAATCCTGTGTTATATTTACAATTTATATGTTCTCTATGTGCATAAATTTATTGAATTCAAGGGGTAATTTTGTGTATCATCATTGGGGATGAAAATCAATTGTTAATCCATTGTCTTATCCCTTTAGATCCCTGTTAAAATCCTGTGTTATATTTACAATTTATATGTTCTCTATGTGCATAAATTTATTGAATTCAAGGGGTAATTTTGTGTATCATCATTGGGGATGAAAATCAATTGTTAATCCATTGTCTTATCCCTTTAGATCCCTGGTAAAATGCTGTGTTACTTCCCCAACTGAATACACGAATTACAACAATATACATATATGTACATATGTTCTGTATGTACATAAATTTATTGGATTCAATAATGAATATGGGTTTGCAAGCAGGGATCTTAAGGGATAAGACAATGGACCAATGATAATAAACAAAATTACCCATTTTTTAGAATAAAAGTATCGGTTGAAATGGTTGGCTACTATTAACCAAATTAAGTAAAAGTGCCCAAAGTTTTCAATCCAACGTAGTGAAAAAATTTTGGGTACCAATTTAGTTTAATGTCTAATGTCCCGTCCCTGCCTGGTTTGCAGCACACCAAAAATTTTGGACACCAACGAAAAATTTCAAATGTATTTGTATATAGTTTGACATTGACCTCTAAATTAGTTTTATCCTTTTATATAAAAGTAACAGGATGTCTGTGGGTCTGCTAAACCAATATGGTTCTCCTTTACAATGTAGCTTTTCATGGGTCCTGAGAGGGTAATAACTATTTTGGAGGAGGTCCATGGAAAAAAATACCCCCAAAAATCTTTATAAAACTATTATGTAAAACAGAAGGTCAACTCTCCCCCATTCTCCGAAGTGCCACTAAAGGCCTATAGGGGCGTAGCTACTACAGTCTGTAAGTTTTTTATATGTTTGGTCATAATAAGTTTTGGGCCATAAATCTGTCAAAAATGCTTTAAAAACAGACCTTTTTCGACCCAAGATACTGAAACAGTTTATTTGTAAGACCAAGTAATCTGAATATAAACTGACATGTATAACAATTAGTATTTGAGAATATCTGTAGCTGACATATTGTATGGATGATTAAACTTCAACAAATTGTATGATTACTTATTTTGTTATTGGGTAACCATCAAACAACAACAAAAATTAGCCAATGAGAGGCCACAATAAATTTTACCATTGGTCAATAACGGCCTCTCATTGGCTAATTTTTTTTGTTACGTCATAATCAGTCAGACACTATTACTGTGTTCCATTTTAGTGTTATTTTTTTTTA
Organism: Acartia tonsa; assembly: GCF_053477335.1. Lineage (NCBI taxonomy): Eukaryota > Metazoa > Arthropoda > Copepoda > Calanoida > Acartiidae > Acartia > Acartia tonsa. Next base: position 39,987,438 of record NC_137273.1, on the reverse strand, counting down.
TAAATTTAAGCTTATGTTTGGTTTATTCTTTCCCTCGATGCTTGGGGCACAGTCGCTTGTGACAACTATATTGTATGAAATGACTAGCAGAAAGGGCAGAAAAAAAGCCTAAAGCCCAGACTTTTTTCATAAAAATAAAATAGTCGAAAACCATCCCAGGACCAAAGTTCAGAACTGTTTTAATCTGGTAGAACTATATACTATACTAGCGGCTACGCCCCTTGAATCCTCTAAGGGCACTGGTAGATGGAGGAAAAGTCGACCTCATCCCATTTTAATTTTTTTGGGGGGGGAAGGGGGGTGAAGACACCCGCTCCAAAAATAGTTTAAAACCTTTACAGGACCTATAAGAAGCTTCACTGTAAAGGAGAACAATATCGGTTCAGCGGTTAGTGAGATCTGTCGAAACAGACAATAGGATAGTCTTTTGATTTTGGGCAATTGTAAAAATTTTGATAGTGGAAGTGGAAGTGCGCCTAAATATTTTTTTAGGGATTATTTAGGGGAGATACTGAAATACAGATATACAAAATAAAGATAAATTAGAAAGGTTTTGTGACTTTTTCTTTAATATTCTTGATTTTTAACATTTGCTCTTTAAATTTCTTGTCTGTATTCTTATACATTATTTTTCTGTGCTTCGCTACTTATGGATGTTGTTATACTTTTTGTATATTTATCAAATTTCTGAAGGCAAAGACGACATTTGAAATATTCTCTGAAAAGAACTTGTTTAGAAATTTTCCCAAGAAGCAGACAGAAAAGGCACTAGGCAGTTTCAATAGAAAACACTTTCACACACACAGTCCAGTTTTCTTCCTTTGTTATAAGTGAAAAGAGTGTTTTGTTAAAAAATTTAAATGCTTATCTATAATTGGGTCAGTCCATTAGTCAAGTCTGTAAAAATAACTCTTATCATTAACTTTTAAATTTTAAGACTAACATTAAAGTTACATTAATTAATATCCCAAACAAAAAAAAACAAAAGAAGTAAACTTTTTTAGTAAATAAGGATGAAAACATCCATAAAAGTGAATTTCTGAAATAGTAGGTAAGAATATAAATTTATAAGTGTAAACAAAATTGTAAGTAAATTGTAAGCAAAACTACTAAACCCTTAAACCCATTTCTGCCCCTTAATTGGTCAAAAGGGGGGGGGGGTAGGCAGGGGCGTCCAAGGTTTTTATTTTGGGGGGGGTAAAAAATTTTTAGGGGGGGGGTAATTCGTGTTTGGGTGGGGTAAAATGGCGCGCGAAGCGCGCCGCAAATTTTTTTTACCCCCCCCCAAAAATTTTTACCCCGGGGGTAAAATTTGCTTGGGGGGGGTAATTACCCCCCCTGAAATCTGTTGGCAGGGGTAAATTTAGTTTACCCCCCCCAAAATTTACCCCCGGGGTAAAATTTTTTGGGGGGGTAATTTAAATTTTATTAAATATATAGTATTAGAAATGCGCGCGAAGCGCGCAAAAATTTTTTTTATTAGAGATTTTTTATTTTGGGGTATTTACCCCCCCCAAACAATTTTGGGGGGGTAAATACCCCCTCCTTAATGGTTGGGGGTGCCTACGGCACCCCCAGGGTAGGGGTAAATTTTGAATGGGGGGGGTAAAATGAAAAAAATTTTGGGGGTGCCATATTCATATTTTGCTTCTTTCACCCTTTTATTTAAAACTTGTATTTAAGTCCTTTTTTTACATAAAAATTTTAAACATCTGTAATTTTCTTATTGTTAAAGTTAGAAGAAAAATTTAGGTGCTTGCTTACATGTGAAGACCGGAGCACCGAAAACCCCCCCCCCCCCCGCTTATTTTTGACAAAAATCAAAAATAAGGGGGGGGTAGTTTTTTAATGTCTGGAAAACGGCAAGGAGGAAAAAAGCACGGCAAGGCAAAGGACAGTCCCCATGAAAACACTTCTGATATATTCTCCTTAAGACTACCTGTTCAGGGATACATCTATTACTAAAATCAGTCAATAAATAAGGAAATTATGCCCCAAAACATGAATATCTCGTAATAAGGTTTCCCCTCTGGCATACTGGATTTACTTGATTTACCTCACTCAACTTTCTGGCGTGTTGTACAGTGAAAAAACTACCCCCCCTTATTTTTGATTTTCTTCAAAATTAAGGGGGGGGTTAATTCTTTGCCTTGCCGTGCTTTTTTCCTCCTTGCCGTTTTCCAGACATTAAAAAACTACCCCCCCCCCCTTATTTTTGATTTTTGTCAAAACTAAGCGGGGGGGGGGGGGGGTTTCGGTGCTCCAGTCTACCACATGTAAGCAAGTACCAAAATTTATTCATAAATATTTATCATCTAAGAAATTACAAAATATAAATTTCCGCAGTGGCAGCTATACATGGCAGCTGCCAATTGCTGTAGTATGTTGTCAGCCTGTAAAGGCGGCAGATTTTCATCAAAATATTATGTGGGTATGTTAGAAAAGATTAAGTTTAAAATTTAAAGTCTCTAAGTAAAAAAAAATATTTTTTTGAATGGATGACGATGCTATTTTTGCTCGCTTCATGTGACCTTTAGTATGGAGATATTTAAAAAGTTTCAACTCTGAGTTATGTGTCATACTCATATAGTCACTACGTTTTCTATCTTTCACACACAGAAAATGAGATAAACCCCCCCCCCCCCCTCCCTAAACTTTAAGGTTTAAATATAGGATAATTCTTAAAGCCATACTTACATTTAAAGCACTTGATTATATGCTTCGCTTATAACTGTATTCTAAAAATCATATGTATTATATCATATAAAAATAGTTGTAAAAAAGCTAAATATCTGCATGTATTAAATGGACGCAGGAACTTTCTTGCAGAGGCGTCCAAGCTTTTTCATTTGGGGGGGGGAAGTAAAAATTTGAAAATGAAATTTTTTTTGGGGGGGGGGGGGTAATCTTTATATCATAGAGGGAAGCTTTTTTATTTGGGGTGGGTAAAATTTGAAAATCCAAAATTTTGGGGGTGCCTACAACACCCCAAAATTCACTTGGGGGGGTTAATCACCTCTTTACCCCCCCCCCCCCCCCTTGGACGTATATGCTTTCTTGTAATGATTTTTAGTTGCATCATTTCCTAACTGTTATAGGAATCATCATAAAAAGTTTTCAATTAATAGGACAACTTTAACATGTGTAAAATTACCATGAAAATGCAGCCTCAATAACACAAAGTTATAAGCATTCTAAAATTACATTTTAGGTAAGGTAAGGGTGGGTTAATATGGTAATTTTTTCAGTTTAAAAAAAAAGGGTTAAATATTCAAACAATACCAAGATCATTAGAACAAGGGCGTCCAAGCTTTTTTATTTGAGGGGGTAATTTTTTTAAGGGGGGTTTATTTGTATTTTGGGTGAGTAAAATAAAGCATGAAGCCCGCTGGAATTTTTAAAAAACCCCAATAAAAATTTTTACCCCTCAATTAAAACTTGCTTGGGAGGGTAATTACCCCACTACAATCTGTTGGGAGGGGTAAAACTAGATACCCCCTAATTTTCTGTTGGGGGTTATTACCCCCCCTAAAAAATATACCCCCAGGATACAATTTTTGTGTTGCTCAGGGGGGATATCCCCTCAAACTTATTTTATTAGTATGTATATTGACATTTTTTTAATAGATTTTCTTTTCAGAAAATGATGTGTTTATATATATTGATATTTCTCACACAGTTGAAAAATATAGGTAAGATTTCGTTCTGAATGCATATTTATTGATTGAATAATTCACAACTAGTGGCTATGCCCCTAGAGGACCTAGGGACATGTAAAATGTTTTCTTTTTAATCTATGTTAAAATCAGCTAAAAATATTTTTTGCCTGCTAGATAGGGTTAGTTATGTTTTTTGCTTTTACCTAACTGCCAAAAATATCAGCTAGTCAGCATTTTTTATATATTTTTGGCGATTTCTCTTGGAAGGGTGATGGTACCGTCCCCCAAAATAGCTACAAACCTTTCCAGGACCTATGAGAAATTACACTGTAAAGGAGTGCCATATCAGTTCAGCAGTTGAGATCAGACAACAGTCAGACAGACACCCATTTACTTTATTATAAGGATTATTAGTATTTTTTTTCTAGATTCCTTTCCATTGAAAGATGAAACTGTTGATTTTACAGGTTATCCTTTAATTTTGTTTCATTTAAAACAGAACTATGAAGTTTAGTTAAACAAAAAAAAAATTTTTACAGTTTCACTAAGGTTAACTTTTATAAATATGTGTTGAGAATTATGTTTTTACTTTAGTTGATTATGACTATGGAGAATCCTTCGTGAGGTAATAATAATACAATAATTTCATTAATACATTATAAAATTTTTTATTTAGAGAAAAGGGGAAAGTAGGTTGCGGGTAAAATCGGTAAATAACATTCACTAAATATGTGTATTTCTTATTGAAAAGAACTATAGAAAAAATTGAAAAAAAAACATTTAACATAATTTTTATTGTTCTACTACTGTTTTTAACTTAAAACACTCATCCTTTACAGATTTTAACTGCTACCTACTTTTCCCTTTATTTTTATTTAGTAATAGAAGCAAACTATGGCAAAATGGTATCATACCATTCAAATTTCTAGATGAGGAAGGATTTGGAAGAAGGTAAATAAACAGTACTGAAAGAAAACATTAATTCTAAAAAATGGATGTTGAGCTGAACCATAATAACAATAGGGGGTGGGGGGTCGAAAATGACATCAACCCTCCCACAATCTTGATGGGGATTACGGCTTGAGGAAAACAATATTAAATTTATATTGTGCATATTCATATTTATCAATCAATTTAAATCAATAATTTCCAAAAACATATTTTGAATAACTTAGGTACCTGGAGAAAGAGAAAGAGTTGGTAGTTGCTCAAATGAAGAAAATTGAAAATCAGACAGAGGGTAAAAAATTAAGTTTTTATAGTTAAAATCATAATATATTACTATTGCCATTGCCATCCTATTTCAGGCAACTGCCTACTACTTTTTAATGATATATCTATAACCTATCACACCCCTCCTTAACCGAACTTTAGATTAAAAAAATTTTCCAAACATTCGGACAATTGGGCGTTCAAATAGGACCTAGTGGTAGTTAGAATCAGTTGAGAACAAAATCCTAGCCGTTCCTTCTTGCCAGATATCGCCATTTTAAGATTTTAAGTAAAATTACATTAAAAATCCAAATACAAACTTAAATCTTCTTTCAATTTTTTAGTATAATTTTAGTGAGACAGCCCCAAAACAGAGTATCTTTGCTCCTGTGGCCAAACTAACTGCCTGGAGTTCCTAACAGAGAGTGCCTTTATGTGTTAACATAAATAGGGATTCGAACCCATTCCCAAAACTAACCAACGTGGAATAGCTGTGTATTACAGCATGAGGTCAGTATTTTTACCACTGACAGATAGACAGCAAGGCCTATCCTAACCAGAAACCTGATCATTAACCCACAGGCCCCAGTGGAACACCTTTGAGGTCTGCACCACATGTTTACTGGGGTGTTGTTCACCTGTACCCTAGGATTGGGCAGGTTTAGACCTAATGGGGCCCTTAGACTCCCATTAACCCTTGCCAAGCTCAGAGTGATGTTACACACCTGGCCCATGCCCTGTTCATGAGATGCTCCCTGCCAATCACAGATCAGCACAGCTGCCACAGAAGGATAGCTGCAGGTGGTTGGCCGCATACCTTCACTGAAGATGCAAATTAGCACTACCCTAATCTTGATCCTCCAGGCGATTATGGTGGTGTGCATCTTGAACTATGCCCTAAACCTGGGAGGGTTCTTTTTGAGGGAGTTGGGGACACAGTTACTGTTTGAAACTATCCAAGGTGGAATAGCTGTATATTATATATAGCACAACAGTGGTAATTTGTATATTGGGCTTGGGCAATGCATGCCCCTCTGGATACCCTCTAGCTGTTGTTTGTGATAAGCAGGGTCAGCTCCTTGTTAACCTTGTACCTGGGGTCCCCATAGTCAGGCTTTGCACTGGAAGTTTGGCCTGGTCTTGAACACCATCTCTGTCCTGGGGGGCAGTTTGATGCAGTCGCACCTCCTGGAGGCACATTGGGGGTGTACAACTAAGAATAGCCCCTGTCCTGTTTCACGGTTTCATCCGTCAGCTCAGGTGCACCTTGACCTCAGGGAATTCGATGGGAACAAGGGCTGTGGCTTGCAGTGGCCCCTTGATAGCAGCCCTGGCCAGACAGTTAATTGTATGACTAGAGAGCTTCTTGCCTTCAGCCGCTGGTTGTGGGAAAGACCCAGGTTCCAGGCTTGGCAGGGCTGGGGCCACTTGGTTAGTGTGAGTGGGGGCGACCATAGCTACTCTCCCAACTGACCCATACCACCAGCTCAGGTCTGTCAAACTGTAACTGTGTCCCCAACTCCATCAGAAAGAACCCTCCCAGGCTCAGGGTATGGTTCAAAATGCACACTACCATGATCTCCTGGATGATCAAGATCAGAATGGGCTAACTTGCATCTTGAGAAATGTATGCGGCCCACCACCTGTAGATATCCTTCTGTGGCGGCTGTGCTGATCTTGGCAGGGGAGCATCTCACGGCCCATTTCATGGGCCAGGTGTGTTAAACATCACTCTAAACTTAGCCCAAATGGCAGGGTTAATGGGAGTCTGAGGGCACCATTGGGTCTAAACCTGCCCAATCCATGGGAGCAGGTGAACAACGACCCAGAAAACATGTGGTGCAGACCTCAAAGGTGTTCCACTGGGGCCTGTGGGTGAATGATCAGGTATTCTGATTAGGATATGCCTTGCCTTTGCTGGCCATCCATCTATCAGTGTTAAAAATACTGACAGCATGCTGTAATACACAGCTATTCCACATTTGTTAGTTTTGGGAATGGGTTCGAATCCCTATTTGTGTTAACACATAAAGGCACTCTCTGTTAGAAACTCCAGACAGTCAGTATGGCCACAGGAGCAAAGATACTCTGTTTTGGGGCTGTCTTGAAAGAAGATTTAAGTTTGTATTTGGATTTTTAGTGTAATTTTACTTAAAATCTTAAAATGGCGATATCTGGCAAGAAGGAACGGCTAGGATTTTGTTCTCAACTGATTCTAACTACCACTAGGTCCTATTTGAACGCCCAATTGTCCGAATGTTTGGAAAATTTTTTTAATCTAAAGTTTGGTTAAGGAGGGGTGTGCTATTACAATGTCAAATAAATTAGGTTTGCTGGACCTCCCATTATCCAAAGTAGCCTATCATAAAGAAAAGGTTTTCATAAAATAACATAAATAGAATGTTTTTTGTAGGATGTATAACGTTTGTTGACATAGAGACAAGTGGACAGAATTTTTTCCCACAAGAATTATTGATTCACAGAAAACAATCTGAAGTATGTGAAGCTACAATAGGTAAAAGAATTTAAAAAGTAAGATAATTAAAATATCTGTAAATAGAATATCAAAATCAATTTTTGAATTATCACTCAGACATTCAATATCCTCTATTCAATATCATCTACTTCTATTTTAGCTCGAGGTTATTATAATTATTTATGGTTTCCTTTATTCTAAAAGATTTTCTGACTATAAGATAATCCTTTTTTGCTTAACAAAAGATTGAGCCCTTGTTGAGTTTTTCATTGATTTCCACATTTTAGTAAAGTTATTTCAACAAACTTTTGTTAAGCTAGAGAATTAAAATTGTTCTGCTAATAGGGTTAAATCTTTGTGGTTAAATGTCTTGACATTCAATTAAGGATTTAAAGGAGATGGTAGTTCTTTAAATCTTGGAGATTCCACTTGCTTTGTGGATGAAGGTAAACTTTTAATAAAATCTAAAATATGTGTGTAATCAAATAATAATTTTATATTTTTTATCTTTGCATTCTTTATGTTGTGCAGCTACCCCAATGAAAATAGCTTTAATGAAAGGACCAAGGTTCATCCGTTCTTAAAGGGACTGTAAACGAGAAAATTTCTCATCAGATTATCAAACCTTAACATCATCTCATTCATATAATCTCAAACTGTCTCTTGTTTCTTTAAAAAATGGCTTTTTCCGCCGATTTTTATTATATTTAAGATTGGGGGGGAAATTTCCAACTGTATTGACTTTTTTTCCTTCTAAAGCTAAAACTAAACTTTTTGACATAGGTCTCTATTTTTCCTAATAGTTAAGCTGACTTTTAACATAATCCTTGCTTTAAACAAATGCATAGTTACTTAGAAATTGATAAAAAAAGCAATATTTTTTATTTAATACCAAATACAATAACAAAGCAGGTTTTTTTTATTAGTATCCAAGTAAATTTAGTTGGCCCATCTCTTGCCCACCTTTAATTTGTAAAAAATTAAGGTGCAATATTTCTTTATTAACAGTCTGATAAAAGTGTAAACTAATTCTCTTTAGTGGGCTATTTATTGTCCAACACAATAAAAAGGATATTATTATTTTAAATAACCTAAAAAACTAAAACTAAATTTGCAATTTTATATCATAAAATAAATCCTTAACAGTGAGTAAATTGTTTTAACTATATATGACAAGTTAAATATCCCTACAAACATTATAAGAAACAAAAAGGTTCAGATTTTCCCTGTTTTTTCCTTTTTCCCTTCCAAAATACCATAAAATCAAGGCATTATTCCTGCATATTTTTGTTAATAGGATTTTTTTGGTTGATTAGTGTATTGAAATGTGCTTAGAAAATGTTAAGATTTGATAATCAGATAAGAAATTTTTACGTTTACACTCCCTTTAATATGAGTTTTTCTGTATTAATAAAAAAAGACCATAATTTATTAACTTTAAAAATGCAATAAGATACAAGTGAAAAATAGATTAAGAAGGCAGTAAGCTCGATCCAGATACAAAGATCTTTGAATAACTAATACAATTTTTGACTAACAGCTTTTTTTGTCTGTAGCAAATGATCTTGCTAAACACTGAACTGATATGTTTGTACTTTCCAGTGAAGCTCCTTAGAAGTTCAGGCCAGATTTTGAGTATTTTGGAATCTTCAACCCTCCCAATAAAAAATAACTTCCCCCCACAAAATGAAAAATATTTTTCTCGTATTCATTCGAATCCGGTGGATAGAAACCGGTTCTCATCCATACGAAAAAACTATGTCTAGCATTGTATTATATCCAGCTTTCTACAAATATAAAAATGTACAATCATAAGATTAAAACCAGTTTTTTTAGCAGGTGCCTTTGGCACCTCAGGGCTAAAAAAACTAGTTTTAATCTTATAATTGTACATTCTATATCCGCGGAAAGCCGTTTATAATATAATGTGAGAAATAACTATTAAACTTTTAAAAATTCTAATTAAAAATGTTGTGATGGGGGGGGTTGATTAGTGATCCCCTAGGCCTCTAGGCAAATAATGCATAAGTAAAAAAAGTTCCGCCTCAAAAAGTTAGAAAACATTGCAGAGTTGACTTTAGGCTCTAAAATAACTCCTTCCCCCTCTAACGAGGGAAAATTTCAAATTAACAAGAACGAAATTGTTCAAACCATGCAATGTAAAATGCTCAATTACTCAAAAACGGCCGGGAGGCCCCAGGTTATGAAAACTGTTTTAAACACAATACATGTTGCATATTAATGTTATTATTGCAAAACCCGGGGCATCCTGGCCGTTTTTGGGTAAAATGGAGAAAACTGATTTTTTGGGGTTAAAAATCTTAATATTTTTGGTGAAATTTTCTCACAAAATGTCAATTTACACCACCAAAAAAAATATTTTTTTAAATATTTCTTTAATTAGACATTGGTACAGGTATCTGAGAAGTACCTCAATCAAAAATTATTTTCATAAGATGAACATAAATGTATTTTTTGTTGCTTTGAAAAAATTGTGTAAAAAAATCTGGAAAATCATCAAAACTGAAAAGAAATTTTTCACTACCTTTTTTAAAAATGGCATAAATCCGCCAAAAATGAATATTTTTTAAAAATTTCTTTTCTAGCTGTCTACTTACAGCTATTATTAATTCCTAGGATAGATAAAAGTCAATTTTAAATTTTTTGGATGTCCCACTGGATCCCACTGTGAAAATGCTGTTTTTGAGATCTTGTGCTTCATTGGTGCTGATTAATAAAAAATGAAAGGTGGAAACTTGTAACAAAAAGATGCATCTACATATTATATTTACAGTAATTTCGTCCCAAATGAATAATGAAGCTGCTATTCTGAAAATTCGGATTTGCCTATTTTTTTGGTTTGCAGTTTATATTTTAATAACACTTTAGGTTCTGTCATTTTGCATGAGTTGGGCCATGTTCTTGGTATGGTTCATGAACAAAACAGGTATACCATGTATCAAAGAATCTAAATATATTTGTTTTTGATTAAAATCCATTAAACAAAAAATCAATAACAGAAAAATTTTTGTTTAAGGCCTGATCGAGATGACTATATTAAAATTATTAATGAAAATCTGGACTTCAGAGCTAGAAGAGCAATGGAAATTAGAGAACAAGATTTTGGTGAAACTTATAATGAAAGTGTTGGAAATATTTAGCCCATAATGATAGTAAAAAATAGCTCTTTGGATTTAATTCATAAAAGTTAAAGTTTTAGGATAAATTTTGAATTTTCTGGTGGTTCATGTGTATTTTTAGAGAAAATTACTTTTTCTAGTCATAGCGGTCAGACCGCTCCTTAGCTGCTTTTTAGCAGCCAGCCGCTAAATTTTAAAACAGCTGTAAAATGGCCAATTTTGCAGCTAGGATGACCAAATTTTAGGACGAACTTTTATTTTTCATAACAAAAAAATTACTATATATGTCTGTGGTAAAAGCCAGACAAAAATCAGGCATAAAGTCGGTCAGGGAGCGGTCAAACGGTCATAACACCACTTTTCTCTGAAGGTCATTAATATCTAAGTATTCCCAAAGAAAAATTTAGGTTTCTACCTTATACACAAAAATCATAATGTAGAAACTAAGATTTATTTAGAATTTTTTCTAGTTTTGGTGCTACCCAACCGACTTTGACCAGTGCCACGACCGACACAGACCAGATATCCTGATAAAATCAACTCTTGCCATCGTATAATTACTAAACTTAAAAACTCATGAAGTCACAATTCTCCATCTTGCCTACAAAAAAATGAGATTGAAAAAACTAGAGGGGGGGGCTCTTTAAAATTATTTAAAAAAGTTTGAATAATCTTATTTAATATCACACTTGAATTAGTAATAAAAATAAATTTGTTGTATTGCATAATACATTTATTTAAATTTTACACATTTTAAATCAAAGACAGTTTAATGCCAGATAAAGTAACCACTATACTACAGGTAGCAGATATTTCTGTTGACAGATATCCTGTCATCAGCAGTTTTGGTAAGAGTTAGGATGCTTATTATCATTATAATTTTGAGCATAAATGGCAAAAAGAATGTGATTTTTATCTTTTGGGCAAAGTATCTGAGTTGTGGTTCTATAAACCCTCCCCACCTTTAAAAGAATTAATTTATTTAAATATAAATATTTCCAACAAATTCAGACAATATATGACTTCTACAGTGTTATGCACTATCCAAAGACCACTGGTTGTAAATGGAACACTACATGTATAGAGATTAAAGAAGAATATAAAGTCCATTTGGATGAAAATGTTCTGGAGAAGTATCCAGTAAGCAAAGTTTTAATTAATTTTGAAACATCTGTATAATTCTTTTTCTAAACATATCTGGACAAACAAGCAAATAAATGAACACATTAAAGGGACTGTGAACAAAAAAATTCTCATCAGATTATCAAACCTTAACACCCTCTCATTTATACAATCTCAAAGATAGGGCAAAATGGAAACTGGTTTCCTTAAAAAACAGCTTTTTCTGCCAATTTTTACTGTATCAAAGATTAGGGGAAAATTTCCAGAGTATACAAATGTGCAGACAATTGTCTTTTTTACCTTCTATAGCTAAAACTAAACTTTTTGACATGCTTCTCTGTTTTTCCTAATTTTTAAGCCTACTTTTAACATAATCCTTGCTTTAAACCAAAGTATAGTTACTTAGAAATTGATAAAATAAGCAATATTTTTATTTAATATCAAATACAATAACAAAGCATAAAACAGGTTTTCTTATTAGTATCCAAGTAACTTCAGTTGGCCTATCTATTGCCCACCTTTAATTAACTATTTAGTTATAAATCTTTCTCAACCCAATTTAAAAGGAAAAATGTCTACTTCATCATTCCAAAATATATTTCAAGTAAAAAATACTCATTATCAATCGCATCTGGAAAAAAAACAACAAAATAAGTATATGATAAAACATTCTTTAAGGGTAAAACATTTAAACCTAACTTTGATAACAAATAATTATGATAAAAAGCATTATATAGGTACTAACAATTCACTAAGAAAAAATATGTATGACTTTACTATAAGATGGTTATACAAAAAATGAAGGGGGAAGCGGTCAAAATTTACAAATTACAAATTGTGAAATAATAAAGGTGCAATATTTCTTAAGATAAAAGTGTAATCTAAATCTCCTAAGTGGGTTATTTATTATCCGACACAATAAAAAAAGGATATTATCATTTCAAATAAGCTCTGAGATTCAACCCTTTGTAGACAGTAAGGTATTTTTTTGTCAATGATATGAATTTAAAATAAATTTTTATTACCTAATTACTACATTAACAAAACATGAATTGGCAATTTTATCTCATAAAATGAATTCTCAATAGTAAGTTAATTGTATGATAAGTTAGATATTCCTAGAAACATTTGAATAAAAAAAGTGTTCAGATTTTCCTGTTTTTCCATTTTTCCCTCCCAAAATGCTGTAAAATCAAGGTATAAATCCTTGATATTTTTGTTAATAGGACGTTTTTAGTTGATCAGTATAGTGAAAGGTGCTTAGAAAAGTTAAGATTTGATAATATGATGAGAAATTTTTTCATTCACACTCCCTTCATAAGAACCAAAATAAAATGAATAAATTTTAGAAACAAACTTCATGATATATCTGCTATGTTTATCATATATAATTTTGATTCTTTTATATAAATATTAGGACAAATTATCGCCAGCAGATATTGTAGAAATATCAAGAGCGTATAACTGTACTGTAAATGAAACTACTTTGGTATGAAATTATCTTAAAATATTAAACTTTAAAACTAGTCATTATATAGTAAAATTCTTATGTCAAATACTACTATATTCAAAACTTTAATATGATATAAATATCAATTATTAGACATTTTGCAATAAGTAAAGCATATTTTTTTTATATCAGAAGCTATACAAGGAATATGAAAATAGAATATTAAATAGAAAATATTATAGAGGTGAGCTTTTAAAAGATTTCATAGAATACAAAATTTAATATGAAAAAATGTGAAAAGAATAATATATCTTATTCCAATATAAAATTATTTAGTCTCAAAGAATTTATAAATGAAATATTCATTTAATGATTGCATTTAGAATGGTTTAAAGCATCTAAAGATGGTGATGTTAATTCTGTGAAAGAATTAATTTCTTTTGGATTCAATGTCAATGCAGTTGATGATAATCAATTTGATGGTAAGTTTTCATAATGAGTTTTGGATATATGTATATTGCATATTGATTGTTTTGATGTAGAGACTCTGGATAATTATAAGATAATCATAATATCAGGTGGACCAAATAAACTATGTTTTTCAATTTTGGAAAACAACCAGTAGGACTCAAGGGCATCCAAGCTCTTTATTTGGAGGCGGTAAAATTCTTTAATTGGGGGGGAGTAATTTGTGTTCTGGAGGTTAAATTTTTTTAGATTTTTTTTAGATATTTTCTGTAGTTTTTAACATTTTATAACTCTTTATAACATTTTATAACCCTTTATAACATTTTATAACTCTTTATAACTTTTATATTGATTTAATATTATTTAAAACCTTTGAATTTTTTCTTTTTTTTATTGTTTTTTAAAATTTCTTTGCCATTAGCCTTTTTGGGGCTTCGCCCCTACAGGAGAAGGAAGGTTTCACAATCTTTTTGAATTTGATAAAACAAAGTAAGAAAAGAAATTTATAAAAAAAGAAAAATAATTGAAAATATAAAAAGATATAAAAAAGTATAAAAAAATATAAAAATATATAAAAATAAGTAAAAACATCAAGATTAGAAAAAAATATGAAATTTATTTTTTTGGGGGGGAAATTTTTATTTTGGGGGGGGTTGAAAGCTTAAAACTACCACAGGACCAATAAGTATATACCCTGAAGAGTAGAATCCAATCGGTTCAGTGGTTACCAAGATCTTAAGCTTCAGACGGACGGACAGACAGACATCATTCTACTTTGTATTATAGATTGTTTAGATCTAGGGTGGGTAGATTTTGGAATCTCACATTGGCAAGGGTTACTGGGCCAATACAAAACCCTGTGAAACTTGAAAGAGGTTTTAATATCCAAAAACAACAGGCGTACGGGGGTATAAAATGTGCCCGTCCCCTTATAAAACCAAAAATTGAAATTCCTTGAAACACAGGCATGTTGCATATCAAAATTACCGCATTGAAATGCTGATAACAGATCTGAAACCCGTTTTGAAAAATATAGATTCAGTCTGAAAAGATTTTCAAATAACCTACCAAAATGAACAATTTTGACTAAATCAGCTGTTTTTAGATACTTAATGAGATCTTATTCAAACTAGGAGTAATATTTTTCAAAACGGTTTTCAGATTCGTAATCAGCATTTCAATGCGGTCATTTTGATATGCAACATGCCTGTGTTTGAAGGAATTAAAATTTTTGGTTTTATAAGAGGGATGGGCACTTTTTAAACCCCCCGTGCGCCGGCAGCTATAAGAGCCAAGTCACTTTTGAAACTTGAATGGGGCTTATCATGCATATATATTAGGGTGGGTTCATATCGGAATTAGACAAAGCGGGGATATGCAACAGATAAAATTAACCTTAAAAACATTTCTGACCGAAAAAGAATTTTAAAAAATAGAGTTTTAGAACATGACCACTTAAAAATATAATTCATTACTTATTAGTATGCAAAGACGACATTCAAAAAATTTTTTGAATCAGAACTATGGCTTCATGGTGCTCCCTGGAAAGGCCTTGAGGAGCTGAATCAGGAACTTTTGTCCGTTTCAAAATATCTCGTTCCTAGCCTTAGAAATCACTAAAAAACCAAAAATTTTTAAGGTTTATTGAGAATTGTCCAATTTGTAGAGGTTTTTTAGATTTTCTCAGGCTAGGAACGAGATTTTTTGAAACGGACAAAAGTTCCTGACTCAGCTCCTCAAGGCATTTCCAGGGAGCACCATGAAGCCATAGTTCTGAGTCAATAAATTTTTGACCCCCATTTACAAATAGCTATACAATTGAATGTCTGGTCGTCAGCGGTTTTAAGACTTAGGATAAATTTTAAATCATCCAGAGGTGTATTATATCTATATAAATTGAGTGCAGATCCCCGCTTTGGCATCAGAAAAAAAATGTCCAAAATCGACCCACCCTAATATATATGACTTCCGCAACTTATGATAACAGTAAAATCTAAAAAAAGGGGGAAATGGGCCCACCCTAAGACACACCCAGAATATTGTTTAATTAAAGGGCCATTGCAAACTATAAGATCTATTTTTATCATAGTTCAGAACTGTTTTAATCTGGTGGAACCATATAGTCTTTTGATTTTGGGCAGTTGTAAAAAATCTTGAAAGTGCGATTTAGCAATGATTTTAAACTAAGATAACTTATTTTTTAAGATATTGAAATGAAATAAATAGTTACTTGTTTTATTTGTCAATGCACACAGTATTAATAGACATTATTTACTAAAAATGACTTTGCCATAGAGAAATAAAAAAAAATTCTGAAAAACCTAAAAAGCCCTTTGTATAAAGCTAAAAAAAAGGAAATATTGTACTTTTCATCCAATTTCTTGCAAAATAAATAAGTTAATGAAATCTAATTGTTATTGTTAGGATCATTTTACCAACAGCCACTTTTTTATGGATATCAAAAAATGCAAAAAGTAATTATTCTGATGTACATTTTGCAGATAACATGGACCTATAATTATTTATTTCATGCTCCATATGGATGATTCCCAATACGGGAAGATGCATTTTTTTTGATCCACTGTGTATATATTTACTATTCAAATAATTATACTAATTTATTTTTCTAACTTTATTTTATCTATTATTAGTTTCTTTACTTCTAACTTAATTATGTCAGCAATATTTTTCTAGGGTACACTAGTCTAATCCTTGCAGCTCAGAATGGACACCTGGAAGTTGTCAAAATATTATTAGAACACAATGCTGATGTAAAGGCTAAGGATAAACATTTTGGTAAGTATTAATATTTATCTTAAGAAATTTTTATCTACAACTATCATTTGTTAACACATCTGTCTACTCTGTAATATTTCTTTAGGCAGAACCAGTCTTATGGATGCAGCTTTGAATGGACAAACTGAAGTAACCAAATTATTATTAGAACACAACGCTGATGTAGAGGATAAAACTTCATATGGTAAGTATACTAATATTTATACCATAATCAAATTATTTAATTTATGTATTTTAACTCCGTTATATATATCTAGGCTTCACCAGTCTGATGTATGCAGCTCAGAAGGGATACCTGGAAATAATCAAATTATTATTAGAACACAATGCTGATGTAGAGCCTAAAACTAATTCTGGTTATTATTTATAAATATATATCTATTTATATTTACTTAATATATTTCTTCTTTTCTTTCATTCATTATTTTTTTCTATTTATCTAACTATTGTTTGTAAATATATCTATCTACTTTGTAATATTTATTTAGGTAAGACCAGTCTAATGTATGCAGCTGTGAATGGACACCATGAAGTTGTCAAATCAATTCTAAAAAACAGTGCTGATGTAGAGGCTAAGGTAAATGAAAAAGGTGAGTACAAATATTCATCTAATTTACAAAATAATTTAGTTTATGTATTTGAACTATTGTTTGTATTTATATCTTTCCACTCTGTTATATTTCTTTAGGGCAGACCAGTCTAATCTATGCAGCAGAGAATGGAGACCTTGAAGTTATCAAAGTATTATTAGAAAAAAATGCTGATGTACAGGCTAAGGACAATTATGGTGAGTACTAATATTTATCTAGCAATTAATTAATTATATTTCTTTATCTTCCAACTTAATATATTACTTCTCTCTTTTATTCATTATTTTTTTCTGTTTATCCTAACAATTGTTTGAAATTTTATCTATCTACTCTGTAATATTTATTTAGGATCAACCAGTCTTATTCTTGCAGCTGAGTATGGACACCTTGAAGTTGTAAAATTATTATTAGAAAAAAATGCTGATGTACACGCTAAGGACAATGATGGTGAGAACTAATATTTATCTAGCAATTAATTATTTATATTTCTTTATCTTCCAACTTAATATATTACTTCTTTTCTTTCATTCATTATTTTTTGCTGTATATCCTAACAATTGTTTGAAATTAAATCTGTTACTTTGTAATATTTTTTTAGGCTTCACCAGTCTTATGTATGCAGATCAGAATGGACACCATGAAGCTATCAAATTATTATTAGAACACATTACTGATGTAGATGGGAAGGATAAAAAAGGTGAGTACTTATATGTATCTATTAATCAAATGATTATTTACCTTTCTAATTATATATATATATTACTTGTTTTATTCATTCATTATTTTTTAATATATACCTAATTATTCTGAAAATTATCTACTTTGTAATTTTTTTCTAGGCTTCACCAGTCTAATGTATGCAGCTAAATATGGACACCTTGAAGTTGTAAAATTATTATTAGAACAGAATGCTGATGTACAGGCTAAAGACAATGATGGTGAGTATGAATATTCATCTAGTCTGTCAAAAAATTTAGTTTGTGTTTTTCTAACTTAATATATTCCTTTTTTCTTTCATTCATTATTTTTATCTATAGCTAACTATTTTTTGTAATTTTATCTATCTACTCTGTAATATTTATTTAGGATCAACCAGTCTTATTCTTGCAGCTGAGTATGGACACCTTGAAGTTGTAAAATTATTATTAGAACAGAATGCTGATGTACATGCTAAGGACAATGATGGTGAGTATTAATATTTATCTAGTAATTAATTAATTATATTTCTTTATCTTCCAACTTAATATATTACTTCTTTTCTTTCATTCATCATTTTTTTCTGTATATCCTAACAATTGTTTGAAATCATATCTGTTACTTTTGTAATATTTTTTTAGGCTGGACCAGTCTCATGTTTGCAGCTCTACATGGACATCTTGAAGTTGTCAAAATATTATTAGAGCACAATGCTGATGTAGAGGCTAAGAATAATGCTGGTGAGTACTAATATTTATCTAGTAATCTAATAATTGAGTTTATTTCTTTCCAACTTCATATATTACTTCTTATCTTTTATCATTATTTTTACTCTATAGCTAACTATTGTTGATTACAGATATCTATTTAGTAATCAAATAATCATTTACCTTTCTAACTACATATATTACTTTTTTCTTTCATTCATTATTTTTTTCTATTTATCTAACTATTGTTTGTAAATATATCTATCTACTTTGTAATATTTATTTAGGTAATACCAGTCTAATGTTTGCAGCTGTGAATGGACACCATGAAGTTGTAAAATCAATTCTAAAAAACAGTGCTGATGTAGAGGCTAAGGTAAATGAAAAAGGTGAGTACAAATATTTATCTAATTTACAAAATAGTTTATTTAGTTTATGTATTTAAACTATTGTTTGTATTTATATCTATCCACTCTGTTATATTTCTTTAGGGCAGACCAGTCTAATCTATGCAGCAGAGAATGGAGACCTTGAAGTTATCAAAGTATTATTAAAAAAAAATGCTGATGTACATGCTAAGGACAATTATGGTGAGTACTAATATTTATCTAGCAATTAATTAATTATATCTATTTATCTCCCAACTTAATATATTACTTCTTTTCTTTCATTCATTATTTTTTTCAATTTATCTAACTATTGTTTGTAAATATATCTATCTACTTTGTTATATTGCTCTAGGCTGGACCAGTCTACTACATGCAGCTAGATATGGACACCTGGAAGTTGTAAAATTATTATTAGAACACAATGCTGATGTAGAGGCTAGGGAAATTACTTTTGGTCAGTATAAATATTCATCTAGCCTGTCAAATAATTTAGTTAGTGTTTTTCAAACTTAATATATTCCTTCTTTTCTTTCATTCATTATTTTCTATCTATAGCTAACTATTTTTGGTAATTTTATCTATCTACTCTGTAATATTTATTTAGGATCGACCAGTCTCATGTTTGCAGCTAGATATGGACACCTGGAAGTTGTTAAATTATTATTAGAACATAATGCTGATGTACAGGCTAAGGATAATTATGGTAAGTAATAATATTTATCTAGTAATTAAAAATTATTTAACAACTTATATTTCTTCTTTTTTTTCATTTACATTCTTTGCATTTAAATATTTTTGTTAATATATTTGTCTATTTTATGATATTTCTCTAGGCAAGACCACTTTAATGTTGGCAGCTGAGCATGGACACCCTGAAGTTGTAAAATTATTATTAGAAAATAATGCTGATGTGCAGGCTAAGGATAATATTGGTGAGTACTAATATTCACTTATTGTATTATTTAAAGTATTTACAAAATGCTGAATCAAACATGAGATATTTAAAAAGTGTAATTTTTTCTCTACGCATTGTTATTTTCCAAATGAATAAGATTCAAAATGTATTTATCTACTCTGTATATTTCTCTAGGCAAGACTAGTTTAATTTATGCAGCTAGATATGGAGACTATGAAGTTGTAAAATTATTATTAAAGCACAATGCAGATGTACAGGCTAAGGATAATGATGGTGAGTACTAATATTTACTTATTATTCCATTTATCTACATCAATATATATTTAAAGAAGGGTTCAGCAAATACGGAATATTTAAAAAGTGTTTTTTTCTTCTATTCATTGTTATTTCCAAATAAATAAAATTGAAAATGTATCTATCTACTCTGTATATTTCTCTAGGCAAGTCCAGTTTAATGTTTGCAGCTGAGTATGGACACCCTGAAGTTGTATATTCATTATTAGAACACAATGCAGATGTACAGGCTAAGGATAATGATGGTGAGTACTAATATTTACTTATTATTCCATTTATCTACATCAATATATATTTAAAGAAGGGTTCAGCAAATAAGGAATATTTAAAAAGTGTTTTTTTTCTTCTATTCATTGTTATTTCCAAATAAATAAAATTGAAAATGTATCTATCTACTTTGTATATTTCTCTAGGCAAGACCAGTCTAATGTATGCAGCTAATTATGGAAGACCTGAAGTTATCAAAGTATTAATAGAAAACAATGCTGATGTAGATACAAGGAATAATGATGGTAGGTACTTATATTAATCTAGTTATTATATAATTATGTTTATTTATGTTTGTAAATAAATATACTACTTCTTTTCTTACTTCTTAAGTATTGTTATTTTATCTGTCTACTTCAATATATCCTAGGTTGGACCAGTCTCATGTTTGCAGCTGTGAATGGACACCATGAAGTTGTAAAAATATTATTAGAACACGATGCTGATGTACAGGCTAAGGATGATGGTGGTAAGTACCGATATTTCATGTAATCAATATATAATTAATAAAATAAACTATCAATAAATCTTTCCAAATCTTTTTATATTACCTTTTATTACAATTTGTATTGACACTTTTGAAGGACACTAATGCTTATAATGTGTATTAAATTATTTAGTACTCTTTTTAAACATCCAATAATGATACTTGATTTATGTTTTATTTTAGGCGATACAGCTCTGTATTATTCATTTGAGTGTAAGTGGATGGATGTAAAAAGTGTGGATAATTGTGATGAAACTATTAAACTTCTTAAGGAGTGATGATCCACCTTTTGAGAATTTCTAGTATATATGTAAAGGTTGAAGTTTAAGGGGGAGTATCCACTTCCTAACAATAAAATAACACCTTACTTGTTGTCTATATAACACCTCCAAAAGCTACCCCCCCCCCCCTTAATTTTGAAAAGCAAAATCCTGTGCACGCCACTGATTTATAATATAACTTTAAATGTTTTAAAAGGTGAAATTAAAATTTCTATTGTTCATTTCACTTTAATCACTTCTATTTAATTTTATTTTAATGACTCTTTGTAAATTTGTATTTGTACATTATAATTATAGATTAAAATTTTATTCCAACACTAAACATAACAATTGTAAATACAAACTCTATTATCAAGGATGAACAAAAACCCTTGAAAAAATGCAAAAATTGTTGTGGTTTTTTGTAATAACTTTTTTATCCTTATCTTAAGAATAATGTAAACATGTGTAATACAGTAATAAAATAGGCTAACAATTATTTATGTTTTTCAATAACACTTTTTTCAACTACTCTATAATTCATTTGTAAGTCAAGTTTGAATTAAATTTAATGAATGAATGTTGAAGATTGTTTATTTTAGTTTCTTTTGCAGATATTGTCAATAGTGAGAATCACAAATGAAGATAAGTGTCCCTAATGGTATTTTCTTATGTCAGGCTTATGTAAGCTTTTAGTTAAGTATCCCTTTGGAGTTTCTTAGTTATTGTTAAGTATTCCTAAATGTAGTAATGTTAAGTAAGACTTAGGAAAGGTTTAGGGTACCTTATGAAGTTTACTAGGGGTTCCTATTTTGTTCTTAGTTACATAAAGCTATGTCAAGAAAAAGCAGGTTTGATATACGAGTACCTTTTAGGTTATGTCTTAAAACAGCTAATTGTTTTTCTAACTAAAATTTTCAAAAAATATTCCTATCTTTTTAAAGTTTTTGAGCACGGTTCCTTATAAATTCCGCCACATACATCCTATCTGTGTTATACATAATAGCAAGTAACCATCTAAGGCCTTTTTAAAGATATTTTTGATTTTTCTAATTATGAATGAATGGTTACTTAAAATTTTTTTTATAGGGTGATTTTTTTTAATAGAAAATATGGTAAATTAACCTCCCCCAATATATATAAAAAACACAAATCATATTCAAATATTGGAAATGGGTAGGTGTCCTAAACATTTGCAAATTATTTTTTTCGTTAAAGTGAATGAACAACAAAATAGATGTAATCATTTCATTCTACATTTAAAGAGTCATGATTCAAAATTTATTGCAATGAGTACACTTTTAGTTATCTATAATGCTTCTTTTTTTCTATTTATGTAGACGAAAAAAACTTTGCTCTAATTAAGACTTATCTTTCATATTTTTTTTATTTTATTTCTTAATTATTTAAATAGGGTTACATAAAATTACTTAGGTATACTTAAAATATTAAAGATATCTTATCTAGTTAAGTCAGGTAGAAAGCAAGTACAAATTCGCATTCAATCCAGGAAGGGAGGGGTCATTGGGCTTTCTAAAATATTACATTAGTCCCCAAAGTTTTATTATAACGTTTTCTTATTCAATAGCTTAATAACTTTTGGGACTTTTTTCGAAATTTTAATTAGTATGTTCATTAATCTTAATATCCATCCGTTTCAACCACTAATTGTACAGGACAAGGACGTCCAAGCTTTTTTTATATTTGGGGGAGGAGGGTTCAAAATTAAAAATTTTTGCCTAGGCATCTCAAAATTCAATTTGGGCGGGGTATCAATTTATCTACTATTGTCTTATCCCTTTATTTCCCTGATTTCATCTACATTTATCTGATTGATTTATTCATTTGTGTTCCTTCATATGCGCTAAAATTTAGAAATAAAGTAAAAGTGAAGGTAAATACAATGGTCATACATACCCCTCCCCTCTTGGATTTCCCATCACACATATAAACATCCTATTTTTGTTATTTAAAATAGCAGCTACCCCTCAAAATTAAAGATATTAGATTCACAAAGAAAGGTTAAAAAAACAGGCATCCAAAGGGATAAGACATAAGCCAATAAATTGATGTACAGCCCCAATGATGATACACAAAAATACCCCTACTGTAAATTAAAATTGATGGTTGAAACGTTTGAAAAATCAACTTAATGGAACAATCAATCAAATTTTACTAGTCCCAAAAGTTATTAAGCCAACTAATAAGAAAACATTATTTTGAAATGTTGGGGATAAATGTAATAAATCAGGTATAAGGTTAGAAGGGATAAGACAAAGGCCAATAAATTAATGTATAGCCCTAATGATGATACACAAAAATACGCCAACTGTAAATTAAAATTGGGGGTTGAAACGTTTGAACACTCAACTTAATGAAAAAACCAATTAAATTTTACTAGTCCAAAATGTTGTTATTCCAAAAAATAAGAAAACATTATTTTGAAATCTTAGGGACAAATGTAATAAAGCTTTATTAAAATAAAACATGTGATGTTTTATTAGCAATTTTCTTAGCACAGTAAAAAATGTTTTCAGTGTTCTCTTCATCCCAAAATCAACACTTCATAAAAGATAGGCGAAGAATTGTCGTAAAAAAATGTAATCAAAAATAAGTCATTTAAAGCTGTCATTCAAGTTTTGAAGAAATAAAGGAACACCAATAAAGAAAATATCAAGTAAGAATTATTAAAATGTATAATATAGATACATACTCCCAAATTCAGCCAATAGGAATACAGGGGAGGATCAATCTGCCATATATTGGTTAGAAAGTAAACAGAATTTGGTTAGAAAGAGCAATTATCCTTTCATATCATTCGCAAAATGAATCAGCTATAAATAGTCTTTCATAGGAAAACCCTTTGCTTAGGTTAATCATATGGTTAAAAAATTTCTTCCCTCGCATGATGTAAAGCATACAACATAACATATATAAGAAATCATCTTTAAATAGTTAACTTTTTTTGGGATAAAGATAACTCTTTGGAAATTCCTTATCAAGTTGGGCCCGATTTACCATCTAGATCTACTATATCTATTGTTTCATTATACTTTACTTTTGTACTTTCTTTGTAGAATATTTTTTTAAAGGTTATTATTTAAAACAGCTAATTGTTCTTTTAGCTTAAAAATTTAAAAAAAGTATTATAGCCTTCATTAGTTTTTAAAGGGACTGTGAACGTAAATTTTTCTCATCTTAATATCAAATCTTAGCATTATCTCATTCATTATAATATCTCACAGATAGAGCATAACGCGCTTTTGTTTGCTTAAAAAACGGCTTTTTTTGACGATTTTTATAAGGTACGGGGAAAGGAAGAAATTTTCCGTATTATATAAAATGTGCATTAAATTGCTTTTTTCTCCCATTATAGCTAAAATTAAACTTTTTCACATAGTTCTAGATTTTTCCTAACAGTTAAGCTGGCTTTTAACATAATCCTTGCTTTAATCCAATGTATAGTTACTTAGAAATTGATAAAATAAGCAATATTTTTTTATTGAAAACCAAATACAATAACAAAGCCAGAAACAGGTTTTTTATTAGTATCCAATTAACTTTAAATGGCCCATCTCTCGCCCACCTTTAATTACAAATTTGTAAATAATAAAGACGCAATATTTCTTTATAAACAGTCTGATAAAAGTGTAAACTAATTCTCCAAAGTGGGTTATTTATTGTTCAACACAATAAAAAAGGATATTATTATTTTATATAACCTATGAGATTCAACCCTTTGTAGACAGTGAGGTATTTTTTTGTCAATAATACGAATTTAAAATATGTCTTTATTACCTAATTACTACGTTATAAAAAAACGAATTGGCAATTTTATTGCATAAAATAAATCTTTAATAGTAAGTAAATTGTTTCAACTATATATGACAAGTTAAATATCCCTACAAACATTATAAGAAACAAAAACGTTCAGATTTTCCCTGTTTTTTTCTTTTTCCCTCTCAAAATACCATAAAATCAAGGCATTATTTCTGGATATTTTAGTGAATAGAACATTTTTGGTTGATCAGTGTAGTGAAATGTGCTTAGTAAATGTTAAGATTTGATAATCAGATGAGAAATTTTTACGTTCACACTCCCTTTAAGAAGTCCCACACACACAGACACACATCCTGTTTTTGTTATACATGATAGCTACAACCCCTAATATTTAAAGATGTTAGATTTTTAAGTTAGGTTAAAAAACGTTTTTTAAAAGCGAAGCTTTTCTATAATTATGGTCGGTCCGTCCGTACGTCGGTCCGTCCGTACGTCGGTCCGTACGTTCGTCACAGAGAGTTAGCTCTTTTCGTTAATTTAAACAGGTTAGAATTGTCCTATCGATTCCAAACTTTGCATGATGATTCCTGTAGTAGTCTATAATCAATACCAGAATGTCCGTACGTCCATTTGAAACATGTCGATTTTTAACTTTTTTGACAACAAATTTTTGTATATTAAAATTATCCGATTCTTCTGATTTTTTTGAAAACTGATTTCTTATGCAACAAGGTAAAATGTTATAAGTAAAGCATCTCTATAAACAAGTCCCAAAAATGTTAGTATGTCCTTAAACAGTATCATCCATTTAGGCAGTTTTGCAACAAATTTACTTACAATATTCTTTGTACTGATGCATTAATATTCTGCTAATTAAGTTCTGACAATCTACAAGTGTTAAAGTTTGTTTGTCCTTCCATTTCAGAGCTTCACTTTTATGGATGTTGTCATCCTTGTTATATAGTGATTTCTTACCTTGGTATAGGCACCATGTGAAATATAGGTAAAACACATGACACATAATCGAATATTAGAAATAAGCAAGTGTTGAACCTATGTACTTTTTTGTTAAAATGAATGAACATCTATATAGATGTTAAAATTAAAATCTACAAAGAGTCACATATTATCAAATTTGATATGTTTATTACAAAGAGTAGCTTTTATTTCTATAAGATCTTGCCTTATAATTTTTTTCTATTGTAGTAAAATTAAAAATAATCCACACAAAGTCGACATCAAATTGTCTGCATATGAAAGAATTTTAATTCTTATTATTTTTAAGATTAATTAAGGTAACCTTTATTTTTTATAAGTAAGCCTTGGAGAAGTGGATCAAAAGGGTTGATATATGAGTTAGGGGCATTGAAAAGGGGGAGGGGATTAGACTAGCTTTACATATAGAGTTAGGTATAGATAAAGGGTACCTAATTGGAAAGAAAGCAGGTAGAGGAGAGAAGAGAGGGGAAGGATGGGGGGTTTATAAGGGTTACTTAGGAAACTTATGTAAGGTTTTTAGTAAAACTTTAAGGTAGGCTTACATTAAAAGTTAGGGACACCTAAATAAATTAAGGTATTCTTAAATGAATGAGAAAGCAGGTAATTTTTCTTTCTTCTCTAACTTGTTTTAAAACACCTTTGACAACCAATGAATAGATATTTAAGATCTAGATGGTCTATCTGGCATCAAATTCTGTTATACATATAAAGGGGTTCCTATAAGACAAACCCCTTTGTTAATTTTTCAACTTTTTTATTTCATGGGTGGGTGATCTCCAACACCACCTTAAATTTTTTTTAAAATACTTTTCTTTTTTTTTATATTTTTTGGGGGTTGAGTACCCTCCCAAACCCCCTTCCATCTTCCATTTTAAAATTTTTCTTCCATGAAATGGGGTGACTTCCCACACCCCCCGGTACAAATATTTTTTTCTTCCACTTTTAATTTTTCTGGGGATGGGGTGACCCTCTTAAAAAATGTTTTTTCTTCAATTTCAAATTAAATTTTTTTTTGAAAAGGGGTGACCTTCCACACCCACTAAAAAGATTTTTCTTGTCAAATTTTTTTTTCTTCAATTTTCAATTTTTTGGGGGTTGGAGTTTCTTTCATTTCAAAATAGGAGTTTTAAAAAAATTTCTGGATACCTGGAGCGGGGCCGCCAAGCTTTTTTTGTGGGGGGGGGGGAATTTTTTTAAGGGGGAAAAAATGGCGTGCGAAGCGTGCCACAAATTTTTTTTAACCTCCTTAAAATTTTTACCCTGGGGGTAAAATTTGCTTGGGGGGTTAATTACCCTCACTGAAATCTGTTTGCAGGGGTAAATTTTGTTTACCCCCCCCCCCCCAAATTTACTCCTAGGGTAAAATTTTTTGGGGGGTAATTTAAATTTTATTAAATATTTAGTATTAAAAATGCACTGGAAGCACGCCAAAAATTTTTTTGTTAGATTTTTTATTTTGGGGGGGGGGGGGTATTTATCCCTCCTCAAATTGTTTGAGGGGGTTAATCCCCACTTCACCCCCCCTTGGACATCTATGCCTGGGGGATCAGGACCATCAGAATTATACATGGAACCTGAAATTGACTTGTATACCTATATTTCTTACTAGCAGCTATGCCCCTAGAGGCCTCTAGGGGCACTTGAGGAGGGGGAGTCAAATTTGATTACCCAATATCTTATTTTAGATTTTATAAGAAAAAGTAAAAAAAAATTTTGTTGGGTAGAAAATTTTTTTTTTTTGGGGGAGGGGGGTGCCCCCCCATCATCATTTTTAATTTCAGTTAAAAAAATTTTTAAAAATTGGGAGGGGGGGGGTATTTTTCATTTTTGGGGGCGTTGGGGGTATCCCAGCCCCCAAGAAAATAGTTATAAACCTTCCCGGGACTTATGAAAAGCTACCTTGTTAAGGAGAACCCAATCGGTTCAGCAGTTAGCGAGATCCTTTGGTACAGACACACAGACAGACACACAAACTTCCTGTTACTTTAGTATAAGGATGAGGATGTACTACTACAGGTTTGGGGGGATGTTTTATGGGGTTCAGGAAACCCTCCCCAAATACAATAAAATGGAGGGGATGAAAAATATATCTCCCAAAAAGTTGTATTTTTTCCCAAGTTTTTTTTTATGTTTTTTTTGGTGATCCCCCCCCTAAGTAAAAAAGGTTGTTGAATAAAAGTGTGGAGGAAGCGAAAATTCATTATCAAACAGGGGACATGCACAATTTTTTTTAGCCCTCTAGCTTTAATAGGAGCTGAGATAATGGGGGGGGGGGCATTGAACTACTGATAAACGTGCGGCAAGGGGCCCAACTGTTAAGGGTTAAGTCTCACAAATTATGGATCCTGATTGACCATCTAGTTCTATTATATCTATTGGTTAATTATACTGTAGTACTGCTGTACTTCCTTATTATTTTTTTGGTTATTTTTTAAAACAGCAAATCGTTCTTTTAGCTTGAATTAAAAAAAAAATATTATGGCCTTAATTAGTTTCAAATGAAGTTTCTATTTAATTCCCATGCACACACAGACATACATCCTATATTTGTTATACATAATTGCGGCTACTTCTCTAAACTTTAAAGATGTAAGATTTATAAAGAAAGATTTAAAATTTTTTTTTGTACAGAGTGATTTCTTTGCTTGGTATACAGGCACTACATGAAATATAGATAAATCACATGACTCATAATCAAATATTTGAAATGGAAAAAGTGCTGAATCTTTGATCCTTTTTTGTTAAATTGAATGAACAACTATGGCGATGTGAAAATTAAATTCTACAAAGAGTTATATTTAAAACTTGTTACAAAGAGTATGCTTTTAGTTCTATATGATTCTATAAGATTTTTTTCTATTGTATTAAAGTTTAATTTAATCCACAAAATTTTTTGTTAAAAAAATATATCAAATTGTTAAGCTAAGAAACAATTTTATTCATTATTTTTTTAAAATAAATAAACGACACCCTTAGGTAACCCTAGGTGGAGAATTATATGAAAAGGGAGGATTTATAAGGCTGGGGCATCATAAAGGGAGAGGGGTTTATGATAGGGATTCCTAAATCTTTTACTTAAAAGATAGGAAGAGTTTTTATCAATCAGCTAAAAAATCTCTTAATTAGTAAAAACAAGATTAAGATTAAGGGAAAAAATGTAGAAAACTTAAAATAGAATATACAGCCTCATTCATGATAATTTTTAACGCCTCTAATTCTAATGAAACTTTGCTAATGAAAATTTTCTTATATAACCCCAATTGAAAGAACACCAAGGGACAGGGGGAATCGTTTGAAAAGGGTAGATGTGGAGGGGGGGGGGCTGGCAAAGGAAGACAACTTATTGATATGATAGGTTTATGTAAGGCTAAAGTATTCCTATCAAAATCTTTACCTAAGCTTGACAAATAAAGGTACTAAGAAAGAGAGGGAATGTCTGATTGAGCCAATAGGAGAATCGCATCGGAATTTACATTGGATCTCATTGGTTGAAATTGTGTACACATTTTACTACGAAGGCATGTTTTTTTTTCATTTCATACATACATAAAAGTCAGCTGTAAACAGTCCATTTTCTTAGTAGAAAGCTTTGCGGAATCAGAATTAATTGCCCAAAAATTTCGTTTAAATTTGAAAGCTTAGTAACGAGGTGGATTCTTAAAAAAAAGTTGGGCTGGCTACTCGCTGGTGAGACAAAATTATTTTTGTGAAAAATCCTCCAAAATCGAATAAAAAAATTTACAAAAATTAAATAAAATCTTAAAGGGTTATTAACATATGATTTTGTTTAATTTTTGTAGATTTTTAATGTGCTTTTGGATGATTTTTCACAAAAATAATTTTGCCTCACCATCGAGTAGCGAGTCCATAATTTCTTAAGAATCCACATCAGCTTGAGTCGAAAGTAAACAATACTTTTGTCTGCTAGAAATGTTCCTTCTTAGATTTGACGAAAAAAGGGTTCAGAATATGCTTCTATTCTTCTATTTCTATTGCTTGACATTACTAAATTTAAGGGTAGACTATCTCCCCTAAACTAAAGTAAGGCTAAAGATACCCTTATTTTTAAGGGGTCCCTAATAAACCGTTTGTGATTAGCTCTAATGTTTAATGGGCCTGGCTTTTTATTTCACATTGGTAAGGACTGGGTTAGATACCTGGTTAAGGTGTCTAGAAAGGTCTTTACATTTCAAGAATAAGTTGCTTCAAATTGTGAGCAATTGTTTTGTTTTATTATTTCAACACCCTTTTGCCTATATAATAGTAATTGGAAGTATGTCAAATGTCTGTCTGCAGCTTAAGATCTCGTTACCTGCTTCCTATAGGTAAAGGGAATGTTTATTAACAAAATATCTTTTCTGTACATCAAAATTATTGGTTAAATCATTTGGACACTGCTAGCTAAGGAACCAACTAATAAAGGCTTTATAAAAGTACCAGAAGTTTAAAAGCTGTTGCTGAGTTACATACACACGGATAGCTGGATGTACGGACATAACATAATTATGATATAGTTGCACTATTATAAATAATAAAATTCAACGTGATAAAAATATATCATTCTTATAGCTAATTTGAAATAATAATATTACAATTAATATGATTTATCTCAGAACAAGGATGACAACATCCATAAGTAGCGAAGTACAACAAACTAAATAAACAAGGTTTGTCTTTTGAAGCATAAACGACAGACAGATGGACAAAACAATGGATAGACTAGATTGGCATATATCATAGTAATATAAAAATTTCAGTTGTCTATCTTCAACAGCGCCCAAGATAATCACATTTCTCCCACAGTGTTACAAACTGACTAACTGACAGACAGACAAAATGAATTATAGAGTAGCTTCGCTAATAAAAACATAAGTCTAAGCAGTTATGTTATCAATCCAAGTTTTAATTGGCTCAATTCTCTGATATACTAAACAATTATATTATATTCATCAAAACCAAAAGCCATAAAGGATGTGCAAGCTTATTTTAAGAGAGAGGGGGATAATTTTCATACACCCTCAAAAATAAAGTAGGGGAGAAAATTTTCAAGGTGGAAGAGGGGGGGATAATCACTGCTTTAACCCCCCTTAGAGGTCCCTGAAAGGCAAACAAAACTGTTGGTCTTTCTTTAATGCATGTCTACTAATACTCCTTTTTGTTTTTATGTTTATTCCCTTTAAACAAGGAGGTATAAGTCAGGGGTCAAAAGAGATATGACAATGGCCGATAAATTGATGTACAAACCCAATGTTGATACACAAAATTACCACTTCTGTAGATTACAATTAGTGGTTAGAACTTTGGACACTCAACTTCATGACCCAACCAATCAAAATTCATAAAAGTCCCCGCTTTCGTTAAGTCAACCAATAAGAAAACGTTATTATAAAACTTTGGGGACTAGTTTAATAAACAGCCTATTGTACTCTATCTCTCTCTCTGAGTATGAGTTACATTTTACCCCCTTCCACTCTGCCAAAATCATGGGCACTCCCTTAACCCCTATATTGATTATGTTCAGAAAGATGGGGAACAATGGGCTGTTTATTATACTAGTCCACAAATTTTTATAATAACGTTTTCTTATTTGTTGGCTCAACAACTTTGGGAACTTTAGTAAATTTTGATTGATTCATTCATTAAGTTGAGTGTTCAACGTTTCAACCACTTAATTCAATCTACAGAAATATAACTTTGTGTTTCATGATTGGGGATGTAAATAAATTTATCAGCCATTGTCTTAGTTCCCTGGATTATGTTGGTTTTGATGAATATAATTCCTGTAGGTCTATTTCTTCTGCCACAATGAAGTCCCCAGCTAACTATACCAATCAGAGCCCGTTCAGCCACCAATAATCCCCCACCTAGCAATTAAAGGAAGCCTGCAGGAAATACAAATACAAAGACCCAATACCCCAATTTTGTTTTGTTCAATAACACAAAAATTGTAGCCATAATTACATGGAAAACTTTCAAATTTTTCATATTCATATAAAATGAAAGTGCCTCAATTTTTTTTTGTTTTTGAAGCTGAAGGCTTCAAATTTGGGGCAGTCTTTTACCAGCTATATCGATTTATTTCATGCAGGGTTCCTTTAAACAAGGATGACAACGTCCAAAAAAAGGTACGCTCTATAATCTGAAGGTGGGTCAAACGGACATTAGAACATAAAGTGTGTTACCTTTTTTTATGTTTTATCATTATTTGGCCACAACTAGGTAAAAAATGCTCACAAATCAGACCTTTTTCGACCAAAGATACTCAAATGGTTCCTTTACAAGCAGGATATAGTTAAATACTTGTTAGCAATAATAATTAGCCCAAAAAGTAAAATAAAAAGTTTTTTAATATGGCAAAAAAATGATAATCTAAATCTTAATTTTGGGGATGATGATCTGAAGGATGCTCTTACTGGTGGTGATGATGACCCAGATGGTATCCAAGTACATGAGCGTTATGACAACTCATCTATTGAACTATGGTTTAATTTTTGTATTTGTAGCAGCCTCCAATTAAAAGTTGTAACAAGAAATATAACCATCTTTTAAAAACTACTATATTTACCTTATGAATTGGAGAATTTAAAAACCATGATTGTATGTTTTGGGATTTCTCTTGATTGGAGAATGCTACAAATACAAAAATCAGGCCATAGTTAAATAGATAAGTTGTCATAATGCTCATGTATTTGGATACCATCTGGGTCATCATCACCAACAGCAAGAGCGTCTTTAAGATCATCATCCCCAAAATTATGATTTAGATTATCATTTTTTTGCCATATTAAAAAAACTTTTTGTTTTACTTTTTGAGCTAATTATTATTGCTAACAAGTATTTAACTATATCCTGTCAACTGGAGGTTGGCAGCTGTCCTCTGAAGTGATAGAGGTCGAATTTCTTATTTTCAAAATTTTCTTTCTTTGAAATACATTAATTTCTGCCCAATATTATGTTTCAGTATAATCTATGCATAAATCCCTTCAAGAATAGCCAATTTAACAGAATCAAACTTAAAAAATGACAGAAAAGTAAAAATAAGTATTTTTTCTGTTGATTTTATGGTATCTGTGCATATAAAAGGTAACACCCAAATTTGCCGTTTTTTAGTATTTTCATCAATTTTCCTTGAAATACAAAGATATCTTAAAACTGATTGATTGGGCTTGTAAAGGAACCATTTGAGTATCTTCGGTCGAAAAAGGTCTGATTTGTGAGCATTTTTTGACCAAGTTGTGGCCAAATAATAATAAAACATAAAAAAAAGGTAACACACTTTACAGAGTGCCAATGCTTTTAATAAGCAGAATATTAATTTATAAGCCTCATCAAAATTATTGCAAAATTGCTTAAATAGACACCGGAAATTATGCTTAAAATATTGCACCTTGTTGCCTTAGGAATTACAGTTACAGCATATTTTTAATGGATGTATAGACTTTCTGATAATGATTATAGAGTTCCTACACTTTCTAAATTGTATCTATCTGACACAGAAATCATTATGAAAGTTGGAAATCCTTAGAATAATTATAAAATGTGAAGACCAATGCGTTACGTACAGACCATATTTGCTGAAAAGCTTTGCTTTTAAAAAGTTTTGTGAAATGAAGGTCATATAAGACTAAGGCATGTAGTTGTTTGATTATAAGGGGTTAAGATGTATAATTTGATGTATGTATATCCACAATGATGAAAAAACATGTATTTAAATTATTAGTTGAAAAGTTTGTACACTACTTAGTTGGAATCAAACAATTTAATTAAAGTACCCAAAGTTATTGGTTACAACACTTTGGTTACCAGTGTAATTTGGTACCTGAGTCTCCTTTGCATGGATCCTGTCCTTGTATTTCTCTGTCCTGTCCAAATAGATATAGAAGATCTAGATACATAATCTCTAAGCCAACCAATAGGAAAAAAGTGGAAAAACAATCCAGCCATATTTTTGACGTTAGAATCAATCAAAATCAACCTCTGCAATGGTGTAGGGGATATTAACACAACCAAGAAGCAGAAAACAATTTGGTAGCAGACGAAAAAGGTCATTGAATAAGGGAGGGGGTAGTTATCTGCATATACAACTATACTATAGATCGTTTTATTGACTAATAATAAAGCTTTACTTGTGTAAATTATATCATACAAAATGGTTCGACTGCTTGGAATCCCTTTTATAGTTTGACGGATTGTGGGTGCCAGATTGGGCATCTAAATGTTATATATCTACTCTCTAAGTCAGCTAATAGGAAACCAGTGAAGGAACAATATGGCCACATAACGCAGCTTTTGTTACTAATAGAAAAAAAAGTTATATATATATCATTAGACTCGTCAAAGTTTTAAAAAATATATGTATCATATTTGTGCTATTTGTAGTTTAGGAGCTACTTTGAAAAATGTGAGAAAGATTAACAAGTCAGTTGAAACATTTTACCTTATTGCTCCTAAACTATACGTAGCACAGAAAAGGTTCTTATATTTTCAAAAACTAGAGTTTATGACAATTCGAAAGGTATGCATGCATAACACTTTTCTACTATTAATACAAACCACGTAATTTAAATTTTAAAAATATACATATTTTTGCACACCCTTTAAATTGGCAATGGAAAAAAATAGACACTTTGGAAATATTTGGTTT
The DNA here is from genome assembly GCF_053477335.1 of Acartia tonsa. Taxonomy (NCBI): domain Eukaryota; kingdom Metazoa; phylum Arthropoda; class Copepoda; order Calanoida; family Acartiidae; genus Acartia; species Acartia tonsa. The sequence goes on along the minus strand of NC_137273.1, from coordinate 39,953,086 downwards.
TAGGTCATATTTTGTAAAAAACCATAAAATTATAAATTTTTGTTATTGGTTAGTGGGTTAAATTAAGCAATATTTTTGTTCCATTAAGAAAACACCCTTTAAAAAGAGTTAGTTTTGTTTTAAATTTGACGGATTATAGGGCCAGATAAACCATCTAGATGTTGTATATCTATTTTCCTGTCCGGCGCAAATCATCAGGTCCAGGTCAAATCTATCGTCCTGCACTTTCTTTTCCACCAATAGAAATGATAAATCATCATTGAGCATCTACTCTATATCTCACATGGTCTGTCAGTCTGTCTGTAATACTCTGCAAGGTCAAATCTGTCATCTTGTGCACTAACTTTTCCACCAATAGAAATGATAAATCATCATTGAGCATCTACTCTATATCTCACTTGGTCTGTCAGTATGTCTGTAATACTCTGCAAGGTCAAATCTGTCATCTTGTGCACTAACTTTTCCACCAATAGAAATGATAAATCATAATTGAGTATCTACTCTATATCTCACTTGGTCTGTCAGTCTGTCTGTAATGCTCTGCAAGGTCAAATCTGTCATCTTGTGCACTTTCTTTTCCACCAATAGAAATGATAAATCATCATTGAGCATCTACTCTATATCTCACTTGGTCTGTCAGTCTCTCTGTAATACTCTGCAAGGTCAAATCTGTCATCTTGTGCTCTTTCTTTTCCACCAATAGAAATGATAAATCATCATTGAGCATCTACTCTTTATCTCACATGGTCTGTCAGTGTTTCGGAACGCAATGCCTAGCCGTTCTCGAAATCTTATCTCGAAGCCTCCCGAATGATCAACATAGTGAAGTTTACGAATGTGTATTTATTACCATGAAAACAGTAAGTATAAAACAAAAATATAAGAATTAATTACATAAAATTAATTGTTATTATTTTTTTTAGCATCAAGGTTGCGTGATTTTAATTTAATAAAAAATATGAATTTTCTAAAAAACTTAAAATTGGCACGAATCATATTGAATCGCATCAGAAATTGATAATTTTAGAATAAAATAATCAACATTATAAAAGTAAATATTCGTATATCAAAACTTAGCAGTTAAATGGTCTATTTGTTGAAAAATTAATGATTTAAATTTCTTCATAAAATTGTACCATTCTACGCTTATTCTCAAGAATTAAAAGATAAATTCTTACCACATATGATGTCAAACTAAGCAGGAAGGCTTATTTGAGATCTTCCACACATCAGAGCGCATGTATATTCAAGCAATACATTATTTTCATTCACGTAGCTCCTCACATGGGAAATATCAAAGGAAAAGTGCGCGTCTCTCTTGTTTGTTTACAAGCCACGCGCGGAGATAGTTAGGAATGCCACGTAACACACTCATTCTCTGGGGAATTCTGGTGTAAGGAAAAAGGGATTAATGGGTTCGAACTTGCCGGGGAATACAAGAAATACATACCGACACACACTCGTCTATTCACTGGGAATCGAACACAATACCTCATCTTTGCAACATGCGTGCAGACAGTGTCCACGAAATCACAATCTCATAACGCATAAATTACAAGAGTTTAATATGTCATGGCCATAAGGCCTAAAATTGGTTATGGAAACTTACGTATACCACAACGACTCAAACTGCCTCAGTTACCACATAAGGACAGGAATAAGGGAATGGGAAAAGCATTCAACATTCATGAATTGCACATTTACCACTCACACATCTCATTATATCATGGCCTCATAATCTCAAATAAAATTAGAATTACAGACCATGTAATTGCGAATACATGAATTAATAATCATTAGTACCTAGACTTCAATTAGGTACCTACATAATAAAATAGGTAAATGATTTTTATACTAAAAATCGCATCGATAATTAAATAATCAACTCAAACTTTTTAATCAAAATAAAGAAAGATTAAATAATAACATTTCTTCTACTAAATCTTTTTGCTAGAAAAGAAAAGTAAAATTGCATAAAAACTTCTCAATAATTAGAATTTTTCTCCGACAGAAAAATAATTCTCCTTACATCTAAACATTCTTCAGATAAGATAAGTAAGATCCTTAAATCTAAACATGTTTTAATAAAATAGATACTCAAATCTAAATAAAATATGACTGTAAAAAAATCATCAAACTTCGGAAAATTAAAATTTCATAATTTTAAATCTTCGTGAATCAAAATTGCGTAAAATTAAAATTGCAATTGAAATATGCAAATTAAATTTACTAAAATAAAACAAAAGCTCAATGTAAGAAAAGAACTTCTCTAAAATGCTGAATCTCCAATTTCTCTCTGTTTTAAGAAGAAAGCAACATATACATATTCATACAGTCATAATTAAAGGCAATCTGGGCCTCAGTTAGAATGAATCCCTCAAGATACAAACTAACAATGTCCATCAAATAATAATAAATGCCTCGTGCCAGCTATCCTGTTGGACGTTATGACTTTCCATCACATCTTTTGATACTGCATAATTTCTAACAGGATTTCTGGCGCAGGGCTGCATCAACTGAAACAAACATAATTAGTGATGTTTAATTCAAAGCAAAAATAAAAAGAATCATGAAATAATTCAAAGAAACTTTTAAATTCATCAATCAAAGCAAATCAAATCAAAAATAAAATATTTTATGCTTTAGTTTTGCCGTTTTGCGTCGGGCCTGGCCGAGGAAACAGAGCTTAGGTACGTCGCAAAGCGGTCTTATTAAGCTAAATTCTACGAAAATCAAAGAATCTACTTAATTCATCGCGAAAAAAATCTGCATTTTTTCTTTAGGTACATCAGTTCAAAGGTAAATAGTAATAATTTTAATATGCATGTAATATTAAATTATTTATGTGATTGTAATAGAATTCATAAAGAAATATTTAAATGATGTATAAACTCTCATTTTGTTAATTTCTTATCATATCAAATTTCAATCCAACAAGGATAAAAATGTTTATATCTGCATAGGTACCTAGGAAATTTTCCTTGAAAAAAATCCCAGGTCTCGGAAAGACTTAAATCATTGAAAGAACTTGCGAAAACGTATAAAAACTTAAGTTTGCATTTCAAATGAAAAAATCTTGCATCGATTTGAAAGTTTAAACGAAATTGTATCAAAAATTGCGTTTTTTGTCTTTCGAAAAAAAATCTGATAAATCTACCGAAAAAATAAAATCAAAGTTAAACAAGAACGATACTTATACTAAACTTTGGGTAGATTGATCTTCAGTAGTCGTCTTGCGGAAATCTTGTTATCTGTGGCGGCGGCGTCGTCTGATAACTTGTATCTGGCAACCACGGTCCTTCCACCTGGGCGCACCTCTTGAACTCGTCCCAAACGGTATTTCCTCGTCAAACTTGTGCTGTCATCAACAAGCACCACATCTCCTGGCTCAAGCAGCACCTCGTTGCGGCGCCACTTGATGGACTTCAACAGCTCGGGCATGAGCTGCTCCTTGTACACCTGATGGAACTGCCTAGTCAACTCCTCCAAGTTCTCCAACCTCTTGGTAATCTTGTCCTTGCAACCGGTTTCAAACGTACAGATTGCATCATTTGTCCTGCCTCCAAGCAAATCAGCAGGTGAAATAATTCTCCAGGTGTTGACATCTTCGCCAGCAGTGGCATAAGTCAATGGTTTAGAATTCAGCACTCTAGCTGTCTCAGCACACAACAACAGTAAATCATTGAAGGTTACGGTAGCTCCGGCCAACTTCTTGTTCAACACTCGCTTGACCAGCCCAACCTGTCTCTCCACAGTGCCAACAAATGAATGTGCAGCTGTGGGCACAAGATGCCACTCAAAATGCATCCCTGTATCCTTCAAAAGTTCATCCAGAATGCGTTTAGTACCTGCAAAATTGGTACCACGATCAGTTGTAACTCTTCTTGGCATATTGTAAAACGCCTGAAGTTTTCTCAAGCCGACCAGCACGGCTTCAGTTGAATAATCTGTCAAAACATCAATAAACACAGCCTGTGTAAATCTACAAGCTACTATCAACAACCAGACTTTGTACTTTGTCTTGGTTTTCCTGGTGCCAACGCCAGGTTTCACAACTTCTATGGGTCCAGCAAGGTCCATATGGACATGGTGAAAAGGCACTGACGGCTCCACACGATCGGGCAGGACATCAGCCATTGCGGGACTCGAACGCTTGGCATACTCAATGGAACATGCAGCACAATTCTTGACCACTTTCATAGCCTCCATGCGGCCATGTGTGATCCAAGCATACCTTCGGCTTTGAGCCAAAGTCTTCCTGTGGCCTCCATGGCCCAGCTCATCATGAGCTTGTTGCAGTATCAGCTTAACCAGCCTGTTGTGGCGGCTAAGCAAGACAACACCTGGGCTGTCCTTCATAACTTTCCTTGGGCCTCCAGCTGCGGCCTCAAGAGCTTCGTCACCTCTGGCGGCCATTTTAAGTATTGTAAATGTCCGAAGAGGAAAACATCCATCGTGACCCACTATGGGCCAACAAACCTGGACTTTGTGATGATACGGCTGAAGAGAATCGAACTTCCCCTCGGCGTCCATGGTCATTTCCTTCCCTTGGTTGAAGGATGTCAAAAACAGGTCACAAACAGAATCCAAATAAGTGTTTGTGAAAGTATAGTTCTCATAATACCTAGAACTATCATTGTTGCTACCACCATCCTCATTTGTTGCAACACCACGTTTCTTGACAAGTAACATTTTGAATAAGTTAGCAGCCTTAAGAACTGCGGCTACAGTCCTTCTTGCCTGCTTGTAGGTCCTCCTTGCCAGCGACCTCCAGAAATCATTGTCCACCATTTGTGTGAACATGCACTTGAGCTTCGCCATTTTTGGATTAAGCTCACTCTCAGGAATAGATGCGTTAACCTCACCCGCCGTTTTAACGGGCCACTGGTCCTGTTCCAGGCGCAACCAGCTTGGACCTTTCTGGTAAGTAGATCCAGGTTGTACATCTTCAATTGTACACAAACCTCGCGTAGCTAAATCCGCGATGTTGTGTTGGGTAGGTACCCATCTCCAATCTTCAGGGCTCGTTAACTGTTGTATTTCAGAAACACGATGACTGTTGAAGACATTTAGCATAACACTGTCACTAGATAATTGTGCTAGGGCGCAGCTGCTATCACTGAAAAATACTTTGCCAGAGATGTCAAATGGTAGGGCTCTGACAACTGTATCCACAAGCCTTGCCAAGATTAGACAAGACAACATTTCTAACCTCGGTATAGACTCCATCTTAACTGGTGCGACACGTGACTTGGCGCAACACAAAACTACATCAAATCCTCCAGCAGTTGGCCACCTCAGGTAAATAATGGCTGCATAGGCTGAGCTTGATGCATCACAGAAACCAATTACCATTGGAAGCCCCAATGGCTTATCAGGAACCATCGAACGTCTGAACGACACATTTCCAAGTGCCGCCCTGTCCTGGAGGCTGCTCACAAACTCAGACCTCAACTCTCCAGGTATGGAATCATCCCAGTCACATCCATATATGCAAACTGAGCGTAGACATAGCTTGGATTTAAGCAACAATGGTGAAGCTAAACCCAACGGGTCGTACAATTGTTGTACGATTCTCCAAACTTCTCGTTTAGTTATCGTTTCAGGTAGACTTCTCCAGAGATCCTCCAAGTCCAGGTCCTCCAGCAACTTTCTACCTTTAATCTTCGCGCCGTGGTTGGCTCTAACAGACAAAAACAATACATCCTGTTTTGGGTCCCAAACAATGCCCAAAACTTTTGCTCTGTCAACATCATCTCCAGAATAAATAACAGATTTAAATCTGAAATTTCCAGGTTCAATCATCTGCTCCAGCTCTCGGACCAGCTGGACAGCTTCAGGTTTACTGTTATGACCGCTTAAGTGGTCATCTACGTACGTACAAGTCTCCAATTTTACAGAAGGAGGATCTTGATACAACACAAATTCAGATCTGAGCGGCTGCTGAACATCTCTCCACACATCTTGATTGGCTACAACATCAGAACCTTTAATTTTCTCAGATCCATAAACATCATGAACATCCTGCAGGGATCTTCCACCAAAAATACGACCAGTGAGTCTGAGGGCGGTCACGGCCATATCGCCTGCGAGGGCCTCACCAAAATTAACAGTTTTGGTGAGGTAAACCTCCGGCTCTCCATCAACTGTATCAGCAAAAAATACGCGTTTCAGCTGAGAATCTTCATAGGTAGCTAACAAACTATTATAAAACTTCTGGATATCAGCCACAAGCGCACACTTGTAGCTTCTGAACCGAATAAGATTATGCATCAGGGAATATAATGGAACTGGCCCATCCATCATAATACTGTTGAGACTCATCCCCTTGCAACAGAGGCTGCTGTTGGCGCATATCCTCAACGGCGTTGAAATACTGTCTTTATATGCACACACCAGGCTCGAATAATAAACAGGCCCAGTATAAGACAGATCTTCTGGCGATGCTTTAACGTAAACACCACGAGAAACAGCTTCATTAAACACTTGGCAGAAAGTATCATATTCACCTTTCTTGACCATTCGCTGCCGGTCACGCAGCGCAATCTTGTACGCCTGCTCCGAATTATCAAACAACACACTTGGCGGCGTCTTATAAGGATATGAAGCTGTCCAGATACGGCTCTCAAGATCCAGCGTCAAACCTTCTTCAATCAGCTGCCGCTTGCGCACGTCCAAGGCGGACTGCCCGGCGGCAATGGCAGCGCAATGGCGGCAGTTCCTACAGCCGCTGCACATTGATGGCGGCTGTATCCCCAGACTCTCCGTGGGAAGGAACTCCATCTTGCTGACCTCTAGCTTAGTAGCTTTACAAGCGACAGGATTAGCAACAGTCCTGCCGTCTGCAGACACAACTAGATAACCTGTACCAAATAAGCTTCTGTACAGTCTAGAATCACCAACCATTTTATCTGCACACGGGAACATAGCCGGTGTCAGGTGCCCAATAAGAACATCTATCTTACCATCAACCATAGAGAAATTATCAGGCTTCATATCGAAAATCTCGGCGGCGGCTGCAGGATCAATAGAACGTAACCCTTCGTCAGTACCAATGCTGGGCACTACCGCCGCCTCCAGAATATGGCAATTCCGGTTGCGGTCAACCAAGCAGATTTTAACCGTAGGACATGCTTGGCTCTTTCCATCCGCCAAAGAAATAGTAGCTGTGCGACCAGTTGATGGCAACTCTAACTTCTTGGCGATACTTCTAGAAATTAGTGTGAGATTTGCTCCAGAATCCCACATCGCGTTGACGGTGACTTGGCGTTTGTCAGCCGCCACGGCTGGGAGCTGCTGCAACATCAGCATATAATTGTTCTTGCTGAACAACTGTGATTCATAAACTGCCGCAACTTGTCCACCAGCAACAGATTCGTGTAACAATGAATTATGAGGCTGGTTGCAGCTGTCTATGGTACAGCTGCCAAGTCTCTCGGCCTTAGGACAATCAGCAACCTTGTGTCCCCTTTGAAGGCAAAGCAGACAGGCGCCGATCTTCTTGATAAAGTTTTTACGTTCAGGAACAGACAGATCCCTAAACTTAGAACACTTAAACAACAAGTGTTCAGAACTGCAACCTTCCGACGGGCAAGGCTGTTTCTTCTTGGTCTTTGCTGGAGACCCAGGTTTACCTACGGCTGTAGCTGCTGCCGCAGGATTACCCTTCTTCTTAGAGGGGGTGTCCATATCAGTCGAGCACCGCATTAAAATAGCGCCCCTCTGCTCTTCGATAATCTGCATCAACTTTGGCACATTTGGGGTGTCCATGCTGCCCAATGCCAAATTAAGCTTGTCTTGAAAGTCTCGAGGAAGTTTCTTGGATAACATCTCCAGGAGGATCACGGTCAACCACTGGCTGGTGGTAACCTCATCATCTTCATCATCTTTAGTCAGCTGCTCCAGCTGGCTAACTGCACCACCGAACTCTGCTAACACAGTCACAATCTGGTTGGAGTCCGACGGCTTAGACTTTTTCTCCCATTGGTTGAAAAGGCAGAGCATTTGACGTGTCTTAGACTTGAAACGCGAGTCAAGGTAAGCCCACTGAGATTCATGCGATTGAATCTGAGTTAATTGGAGTCTCAGCTCTTTATTTTTACAGACCTTCTCACTGCTCAACAATAACTGCAAATACGACGGGTCCTGTCCTACAGTAAGCTTTTTAAAATTGTCCTTAAAACTTACGTAAGATGCTTCCTGGCCGTCGAATGAGGGGAGAAGCCGCTCGTCAACACGATTCATATATCCTGGCGTGAACATAGAACCGGTGGCGAACTGTGGTGTGCCAAACGGTGACACAAATGGCGATGCTGCTGGGGCACCCGCCGTCGTCGTGGGTGGCTTCACAGGTTCAAGCTTAACCTCAGCCAATTGTTTCATCAATGCAGACAAAGTGTTTATAATTGGATCGGGCAAGGGAAAATATGACCCTTTAATAACTTTCACGATCTTCAAGCATCGATCATATAGTTCTGCCTGATGGTTAGGCAAATTATCACCAACTAAATCAATAACACTTTGAATGTCATTAAGCTCTTTTATAGCATCAAGAGCATCCTTCAAGGCACTATAGTCTTTTTGCACAGTAACTATATCAGAATAAATGTCACTAAACTCATCAAGCTCTTGGATTCTCACACCAAGCTTGCTAAAACCGTCCATGATGCTGTCGAACGTTTCGAACTTGTCGTGGACAAGGATTGACTCCTTAGTGAGATGTCTAACATCAAGTTCTGAAGTATCACTGACCAACTTCATCACTCTACTTAGCTCACTGGTTAGGGCATCAACGGCTGGGCGCAGCCGCTTTCTCAATTGATCACCTTTATTCTTTTTAGGACCCATGATTGTCACTAAAGTTAACTGTACTGATTATGACTATAATAATGTGTGGTAAGGTATCACAACCAACACATTCACAAAACTTCACAGATTCTTCTTAGCTGCATCTGTTCTGTCTTGTTTTCATTGTTTCGGAACGCAATGCCTAGCCGTTCTCGAAATCTTATCTCGAAGCCTCCCGAATGATCAACATAGTGAAGTTTACGAATGTGTATTTATTACCATGAAAACAGTAAGTCTAAAACAAAAATATAAGAATTAGTTACATAAAATTAATTGTTATTATTTTTTTTAGCATCAAGGTTGCGTGATTTTAATTTAATAAAAAATATGAATTTTCTAAAAAACTTAAAATTGGCACGAATCATATTAAATCGCATCAGAAATTGATAATTTTAGAATAAAATAATCAACATTATAAAAGTAAATATTCGTATATCAAAACTTAGCAGTTAAATGGTCTATTTGTTGAAAAATTAATGATTTAAATTTCTTCATAAAATTGTACCATTCTACGCTTATTCTCAAGAATTAAAAGATAAATTCTTACCACATATGATGTCAAACTAAGCAGGAAGGCTTATTTGAGATCTTCCACACATCAGAGCGCATGTATATTCAAGCAATACATTATTTTCATTCACGTAGCTCCTCACATGGGAAATATCAAAGGAAAAGTGCGCGTCTCTCTTGTTTGTTTACAAGCCACGCGCGGAGATAGTTAGGAATGCCACGTAACACACTCATTCTCTGGGGAATTCTGGTGTAAGGAAAAAGGGATTAATGGGTTCGAACTTGCCGGGGAATACAAGAAATACATACCGACACAGTCAGTCTGTCTGTAATACTCTGCAAGAACAAATCTGGCATCTTGTGCACTTTCTTTTCCACCAATAGAAATGATAAATCATCATTGAGCATCTACTCTATATCTCACTTGGTCTGTCAGTCTGTCTGTAATACTCTGTAAGGTCAAATCTGTCATCTTGTGCACTAACTTTTCCACCAATAGAAATGATAAATCATCATTGAGCATCTACTCTATATCTCACTTGGTCTGTCAGTCTGTCTGTAATGCTCTGCAAGGTCAAATCTGTCATCTTGTGCACTAACTTTTCCACCAATAGAAATGATAAATCATCATTGAGCATCTACTCTCTATCTCACTTGGTCTGTCAGTCTGTCTGTAATACTCTGCAAGGTCAAATCTGTCATCTTGTGCACTAACTTTTCCACCAATAGAAATGATAAATCATCATTGAGCATCTACTCTATATCTCACTTGGTCTGTCAGTCTGTCTGTAATACTCTATAGTACATCCAATGTGTTTTTCTCTTTTGCTATTTTAAGATAGAATGCTTATTTTTTGGTAAAACTTTTGCCGTGGTATATTGGTTATGCTATAAAATCATGAATCTAAAGGGATAAGACAGTGGCCGATAAATTGATGTACATCCCCAATGATGATATAAAAAACTACCCCATCTGTAGATTACAATTAGTGATTGAAGCATTTGGACACTTAACTTAATGAACCAATCAAGCAAAACTCAATAAAAGTCCCCAAAGTTTTTAAGCCAACGAATTAATAATATAAAACTTTGGGGACTGGTGTTATAAACACTAAACAGCCCAATGTCCCCTCCATCTCTGATATAACAATCATATTTCTCCGCTGTTATTAAAGATTAACCTCTGTTATTTTTGTATGAATCTGTACCATTACTCACTATGTCCGTCTGTCTGTCTGTTTGTCATTTCCTTTAATTTGCTTTGCTGTTCTGATATGTAGGGAAAGAAAGTGTCTCAAAAATCAGCCATGTGACGTCATACAAATGATGGAGATGTGAGGAGAAGTGGGAAAGAAAACCAACCCCTAAGAAAGAGATGGATAATTCCTTAATTTTTATGACGTCACATGGCTGATATTTAAGACACTTTGTTCCATTACTTCTTAATATTGATTTCATATCTTTCCTCAAAGAAGCATGTACTTGGAGGATAAACTTTAACTTCTAACTCTAAAGAAAAATTAAATATTATTTAGTTATTGATGTGTGTGTAATAGAAGCAGATATATTGTATGGATGTATGTACAGTAGATCTTTTCATGAAAATACCCTTTTTCGAATTTCAATCTTCTGCTAACCTAAAAAGTTACTTTAGGGGCCTAGAAATATATGTACAAAATTTCAGCTCTCTATCTCTACTGGCGACCTAGCGCCAGGCATGTAAAATATCAACAGATAACGGTAGCACGGCGGTTTTAACAATATCTCAGTAATGTGCAGGTTTTCAGCTCTTCTGCATATTTCAATTTAAACACATAAGGCCAAAGATATTTTATCCCAAAAATCTTTTGTCAAAGTCTACTCTAGACCTAGCGCCAGTCATTTTTCTAAAATCATGCATTTTATACCTGTGAAAAATGAAATCGCCAGCGCTAGGTGTAGAGTAGACTTTGACAAAAGATTTTTGGGATATCATATCTTAGGCCTTATGTGTTTAAGTTGAAATATGCAGAACACCTAAATTCACCTTCCAAGCCATTCTCTAAGCATTTAAATTTTTTTTTTGAAATAACAGGATTTAGAAACTGCCTTTTGAAAAGGCCTAAAAAATATCTTTTTTTGTCCCTTTTTTCACTGTATATAGTTACAACTTATTAAGATATTATTCTCAGTTAAAAAAAATTGGCGCTTACAACACCAAAACCGGCAAAAACAGGCAGTTAAACTTCTGAACCCCTACTTAACCCCCTGACAGACCCCCCCTCTATCTCGGCTCCTGCTACAGATAGAGACGTAAAACTTTTTTCTGGTTGTTCATGTGTATTTTTAGAGAATTGCTTTTTCTAGTCATAGCGGTCAGACTGCTCCTTATCCGCTTTTTAGCGTCCAGCCGCTAAATATTAAAACAGCTGTAGAGCGGCCAATTTAAAGCTAAGAAAACCAAATTTTATGACAAACTATTATTTTTTATAATAAGAAAATACCTTTTTTGACCATCGCCGAAAAACGACAAATAATGGAAACCGCCAATTTTGGCGGTAAAACGGCCAATTTTAAAGCTAAGAAAACCAAATTTTATGACAAACTATTATTTTTTAACGGCCAATTTTAAAGCTAAGAAACCCAAATTTTATGACAAACTATTATTTTTTATAATAAAAAATACCTTTTTTGACCATCGCCGAAAAACGACAAATATTGGAAACCGCCAATTTTGGCAGTAAAACGGCGGTTGGCGGCGCTAAATAATATTTTTATCTGTTTATAGTTACAACTTATTAAGATATTATTCTCAGTTAAAAAAAAATTGGCGCTTCCAGTACCCAAACCGGCAAAAACAGGCAGTTAAACTTCTGTATCCCTACTTAACCCCATAACAGACCCCCCTCTATCTCGGCTCCTGTTACAGATAGAGACGTAAAACTTTTTTCTGTTGGTTCATGTGTATTTTTAGAGAAAATTACTTTTTCTAGTCATAGCGGTCAGACTGCTCCTTATCCGCTTTTTAGCAGCCAGCTGCTAAATATGAAAAAAGCTGTAGAGCGGCCAATTTTAAAGCTAGGAAAACCAAATTTTATGACGAGCAATCATTTTTCATAACAAAAAAAATGCTTTTTCTGACCATCGCCAAAAAACGACAAATAACGGAAACCGCCAATTTCGGCGGTAAAATGGCGGTTGGCGGCACCAATTAATATTTTTATCTGTTTATGATCACAATAAAAGACTACATACAAAAGTTGGCTGATTAAGGTCTGGAAAGGGTCAAGACAGTTAATTGTTTAAACTAATGTAATAGATTTTTATTTTAGTCAGATGCCAGACGCAGACAATTAAAAAAATATAACATTTAGAAATATTATCAATTTGTCTACAAAGGGTTAACAACAAAATCAAAATATACAAATCTAATTATTAAAAACATCAAGATGATCTTCTCTATAAATTTTATTTGTAAAGCATTGATATTTTTATCAAATAATATGACAATGATGACAACATTAATAAGTGATTAAATACAGACAAAAAATAGGAGTCAACATCCATAAAGACAAAGCTCTAAGATCAGAAGTAAGGACAACTCTCTTGTAATTACTTTTGTAATATTTAATCAACCTTAGTAAAAAATAAGATGAAAATTAGGTGTTCAGGTATGATCCAGCAGGATATAATCCTCCTAGTCTTCAAATAACTTTGAATGGCTCCAGTGTATTTATTTTTTTACTCATAGACTTAAAATTGTAAAATTAAGCTTATCTTACATGCCTACATGACATATTAAATTTTTTTTTAAATCAGCTGTTGTTTCCAGCTGACCGCAGCCAGTGGCGGCAGTCCATGTAAGCTTCAAATCAATTAAATTTTTTGATAAATATATATTAATTCTTGAGTAATAATAAACTTCCGTGAATAGTAAGGCCATGAAAAATAATTGCTCGTCATAAAATTTGGTTTTCCTACCTTTAAAATTGGCCACTCTACAGCTTTTTTAATATTTAGCAGCTGGCTGCTAAAAAGCAGATAAGGAGCAGTCTGACCGCTATGACTAGAAAAAGTAATTTTCTCTAAAAATACACATGAACCAACAGAAAAAAGTTTTACGTCTCTATCTGTAACAGGAGCTGAGATAGAGGGGGGTCTGTTATGGGGTTATGAATGGATACAGAAGTTTAACTGCCTGTTTTTGCCGGTTTGGGTGCTGGAAGTGCCAATTTTTTTTTTAACTGAGAATAATATCTTAATAAGTTGTAACTATAAACAGATAAAAATATTATTTAGCGCCGCCAATCGCCGTTTTACCACCAAAATTGGTGGTTTCCGTTATTTGACGTTTTTCGGCAATGGTCAAAAAGGGTATTTTTCTATTACAAAAAATATTAGTTTGTCATAAAATTTGGGTTTCTTAGCTTTAAAATTGGCCGTTAAAAAATAATAGTTTGTCATAAAATTTAGTTTTCTTAGCTTTAAAATTGGCCGTTTTACAGCCAAAATTGGCGGTTTCTGTTATTTGTCGTTTTTTGGCGATGGTCAGAAAAGGTATTTTTTTATTATAAAAAATAATAGTTTGTCATAAAATTTGGTTTTCTTAGCTTTAAATTGGCCGCTCTACAGCTGTTATAATATTTAGCGACTGGCCGCTAAAAAGCGGATAAGTAGCAGTCTGACCGCTATGACTAGAAAAAGCAATTCTCTAAAAATACACATGAACAACCAGAAAAAAGTTTTACGTCTCTATCTGTAACAGGAGCCGAGATAGAGGGGGGGTCTGTCAGGGGGTTAAGTAGGGGTTCAGAAGTTTAACTGCCTGTTTTTGCCGGTTTTGGTGCTGGAAGCGCCAATTTTTTTTTAACTGAGAATAATATCTTAATAAGTTGTAACTATATACAGTGAAAAAAGGGACAAAAAAAGATATTTTTTAGGCCTTTTCAAAAGGCAGTTTTGAAATCCCGTTATTTCAAAAAAAAATTTAAATGCTTAGAGAATGGCTTGGAAGGTGAATTTAGGTGTTCTGCATATTTCAACTTAAACACATAAGGCCTAAGATATGATATCCCAAAAATCTTTTGTCAAAGTCTACTCTACACCTAGCGCTGGCGATTTCATTTTTCACAGGTATAAAATGCATGATTTTAGAAAAATGACTGGCGCTAGGTCTAGAGTAGACTTTGACAAAAGATTTTTTGGATATAATATCTTTGGCCTTATGTGTTTAAATTGAAATATGCAGAAGAGCTTAAAACCTTCACATTACTGAGATATTGTTAAAACCGCCGTGCTACCGTTATCTGTTGATATTTTACATGCCTGGCGCTAGGTCGCCAGTAGAGATAGAGAGCTGAAATTTTGTACATATATTTCTAGGCCCCTAAAGTAACTTTTTAGGTTAGCAGAAGATTAAAATTCGAAAAAGGGTATTTTCATGAAAAGATCTAATGTACAGATAACTACCTGTCTCCCTTTTCTAAAGACCTTTTTCGTCTGCTAGCAAATTGTTTTGTGCTTCTTAGCTGTGTTAATATTCCCGACGCTATTAGTATTGGTTGATTTTCAAAGACCAATTGAGAGTCGGCACAATATCCTTGGGATGGGGACATACAGTTATTTAACCCCTTTCCCCTATAGTGTTTTATTCTAATGTAATAGATATGAGTATTTTAACGTCTTTTTTGATGCATCACCGACAGACTGACGTAACAAGTAAATTATAAACTAGCTTCTCATTGATACAGAGAATCTTCACTAAAACTTCTAGCCGTCTATCTTTAATAGCAGTCAAGGAAATTGCATTGCCCCCATAACATTATGAACGGACTGACGGACGGGCGGACAGACGACATTAATTATAGAGTAGCTTTACTTATAAAAAATGACATAAAAGAGCAATGTAAAATATTTCTAAATATTTTTTCTCGTATTCATTCGAAATCGATTATTATCCAGTGGATTAGAACCGGTTCTCATCCACACGAAAAAATTACGTCTAGTAAAGTATTATATCCAGTTTTCTACGAATATAAAAATGTACAATCATAGGATTAAAACCAGTTTTTTTAGCAAGTGCCTTCGGCAACTTGAAGGCTAAAAAGACTGTTTATAATACGATGCGATAATGACCTTTTAAAAAACATTGGATACCTTTGAGTTGATCTGATTGGCTGTACCTATCCTGTGCATCCTCCAGCCCCCATCCAGTTATACTTGCTGTTACATTAGACAAATCCTGTATTATAGTAATAGTTATTTCTTGCATCGTATTATAAACAGCTTTCCGCGGATATAAAAATGTACAATTATAAGATTAAAACCAGGTTATTTAGCCCTGAGAGATAATATTTACATCTCGCATCGTATTATAAACAGCTTTCCGCGGATATAAAAATGTACAAATATAAGATTAAAACCAGGTTTTAATCCTTGAGATGCTTAAGGCGTGGGCTAAAAATACTGATTACTCTTATGATTGTACATTTTTATATTCATAGAAAACTGGATATAATACGATGCTAAACATAAGTTTTCCGTATGGCTGAGAACCGGTTCTAATCCACTGGATATTAATCGCTTACGAATGAATACGGGAATATTTATTATATTAACAAGGATGACAACTTCCAGTTATTCTGGCTCTTACATAACAAAGAAAGAAAGAGAGAGAAATTGCAAAAAAAATCAGAGAAATTCACGAAATAAGAACCAAAAATAAGTTCTTTATATGGCTTGAAGCATAAAAAAATAAACAGATGGGTAAACGAATGTATAGACTAGATACGCACAGATCAAAGGAATCTTCACTAAAAATTTCAGCTGTCTATTATAGATAGCAGGTGAGAAAATCACATTACCCCCACGGCATTACGGAATGACGGACAGACAATGTTAAATATAGATTAGGTTAACTATGAAAAATGACCCTCTACAGATTATGACGTCATACGATAGAATAACCAATGAGAGGCCAGCATAAATTTTACCATTGGTCAATTACAGTATATACTGGCCTCTCATTGGCTATTCTATCGTATGACGTCATAATCTGTGGAGGGACTTTAATCATCTTCTAGATACTCTACTATGTCTCTAAAATATCAATATTTTGTTTATCAAATAAGCTAAGCTACTCTATAAATCACTTTGTATGTCTGTCCGTCCACCAGTCTGTAACGCTATTGGGAAAATGTGATTTACTCTTCTGTTATTCAAGTTAGACGGCAGAATTTTTTCTTGAAGATTCCCTAGAAATCATTTAGTATCCAGTATGCATGTTTTGATTAAAATTATTCTTTTACTTTGTTTCAAAATACCAACGAAATATTTAAGGTTTTATTTCAGAAAATCTGTGTTTATATATAAAAAATCATTATAACCTCGGTTGGAGATAAGCAGGCAGGCGATAACTGTTCCAATGTCTAAAACTATGTCAGTTAAACGATTTTGTATTCAGTCATAGATGTAAATATGCAAAGAAATTATATGGAAACCAAACTTTATGTGCATTATTTGTGCGCTCCTAATAAATCTATTTGTTAGATGGTTTTTCAGTTCAATTCGACAAATAGCAGTCTATTTTTCTGTCTGTTTGTCAATCTATCTATCTGTCTTTCTGTTTTTAAAAGCGAAGCTTTTCTATAATTAGGGTTGGTCTGTACGTCCGTCCGTTACAGTTAGCTCTTTTTTTGTTAATTTGGAATTGTCTCATCGATTTCAAACTTTACACGCTTATTCCTATAACAGTTAGGTACGGCTTAGAAACCGCAGCAACTCTATAATCGTTACCAGACAGTCCGTACGTACATTTAAAACTAGATGATTTTTCTACTTCTTTGACAACAAATTCTGGAATGTTTAAATCATCCTATTTATCTGATTTTTTAAAATACGGATTCCTATTAAAACAGGGTATAATGTTATAAGCGAAGCATCTCTAGAATCAAGTCCTAAATACGTCAGTATGTCCTTAAACAGTAACATGTATTTAATCAGTTTTGCATCAAATTTACTTATAATTTTGTTAATAAGTGTTAATGTTCGTTTGTCCTTCCATTTCAGAGCTACGCTTTTATGGATTTTGTCATCCTTGTTCTTATTATATAAATGTCTATCTTTCTATCATCATATATATATATATTTTACCTCTTTAGGAATGTTTAACTTGACCAAGCCAGCGTCATATTTAAAATTATCCCTACAAAGAAATTAAGATTTTGTAATCTAATCATATTCTAAAAATATAAAAAAAAAACATGAAAAAATTTCACAGAGTTATTTGGAGTAAACTAGTGTTATAGACTGACAGACAGACAGAAGGATTTCGAGGCAAAAGGACAGACAATCAGACAGACAAAAGGACAGACAGACAGAAGGACTAACAGACAAAAAAAAACAGAACGAAAGACTTTCAGACAGGACAATCAGACACATGTTCAGACATATAAAAAAAAGACAGACAGAAAAATAGACAAACAGAAAGACGGTCAGATAGACATAAGCACCAGACAGACAGAAGAATAGGCAGACAGATAGACGGTCAGAAAGACCAACAGACAACACGACGGTCAGACAAAAAGGGTATAATATCAAGGGACAGACAGAGAGATGAATAAACAGACAGATATTCAGACATATGCTCAGACAGAAAAAGAGACAGACAGATAAATAGACAGACAGACAGATAGAGAGAAAGAAAGAGAGACATACAAAATGACATTCAGACAAAAAGGGTATACAATCAAAAGGACAGACAGAGAGATGGAAAGACAGACAGGATATTCAGACATAGGTTCAGACAAAAAGAAGAACAGACAAACAGAAGGACAGACATACAGAAGAACAGACAGACAGAAGAACAGACAGACAGAAGAACAGACAAGCAGAAAATATACAGACAGAAAGAGAGACATACAGAAGAACATACAGACAGACAGATAGAAGGACAGACAAATTAAACAATGTAAAGTATAGATGAGCATTTCAGTTGTCTATCTTTAAAAGCACCTGAGAAAATCACATTTCCCCAATAGTGTTACAGGCTGACAGTAAATTATAAAGTGGTTTCTCCCTTACAAATCCAATTTTATAAAGTAGTAAGCTTTTTTTTGTCTGTAGCGAAGGATCTCACTAACATATTAACCGATATGGTTCTCCTTTGCAGTGAAGCTTCCTATTCAGGTTCAGGGAAGGTTTTTAACTACTTTAGGGGGGGGGGGGTAAATACACCAACCATAGAAAAATCGCCCCTAGAAAAAATGCCACCACAATTTTTTTTTACTTTTTACTTTTTAAAATTACAATTAAAATGGGGGGACCTCTTGGGGCGTAGCCGCTAGTTAAAAAAAGGCATTATCCTCTTTTTTTTTAACTTTGATAATTTGAGTATTCCCCCTCCATCCCCCCGAAAAAATTATGAAACCTGGCCGCGGCGCTCGGCCTCCTAGCCTATAAACTAACCTAACCTAATTGTAAAAAATCGCCGCGTCCAGGTTTCATAGTATTGTCATGGGGGGGGGGGGGGGGAATAAAATTTTCAAAATTGAAAAACAAATTTCTATGAGAATAATGCCAAAAAAAACTTACTCAGAATTCCAAGATGGATGTATCAGAGTCAGGAGTGGAGAAAATTCTTCTCTCTCTCCAGTGGAAGGATTGTACACAATATACCTGAGAATGAGGTCATTTTTTCGAACACAGTAATAGTGTCTGACTGATTATGACGTAACAAAAAAAATTAGCCAATGAGAGGCCACTATAAATTTTACCATTGGTCAATAACGGCCTCTCATTGGCTATTTTTTTTGTTACGTCATAATCAGTCAGACACAATTACTGTGTTCCACTCCTTAGACTTGTGTACATAAAAAAAGAATGAAGCATTCCAAATATAATACTGTGTTCCATTTTTTCTAGCATGCATTGTCAATAAATCACATATATCCACTCTATAATTCAATTTGGAAGCTTTACAAAGTGTCTTAAAAATCAGCCATGTGACGTCATAAAAATTAGGGATTATCCTTCTCTTTTTTAGGGGTTTTCTTTCCAACTTCTCCTCTCATCTCCCAAAATTTTATGACGTCACATGGCTGATTTTTGAGACACCTTGTCCAGCTTTGAAGAAGTGGAAAAGAACATTCCTAAAAAAAAGATGTATAATGCCTCATTTTTATTATGTCACAAGGCTGATTTCGGTATAGGTAAATTTTCTGGCATGCAGTGCCAATAATTCACATATATCCACTCTATACTTCAACTTGGAATTAAGCTCTACAAAGTGTCTCAAAAATCATCCATGTGACGTCATAAAAATGAGGGATTATTCTTTTCTTTTTTAGGGGTTTTTTCTCCCACTTTTCCTCTGATCTCTCTCATTTTTATGACGTCACATGGCTGAATTTTGAGACACTTTGTCCAGCTACGGAGAAGTGGAAAAGAAATCCCTAAAAAAGAGATGGATAATGCCTCATTTTTATGACGTCACATGGCTGATTTATTGAGACACTTTGTCCAGGTACTATATACGTAAATTTCTGGTATGCAGTATCAATAAATCACAGATAGCCAATATATACTTTAATTTGTCTGTATATTTGTGACTTCGCACGTGACATTTTAGGCTCTCTCATTGCATACCTGTATTTTTCTGGGTTTAATTCATCGCTTTTTTCTAGACAGTGAGCTGCAGTTATCACCCAACCATTCTAAAAATAAATTTTATTTTTATTAAAAGTAACAGGATGTTTGTGAGTTTCTATGTCTAACCACTGAACCTATATGGTTCTCCTTTACAATTTAGCTGCTCATAGGTTCTGGAAAAGATTTATGAAGTGTCTCAAGAAATCAGCCATGCGACGTCATAGAAATGAGGAATAAGAGGAGAAGTGGGAAATAAAACCCCTAAAAAAGAGATGGATAATCCCTCATTTTTATGACGTCACATGGCTTCAAATTTATAAAGCTTCAAATTTATAACTAATTTCGGGGAAGATATCCCTAAAAAAAATTTTCCCCTTCTCAGAAAAATTCTTTAAAAAAACTAGGGGCATAGCCAATTTTTCTCATAAAAAGTAACATGATGTGTGTCTGTCTCAGATGCCACTAACCGCTGAACCGACATGGCTCTTTTTTACAGTTAAACTTCTTAAAGGTGTTCAACTATTTCCTGATATCTCACCCCTAGAAATTAAAATTTTTCTAGAAATTAAAATGTTTATCTCCAATAGCAACCGAAAATTTTTTGTTTCCTCTAAAAGTTACAGCAACACCAAGGAGGGAGGGGACAATGGGCTATTTATTACACTAGTCCCCAAAATCTTATAATAAGTTTATCATGCATTGGCTACACAACGTGGGGAACTTTAATTAATTTTAATTGGTTGGTTTGTTAAGTTATGTGTCCAAACATTTCAACCACTAATTGTAATCTACAGAAAGGGTAATTTGAAGTATAATCATTGAGGATGTATGTACATCAATTTATTGGCTATTGTCTTATCCCTTTAGATACCTGCAGACATACGGACAAACATGGATTTTTATGGAGTAGCTTTACTACTAGATACCTGTATCAAAGTTCCGCCACAAACCAGTTTGTAAAAGAAAGGGGCACCAAAATCATTTGTTATCTAGGATAGATAGATAGATAGATAGATAGATAGATAGATAGATAGATAAATAGATAGATAGATAGATAGATAGATAGATAGATAGATAGATAGATAGATAGATAGATAGATAGATAGATAGATAGATAGATAGATAGATAGATAGATAGATAGATAGATAGATAGATAGATAGATAGATAGATAGATAGATAGATAGATAGATAGATATATATATAGATAGATAGATAGATAGATAGATAGATAGATAGATAGATATATATATAGATAGATAGATAGATAGATAGATAGATAGATAGATAGATAGATAGATAAATACCTTAACAGCAGATGGAAACATATCTGAAACTTGATATCCCCCAATGATTCTGCCCCGCCTACTTCGTTGCGTTGTTCTTGTTAGTTATATATATAGATAGATCGATGGATAGATAGATAGATAGATAGATAGATAGATAGATAGATAGATAGATAGATAGATAGATAGATAGATAGATTGATAGATAGACAGATAGATAGCTAGATAGATAGATACCTTAACAGCAGAAGGAAACTTGGTATCTAGAACTTGAGCTCCCCCAATGATTCTGCCCCGCCTACTTCGCTGAGTTGTTCTTGTTATCTGAAGAAAAAATAACAAGGATGACAACATCCATAAGTAATTAAACAATTACATCATGTAGAAATTTGGTGTTGAAAAATTCCATATTTCTAACTGTGAGGTTTAGAATTATAATTTCTCATCTGTAAATCATAGTTATATAAACTCTATAATACAAAGTAGCTTGATGTCTGTCCGTCTATCTGTCCGTCCGTCCCTTAAGATCTCGGTAACTACTGAACCGATTGGATTCTACTCTTCAGGGAAAATACCTACTGGTCCTGTGGTGGTTTTGGGCTATCTTCGGACAACCAAAACCACAACCCCTCCAAAAACAAAAAATACCCCCAATCCCATTTTTTTTCTCTGACAATTTCGAATTTGATACTTGGGCAGCTCCAATTATTATCATTTTTTTAATTTAATTTTTTTAAATTACGTCTTGGGGCAAAGCCTATAAACATAGAACATTAAGAAAAATCAGTGATCTTAAGGGATAACTAGTACCTGACATTTTGAATTTACAGAAGAACTGATGACATTGTTGAAAGCTCTGGAACTTTTCACCTCGTCCTGCGGTTTCTCTGTCGATCTTCTTTCCTAAAAGAAGTAAGTCTTTGTTGTCGAATTCTTAAAGAAAGAAGTATCTCAAAAATAAGCAAAGTGACGTCATAAAAATGCATAATCACTCATTTTTTTGAGGACACACTTTGTAAAGTTACATTCTTAAGTAAATGCCGAATTAGTTTTACTTTCCAGGTTGTTCACCTTTTTGGAGAAGCTTTACAAAGGTACCGGGAAGGTTTCATGTTGTTTAATTTTTAGATTTAAATGTTCGTTTATTTTTCAGATACAACATGGGGGAAATCAACCTGTAAGTAGAAGGATGGGGGATAAAGAGGTGTTCCCCCCCCCCCTCAAACAAATCTTTGAAAATATATGAGACTACCCAACCCCAACCAAAAAAATTTAAAGCCATTATTTAAAATTTTTGGATGACTTACCTCTATAATACAGCAACTGCCAGTGCGTCCAGTAGGCATTTGACAAACGCCAATATGCTGTCCTTTTTCTCGCAGACACTAAAATTAAAATAATTTATCTATATAAAAGTAACAGTATGTCTGTCCGTCTGTCTGTGTGTATAAAGGATCTTGCTAACCCCTTGACTGATATGATTCTCCTATATGCTGCCTACTTTCTCTTAGACACTTTATAACTAAAGGAACAAAGTAAATTTTGTGTATATAAAAGTAACATGATGTCTGTCCGTCTGTCTGTTTGTAGTAAAGGAATTAGCAAAAATCTTCGACTGGTATGCTTCTCCTTTACAGTATTGCTTGTGATAGATCCCATAAAGGTACTATTTTTTCCTAAATAAATTCCTTATCCTTTTTATTAATTAATTTTAAGAATAAAGGAGGAATAAGTGCTCAAACTGGCACTTTGTATGAAAGCACCTAAAATTCTCAAACCTGCAGAGTTTTAATACATTGCACTGCCTTCCATGCAAATTGTATGAGGTTTATTTTTTTTTATTTTGTAGCTTTACAGACAGACCGACGGACCAAATAAAGTTATACTTGGAACCCTTCTCATAAAATGCAGCCGCTATTATTGAAGAAATCACACGACCAAATAGCGTTATGTACAGACAGAACATTCCATGTATGTATAATATAAAAAAAGTAATCATATATCTTAAATAGCAGCTGAAAAATTCACACTTCCCACATAGCCTTACGGACTGACTGACAAACAAACAGACAAAGTTAATTATAGAGTAACTTTGTTACTAAAAATCTTATAAAATTTCTATACCTGTAAGGTTCTGATGCATTGGCCAGTCTGATTAGAGTGTCCATTACACTCAGCTGCTGACAACACGTGTTCAGCTGCCAGAATTATACCTGGATTATAAAGGGTGTGCAAAATTAAATGCGTACATTTTAATATTTAAAATTGCGCGACTTGTGTTAATAGTAGAAAAATGTGACGCATATGTTTGTGATCTCGGGGCTAAAAAAACTGGTTTTAACTTTATAATTGTACATTTTATATCCGCGGAAAGCTGTTTATAAAACGAGATGCGAGAAATGACTATTGTTGGCTGACATAATAACGACACAATTTTGTTGACAATGCATGGTTTAAAATAGATAAAAATGGTTCTAACATGCCTTTTCAAACATATGGACGAACGCATCTAAATTGAAGCTACGCTTTAAAAAAAAAATACCTATTAAACACCAAATATAACATTTCATTGTGCTAAAAAGTGTACAAAAACGTCTAAAAAGATGATTTTTTTCAAGTATGGCTTCGGAATCTATTAATATCCGCTGGATTAGAACCGGTTCTCAGCCATACTGAAAAATATAGGATCGTATTACAGACAATTTTCCATGAATATTAAAATTAAAATCATAAAAATTAATGCCAGTTTTGTTAGCCATTCGCCCCCCCCCCCCTTAATTTGGGCTAACAAAACTAGTTATAATCTAATTTTTCATTTTAATATCCGCGGAATCGTGTCTATAAAACGATGCGGTAAATAACTATTGCGCGTGTATTGTATCAGTAATGATGTAACTTATTAACTGAAGCAGGACAAACCTATATACATTAAAATAGGCGCTATATTACAAAGCATCTTGTGGGGCACTCTTAAACACCCCCATCCTGTTTTTTTTTAATGCCAAGCTTTTCTATAAGTAGGGTTGGTCCTTCCGTACGTCACAGACAGACAGCTCTTTTTGTTTATTTAAATAGGTTAGAATTGTCCTATCGCTTCCAAACTTTGCATGGTGATACCTGTAGTAGTTAGGTACGATTTAGAAAGCGTAGCAACTCTATAATCGTTACCAGAATGTCCATACGTCCATTTAAAACAAGTAATTTACAAATATTTATGTGATAAAATTATCTGATTGATCTGATTTTTGGAATACAGATTTCTAGGACAACAAAGTACAATGTTATAAGCGAGGCATCTCTATAATCAAGTCCTCAAAATATAAGTATGTCCTTAAGCAATATCCTGTATTTACATAGTTTTTAACAAAGTTACTTACAATTTTGTTTCTACTTTTATACATTTATGTTCTGATTATTCAGTTCTGATACTCTTCAAGTATTAATGTTCGTTTGTCTTACCGTTTCAGAGCTTCGCTTTTATGGATGTTGCCATCCTTGTTTTTTGATGATAGTAAGGGGAAGATTTTTGTTTGTTTGTTTATTAATGTAGGGTTAGGGTAAGGCAGGGTTTAGTCATAGGAAACCTCCAGCCCCCCCCCCCCCCGTTCAATTTTAAAATTCTAAAATTAGAGGTGGGAGGGGGGGGTTATATCAATGCTCAGAAAGAACTTTGTATGAAAGCACCAAAAAATACATACATACACTATTATAAAATGGTGTTGCATTGGAACAACAACAAAATATGTCAAGAACGATTACTTACAATGTTTGCAAGGATTCGTGAAAATATAAGCTGTACAAAAGAGCATATTATAAGAGAGTGAGAGGGAGAGAGAGAGAGAGAGAGAGAGAGAGAGGGGGGGAGAGAGAGAGAGAGAGAAAGAGATAGAGGAAGAGAGCGA
This sequence comes from Acartia tonsa, assembly GCF_053477335.1. Classification (NCBI taxonomy): domain Eukaryota; kingdom Metazoa; phylum Arthropoda; class Copepoda; order Calanoida; family Acartiidae; genus Acartia; species Acartia tonsa. The sequence continues at coordinate 39,927,916 of NC_137273.1, read as the reverse complement.
ATGAAAGAGAAAGAAAGAAAGAGAGAGATATATAGAGAAAAGATAGAGAAGAACATGATTATTTACTAATTAGCTTTACATATAAAATATTGAACTATAAAAAGCTACACTGTATAGGTTCAGCGATTAGTAAGATTCTTATGTACAAACAGACAGACATACAGACTAATAGACATTCTGTTACTTTATTGTAAGGATTACCAAATTTCTTATAAATAATAACTTTATTTTATGAACACATTTCCATTGAAGATAAGTTTTTTTTTGATTTTTAATGATTTTTAAACTTCGGGCAGTAAATTTTTTATAGCGAAGTTTTTCTGTAATTAAGGTTTGCACGTCCACCTGTTTATTGGAAATGTTGGAATTGTCCTATCGACAGGAGAGAGAGACAGAGAGAGAGATAGAGATAGAGGAAGAGAGCGAATGAAAGAGAAAGAAAGAAAGAGAGAGATATATAGAGAAAAGATAGAGAAGAACATGATTATTTACTAATTAGCTTTACATATAAAATATTGAACTATAAAAAGCTACACTGTATAGGTTCAGCGATTAGTAAGATTCTTATGTACAAACAGACAGACATACAGACTAATAGACATTCTGTTACTTTATTGTAAGGATTACCAAATTTCTTATAAATAATAACTTTATTTTATGAACACATTTCCATTGAAGATAAGTTTTTTTTTGATTTTTAATGATTTTTAAACTTCGGGCAGTAAATTTTTTATAGCGAAGTTTTTCTGTAATTAAGGTTTGCACGTCCACCTGTTTATTGGAAATGTTGGAATTGTCCTATCGATTTCAAACTTTAGATTATACTTCCTGAAATGGTTAGGTAGGATTTAGAAAGCGTACCAACTATATTATCGTTGCAAGAAAGTCCGTACGTCACTTTTTAGCAATTTTTTATGATATGATTAATATTATCCTATTCATTGTATATCTACCAATCTATAATTAAGTATTAAAATGTAAGTATGTCATTAAACAGAATCATGTACTTAAGCCAATCTGCAACAGGTTTAATAAGTTAAATCAAAGTCTGTTTTTACTTAATTAATATTTACTTATTAAGTTTTAACACTCTACTAAAATTCATGTTCGTTTGTCCCACTGTTTGATTTCGGGACTTCTCTTTTATTGATGTTGTCATCCTTGTTAATGATAAATTTCATCACTATAAAGATACATTGAAAAGGGAGGGAGTGGACACTGGGCTGTAAATTTACACTGGTACCCAAAGTTTTGTAACAACAAAATACTTATTCGTTGGCTGAAAAACTTTGGGTACTTTTATCCAAACTTTTCAACCAATAATTTTCATAAGAAGAGGTTGAGCTGTTTATCATCAAATCATAGGGGATGAATTTCAATTTATCTTCCATTGTCTTATCCCCGCAGATCCCTGCTATAAAGATACGTAGAAAATTAAAAACCTAAATTTATTTGAATGGTAATTTACCAATTAATTAATACAATATTCGTTTTTAATTTGTACTTTATCCAGGGATCTAAAGGTATAAGACAATGGCCAATGATTTGATTTACATACAATGATGATACATAAAATTACGTCCCTTCTGTAGAATACAACTAGTGGTTGTAACGTTAAGACACTCATCTTAATTAACCAACTAATTAAATATGGTCCCCAAAGTTAAGCCAACGAATAAGAAAACGTTTTTATAAAACTTTGGGACTAGCGTAATAAACAGTCCAATGTCCCCTCCCTCCCTTACTTAGCTTTGAAATATTTTTTGTCAAAGACCTAACAAAACTGGTATTAATTTTATGATCTTTATTTTAATTTTGTCTGTAATACGATGATATAGATTAGTTTTCAGTAAGGCTGAGAAACAGTTTTAATCCAATAGATATTAATCAGTTCAGAAGCCATACTAAATAAATATTCCCAGGATCTATTATAAGAAGCTGCACACTGTAAAAGAGAATCATATCGGTTCAGTGGTTAGCAAGATCTTAATCTACAGATAGGCAGACATCATGTTACTTTTATATAAGGATTAAAATCCAGACAAAACCGAATTTGATGGTAGTTAGGTGTCAAATGAAATTAGAAATGCCTCCTTTCCCCTTTATTCATCTCCTAATGGTTTCACCCGCCCCCCCCCCCCCCCTCAAGATGAATTGCTGTTTACGCCACTACCTGAAAGGCTTAAAGTAAGGTAATTTCGCGAGCAACTGAACGGTCATTTAACCATTTAATCATGAAAAGTACATTTATCCTGTATTTTAAGTTTTAACTAGTATTTAGGGATCTAAAGGGATAAGACAATGGCCGATATAATGATGTACATCGCCAATAGTAATACACAAAGTTACCAATTCTATAGATTACAATTAGTGGTTGAAATGTTTGAACACTCAACTTAATGAACCAATTCCTCAAAGTTGTCAAGCCAACAAATAAGAAAACGTTATTATAAAACTTTGGGGACTAGTGTAATAAAAAAAAGGGCCCATTGTCCCCTTCCTCTCTCTGGTATTGTCATCCTTGTTGTAATCGTAATTTCTACTAGATTTGGGTTTTCCAAATGGGATCTTTCTCATTACTATAAATTTTAAGCTAGTTATATTTTTGTAAGTTTATTAACAAACAAGGATGACAACATCCATAAAAGCGAAGCTCTTAAGGACAAACGAACACTACCGCTTGTAAAGTGTCAGAATTGAAAAAGCAGAATATAATTGTATAAGTCTTAAGAAAATTAATAGTATATTTATTGCAAAACCTCATAAATACAGGATACTGTTTATGGGCTTACTTACATTTTTAGGGACTTGATTATAGATATGCTACACTTATAACATTGTACCTCATTGTATTAGAAATCATTATTTTAAAATTCAGATGAAAAGTATAATTAATTCACATAAAATAATTTTGCCTAATATGCTAAAAATCAACGTAGGGACTTTCTGGTAATGATTATAGAGTTGCTACTGTTATAGAAATTATCATCATGGAAAGTTTGAAATCGATAGGACAATTTCGACATGGTAAATTGTCCTATTGATTTCGAAGTTGGCATAATGATTACTTTAATAGTTAGGTATAATTTATAACACAGATATATCCTATCATACAAAGTAGTAAAGCGTTTTTGTCTGAAGCTTAAGATCTCGGAAATTGCCGGTTGTATGGGTTATATTTTCCAGGGATGATTTGTAAATGTATTGGGTTGGTTTAAGGATATTTTTCTAAACTCCCCTGAGACCCCTAGAGGCTAGGGGAATAGCAACAGTAAAATATATATTAAGAAAAGCCATAGGATAACTTCGCCCCTAAAGTGTACTGTCCGTTTTAATCCCCAAAGTATTACCTCACTCACTTATTACAAACAAAACAACCCTTTATTGGGAGAGGGAGACTGGCTTTAGACATGTTTTTTTTTATAAAATAAATATTAATATGAAAAATTTGCGTTTAAGATTAACTTTTCATAGCATCTAGGGGTTTGTATTTGAAAGGGAAGAGAAGAGTAGGGAAATAGACTTAAACCATCTCAACAATTAATTTCAAGCTTCTCTAAAATTGAGAACTCAATATAGGTTCATTAGTTATCGAAATCTTAAGCTACAGTCTAAGCTTCCTTATATAAAATTTTCAAATCATAAAGCCACCTATTATTACATAACTTCCCCTTTACTTTAACATATAAATCCTATTGTATACTTAAGGTTGGTCCTCAAGATCTCATTAACCACTGAACCGAAAGAGTTCTTCATTTTAGTATAAATTCACTTAGGTCTTAGGATGGTATTAGGCTGTTTTATTTAACAATTCCGTCTGCTGGAACATTGAAACATTTTACTAAAACCCAAAGATTTAACTTTACCCCTCTTTTGCTCATATTATTTCATCATATACGATAATGCGAAAACGTAATTTAAGTAAAACCATTTCCCCTTTATTCCCCTTTAGAATGTAATCTACCTTTTTAGTAGCTAAGCTACTCTATAATTTACATTGTCTCTCAGTCGGTAGTTTTCTTATTGAAGATAGCTGACACCTTTTACATATGCGCATGTTTTTATCCATCTGTCTGTCTGTTAGTCAGGCTTCTAAAGACCTTTTTCTTTTAATTTTTGCATATTCTTTTATCTCTTTCTTTTCATTTTTTATAACAACAAAACATTTGCTGTATAACACACTTTGTCCGTTAGTCCTCCATTCCATGATATTTTGTATGCTTCGCTACTTATGGCTGTTGTTATCCTTGATGCTCATGCTCATAATATTTCATCATATTCTATAATCCTTATACTTATATCATGTTTAAAAAACTTCTTATAACTTTTGTTTAGTATTTAATAACAAGCCAAGCTTGTTACTAAAAGAATTATAATTGTTATCGTTAAAGTGATTTATAAAATCAAACTTTGGAGTTATTTAAAATGGCAGAAAGTGTTCAAAATAAATTTTTTAGAGTGTCTTTGTGTAGAAGTAAGTATCAAGTATGGCTTTAAAACCGATTAATATCCGCAGGATTAGAACCGGTTTTCGGCCATTCTTAAAAATCATGCATAACAGCGTTTTATAAACCATCCTCGGATAATAAAAAGAAGGTGAAGCTTTCGGTCTTTCTAGCCTAACAAAACTGGTTTTAATCAATTGTTTATTTTAATAACCGTGGAAAGTTGTCTATAATACGATGCGCTAAAAGATATATATTTTATTTTACAACTTTTGCTGTTATAATTTATATCATATCTATATTATCAAACTGGACCAATTAGGTTCTTATATTTTTTGTTTGTTTGAAAAAAATCGGTACTTTAAATTGTCTGTGGAGCACCCCCACCCCCCCCCCCCCCTACTCTTTTAAAATTTATCTAAATTAAAGTTTTTTTCTAACCCTAACCTAATATACCCTAACCTAAATAGAAATTTATATTAAAAAATCAAAACCCCTCTGTTATTTTATTTTTGATTTTGTTTGAAAGTTGGGGGGGGGGGGGGTAGATATACCACACTTTTCTGGGATCTTGCTGAGTCAAGTATCAACTGTTGGGAATATCAAAGGATGACTCCATGCAAAATTTGAGCCGGATCCGGCCAAAACCGGCCATGAATTTTATGAAAAACCAGTTTTTTCCGGTTTTTAGGGGGTATCTGTAAATCGATTCAGCTGGAGCAAAACCAGTTAGAGGTACAAAAAATTTTACTTCACATGAAATTTAGCCAATGCAATTGCGTACAAAAATGTACTTCATCATCAACTTGATTGGACAACTCTTTCCCCTCCTAAATGTCCATTAAAACCTCGGAAACGGCAAAAATCGCCAAAAATCACGCCTTCGGCGGCAAATAACGGCTAAACGGTCAGCCGGAGGCGAATAAAACATAAATAAAGAAATGTTTGCCTCAAAAAGTTGTTCAACATCAAAGAGATGCTTGAAGTCTCTAAAACGACTCCTTCCCCTCCTTTAAGGGGAAAAACTGAAAAAACGTGATTTTCAAAAGTATGCCCACTTCGTGGGTGTGGGGGGCACTGAACCCGTCACCCCAGGGTCACCAAATATAAAGTCTAGGCGGCCCACAATGCTGAATTTTCACCAAGTGAAAGTCTTGTGTCATTATCTCTTATGAGAAAAAAGTTATTAATTAATTAAAATTTCAAATTGTGATTTTTTGATGGATTTCTTTGATGAAATGACAGGCTGGTCAATTTTTAGGCCATTTTTTGCTGTTTTCGGCCCGCCACAACCAAACGGTTTGAGATAATCTCATGGGACCTTTTGCCTGACCTAAGCCTGGTTATTTGTAAGGTCTAAGAAGAAAAAAAATCCCGGATTGGATGAAGCACGACGTCGCTGCGTGCCGTCAAAAATCGTTGGTCGGCTCTTTTTGCCCCCTCAAACCCTCACCTCGTGCCATTTTTCTGTGTAAAGATTATAATTATAATCTTTTGCGTAAGTCTGTTTTTTTTCCTAGACCTCACAAATAACCAGACTTAGGTTGGGCAAAAGGTCCCATGAGATTATCTCAAACCATTTGGGCGTGACGGCCCAAAAACCGCAAAAAATGGCCTAAAAATTGACCGGCCTGTCATTTCATCAAAGAAATCCATCAAAAAATCACAATTTGAAATTTTAATTAATTAATAACTTTTTTCTCATAAGAGATAATGACACAAAACTTTCACTTGGTGAAAATTCAGCATTGTGGGCCGCCTAGACTTTATATTTGGTGACCCTGGGGTGACGGGTTCAGTGCCCCCCACACCCACAAAGTGTGCATACTTTTGAAAATCACGTTTTTTCAGTTTTTCCCCTTAAAGGAGGGGAAGGAGTCGTTTTAGAGACTTCAAGCATCTCTTTGATGTTGAACAACTTTTTGAGGCAAACATTTCTTTATTTATGTTTCATTCGCCTCCGGCTGACCGTTTAGCCGTTATTTGCCGCCGAAGGCGTGATTTTTGGCGATTTTTGCCGTTTCCGAGATTTTAATGGACATTTAGGAGGGGAAAGAGTTGTCCAATCAAGTTGATGATGAAGTACATTTTTGTACGCAATTGCATTGGCTAAATTTCATGTGAAGTAAAATTTTTTGTACCTCTAACCGGTTTTGCTCCAGCTGAATCGATTTACAGATACCCCCTAAAAACCGGAAAAAACCGGTTTTTCATAAAATTCACGGCCGGTTTTGGCCGGATCCGGCTCAAATTTTGCATGGAGTCATCCTTTGATATTCCCAACAGTTGATACTTGACTCAGCAAGATCCCAGAAAAGTGTGGTATATCTAGGGGGGGGGGGGTCTTAACGTCAACAATGCACTTGGAGGAAAAGTATTAGAGGAGGAATTGGTTTGGTTATAACAAAATTAAATTTAGGGGTGGGGGGATCTAGCCCCCCCCCCTCCCCACCCGCCCTCTTGGGTGGCAAGAAGCGATGAATTAATTTACATCCCCAATGATGATAAACAAAACTACTCCTTCTGTAGATCACATTTATTGGTTGAAATGCTAGAACTTACCAATCACTACCCAATAAAAGTACCCAAAGTTTTAGAGCAAACGAATATAAGATAAAGAGGACTTAAAACTTAGGGTACCAGTGTATTTTATAGTCCAATGGGATATATATTTTAATAGTTATTTCTCGCATCGTATTATAAACAGCTTTCCGCAGATATAGAATGTACAATTATAAGATTAAAACCAATTTTTATATTCGTAGAAAGCTGGATATAATACGATGCTAGACATAGTTTTTTCGTATGGATGAGAACCGGTTCCTATCCACCGGATTCGAATGAATACGAGAAATGTTTTTAAATATTTAGGTAAAAATCTGGCTACGGAGCTTGATATACCAAATATATTGTCCGTGGTGCTGAAGACAGCTGATGAAGTTCTTTCTGAAGATTATCAATTTCTGGAACCGACAGAAATTGACTACAAAGAAGTAAGTTTTTTAGTTGCGCAGATCAGGGATAAAAAGGGATAAGACAATGGCTGATAAATTGATGATCATCTCTAATGATGATACATAAAATTATCCCTTCTGTAGATTACAATCAGTAATGGAAGCTTTTGGATACTCAACTTAATGAACCAACCAATTAAAATTTATTAAAGTCTCCAAAGTTGTTGAGCCAACAACTAAGAATACGTTATTTTAAAACTTTGGGGACAGGTGTATTAAACAACCCAATGTCCCCTCCCTCCCTGTGTGTGCAAAGATTCTCTTTAATTTATATTGTCTGTCAGTCTGTAACGCGTAGGGTTACTTAAAATATTCTGATCAAATTTTTGGTGAAAATTCAATTTACATATGAGCATCCTGTATATAATTCACTTGGTTTGTCGGTCTTGCTTCAAAAGACACGAAAGGTTGTGTGATTTTTTCCCTAAAATTTATTGATCTTTGCTTTCATTCTTGTATAAAAAGTGACGCTTTTTGTATAATTAGGTTATGTCCTTCCGTCTGTAACATTTTATTTTATTGTGAATTTAGGCATGTTATAAATAACCTATTGATTTCAAACTTTAAATGATTATTCCTGTAACAGTATGGATTGAGAAAGCGTACCAACTCTATAATTATTACCAGAAAGTCCTTACGTCAAATTGAAAAATGTTTTATCTGTTTTGACACTCACACAAGTGATAATATTCGTTTGTCCTAACTGTCTGCTTTTGGAACTTTGCCTTTATGGATGTTATCATCCTTGTTATCCAATTATTTGATCTTTGCTATTATTGACGTTGTCATCCTTGATAATTATGGATGTAGTTTTGATACAATTCTCCTTTTTCACCTTCTGATACACTAGGCTTATTTAGTTTTGACACTCTACAAGTGATAATGTTTGTTTGTCCTACCATTCATAATTATATTTATTTAGGATCTGGTTGCCAAATTGGAGGATGATATTTTCCTGTGGTTCCACACTTACTCCTCCTTCCCATTTCTTGCAAGATTTTTAAGCCCGTAAGTTTTATTTTTTCCCAGGTATCTAAAGGGATAAGATAATGGACGATAAATTAATGTACATCCCCAATTATGATACACAAAATTACTCCTTCTGTAGATTATGATTAGTGGTTAAAATGTTTGAATATTCAACTTAAGTTCACTTAGTCCCCAAAGTTGTTAATTCAACGAATAAGAATATTTAAAAACTTTGGGGACTAGTGTAATAAACTGGCAATTGTCACCTCTCTCTCTGTGTAATTTTCCAGTATGGCTTCAATTAATATCCGCTGGATTAGAACCGGTTCTTAGCCACAGTAAAATATCATATTGTAGTAAAGAGAGTTTTCCACGAATAATAAAATATAAAACATAAATCCATACCAGTTTAGTTGGCCCCGGACAGTTTGAAATTAATTGAAAACAATGTGGGGGTTAGTTTCCCCCCTATTCATAATTCCCGGGGGGGGGGGGAGAGGCTATAACCCTTAGGGGCTACTCATACCCACTATAACCTAACCAAAAAAAGATTATTTCAAAACTTTTGATAATATTTTTTTATTTCAGAGATGTGCTGAATTTCTATCAGTGGATAAAATCTATAATCTTAACTCATGGAGAAAGGTAATTCCTTTTTTTAGATTGATTCCTAGGACATTTTGGCATATTTCTTAACCTTTCTCTGATTACGCCCCTATTAGTTTGTTCTATTGCCTGATTTATTGAGCTTTGCTTTTGTAGATGTTGTCATGGTTCTAAAGGGAAAAGACAATGGCCGATAAATTTATGTACAGCCCCAATGTTAATACACAAAATTATTCATTCTGTACATTACTATTAGTAGTTTTGACACTCTAATTAATGAACCAACCAAATGAAATTCAATAAAAGTCCCCAAAAATGTTGAGCTAACGAATAAGAAACCATTGCAATAAATCCTCCCACCCAAAAAATAAATTCTTTTTTTTTATTACAATTAAAAAATAGATGGGGGGTTGAATACCCCAAAATAGTTATTATCCTTCCCAGGACCTATGATAAGCTACACTTAAAAGGAGAAAAATATTGGTTTAGAGGTTACACACAGACAGACAGATACACAAACTGTTACTTTTATACAAGGATAGGTTGAAAACAGAGAGGAATAGCTTGTTTATTAATTTAGTCCCCAAAGTTTTATAATAACGTTTTCTTATTCGTTGGCTTAACATCTTAAACGTTGGTGAATTTTGATTGGTTGATCCATTAAATGTTCAATAGTTTCAACCACTAATTTTAATCTACAGAAGGGGGTAATTTTGTGTGTCATCATTGGGGATGTACATCATTTTATCGGCCATTGTCTTATCCCTTTAGATTCCCGGGTTCAAATACATTTTAACTTTATTTATTTTAGATTGAAAAAAAAGTACACGGAGGAAGACATTTACAGAATATTCACCAGACAATATGAACTTATACACCACAGGTATTATGCCGTTTTTATCTCAGGAATCCCCATTCTCTATCTCATAATTATTGGTTGAAAAGTTTGGAACATATTTACAGAATATTTACAAGACAATATGAACTTATACACCACAGGTATTATGCCGTTTTATCTAAGGCATCCCCAATGTTAAAAAAAGTTATCTGTATATCATAATTATTGGTTGAAAAGTTTGGAACCAACCAATTACAGTACAATAAAATATCTTGAGGGATAAGACAATGGACGATAAATTTATTCACATTCCCAATGGTCATAGACAAAATAATCAAAATTCTTCAGTAGATTAAAATTATTGGTTTAAAAGCTCGGACTAGTCTTAAATTAACATGATTACAAAATATTGGGTATCATTTTAATGTCTCCCCCCCCCCCCCCATTACCTGGTTTTATGACATGACAAACTTTTCAGGGAGGGAGGGAACATTGGATTGTTAATTGTGTTGGCCCACACGCTCTTGTGCTTTTCCGGCAAATGCCTGTCGAGCAACAACAACCCCGCCTCACCAAAATTTAAATAAGGATGGCCTTTTTTAGGAATTAACCCTGCAGGACAACCCATTACTCAAAACTAATTAAAATAACCTAACCTGAAGTAATGCACAAAAAAAACAATAAGTAAACCTCTCTCACTGTTTTTAATTTTGTTGGGGGGGGGGGGTTAGTTCATTGGTTGAGAATCTTGATTAAATCCCAACTAGGACTTCTAGACAAAGGTCGTACGTGCAATCAAAGGGTTGGTTGTCTGACGGGTGTTTTACCTTATATTTATGAACTTCATTAGCAAGACTTTGATCGGAGATACACCAAAATAAGATCCCAATTCTTCTTTATTAATTTTTATCAAATTATTTTATTTTAGAAAGTTCTTTGAGTTATTTCCATCGAGTAGCATGCGTTTGAAACCCTGCCTTGAAAAGAAGAATTCTTATCAAATCATTTGGACACTCAAAAATTTCTTTGATTCGCAACAGGTACATATTAATAATATCCAATATGGCTTCAAAACCGTTTAATATCTGCTGGATTAGAACCGGTTCTAAGCCATACTGAACAGTTTTCTACAAATAATAAAATAAAAATCATAAAATTGATACCAGTCTTGTTAGTCCTAACCTTCGGCCCCTTAGCAAACAAAACTGGAATTGAACTTTTAAAGTGTTAAAGCGACTTTTTTTTAAAGTGCAAAATCAACCATGTTTCTACAGTACATTGCTCTTTTTCTACATATAAATATAATCTATTCTTGTTTTAGATTGAATTTGATTTGGAAATGAACACAGAAGTCACACTGAAAGATTTAGCCTCCATCACTTTAGCCGAGGTAAAAATATTAAATAGTCATAAACTTGTAGGGAGGGAGGGGATATTGCACTGTAAAGTACACTGGTACCCAAAGTTTAGTATCCACGTTATCTTATTAATTGACTCAAAAACTTTGTCTTATCCCTTAAGATCCCTGAAAATATGCTGTTTTTTTTTAGTTTATGGGCGTGCGGAGGAAGGGGGTATAGATTGGTGTCAATACATCCATTAAAATTTCCATGCGGCGCTTTTACCCTCTCAAGGTTTAACCCCCCCCCCCCCCCCCCCGTTTGGCAGAAATTCTGAAGTTGTCAATTTTTTGGGTGGGGGGGTCATTTTTCAGAGGCGAGTTCTCTTTGGGGAGTGGAGGTGCTGTCCCCCAAAATAGTTATACACCTTCCAAGGACCTTTGAGAATATTCACTGTAAAGGAGCCCCATATCGGTCCAGTGGTTTGCGAGATCCTTTGGTACAGTGTCAGACAGACATCCTGTTACTTTTATATAAGGATAAATATTTTTATTTTCAGAATTGTGAACGAATTTGTTTGGATGACCTATCCCTGCTGCCCGTAACGCTGTACCCGCATGTACAGACCATCACTCAAAGCTATAAATATATCCAAAGGCTAAAATGATTGTTTTTGTATTTTGTGTCTTTCTATTCAGAATAATGGGTACTATCCCCCAAAATAGTTATAATTTCTAAGGATGACCTATCCCTTCTACCTGTAACGCTGTACCCGCATATTCAGACCATCACTCAAAGCTATAAATATATGCAAAGACTTAAATAATTGTTTTTGTTTGGTAGCTCTCTGTAGTGCCCTAGCAAAATGGGGATAGATGTAACTGCTTTTGGCCTACCTATTTTATTGACGTCAGGAAATTCCCTATACTCCATCTCTTTTCTAGGGGGTTTCTTTCCCCCTTCCCTTTTTCTTTCCCTCTACTATGACGTCACTAGAATAGGTAGGCCAAAAGCGGTGATAACTATCCCCATTTTCCTAGGGCACTAAACACAGCTACCAATGAATTTTTTTTGGTTAAAATTATTGTTTTCATATTATTTGTCTATCTAATAAGAATAACGGGTCAGCTTATACCAATAACAAAATTAATCCGAAAATAATCACGAAACCTTTGGTTTACAGTTGTCATTGGGGGGCAACAAATATAATTTAAGATTTATTTCACTTGGTCGTAATACCTTATACCTGATAAAGGTTGCTTTCTCACAAAACGCCTTGTTAATTACAGATTACACTACTCTACATAATTAAATACCTATTACCTAATGAATAGAAAAAGTATTTGTAAAACATATTTGAAATACAATTTTTGTAAGGTCTAACTTGACAATTGTTATTTAATTTTTTATTGTTTTTCATCATATTTATGAATATTTTGTATTTGTTAATTTTGTTTAAAGGTTTAACCTATAAAAGTTTGTATATATTGTTAAAAAATTTCTATTGATTTAAATAAATTTCTTTTATTTTTTTAGTGGTAATATGTCTATTTATTTTTTTGAAACCGATTGTATTACAGACACTTTTCCACGAATATATAAAAATAAAATTCATAAAATTAATTTTAGAATAACCTTAAACAAAAGGTTGATATAAAAAAGGGTGACAAAATATAACTTATCTTCGGAAGTTTTAAAAGTTTCTAACTCTCTATATTAATAAAAATCTAAGAATAGTTATTTCTCGCATCGTATTATAAACAGCTTTCCGCGGATATAGAATGTAATTATAAGATTATAGAGACTCTTTGCTTAAAATATTCTATTATATTTCCTTGGAATCATTATTTCAAATATAAGATAAACAGGATAGATATCCTACTAAAATAGTTGTAAAAAGTGAAAAATATCTGGTTTAAATGGATGAACAGGCTTTCTTGGAACAATCTCAGAGTTGCTATGCTGTCTAAGTAGTACCTTACAGTTAAAAGAATTATAATGGATGGTTTAAAATTGATAGGACAAGTATATCATGCCTAAATTAACAATAAGAGCAATCAAATACATACTGATTTATTTTGATTATAGAAAAGCTTTATTTTCAAAAGGGAATTTCTAGTAGGTGATTGTTTGGGGCTATAGCACTTACACATCCAGCAAATTTACAGTTGATGTATTTTTGGCAAAATGTTTTCTTACTTTTTCTCATGCCATAAATACATCCAACACTGGCATTTACACATCCATACTTTTTCAATTCTATGTCATAAATACATCCAACACTGGCATTTACACATCCATACTTTTTCGATGATATGTCATAAATACATCCAACACTGGCAAATACACATCTAGATTAATTTATATGAATATTTATTTACAATTAATTATATTTTGTACAGTATGTATAGGTCTTAAACTTTTTACCCTATTTTAGTTACTCTCCCCCTATTTACTTTCCTTTTTCTCAAGATGCTCCCTACAAAACATCAATACATTTCCGCAGGTGGTCAAATTATTGCTATATAATATTATAATTTAGATATTTATTATTAATTCATTGTTTTATAATGGCAGAGCCAGAGGCTATTTTTTTTGTGACAACAAAAACAACTGGGAACCTTTAGTTGCTGTGATGCACTTTGTAAGGCCACGATAAGCTGACGTTATACTTCAAAAGAAGCCACCCAAGAGACTGATGAAGAACCTCAAATTATTAGGTAAAAGTTGACAACATTTTTATGTTTAATATATATTTGTATATATATAAATATTTAAAATGTATAAATCAAAACAGTTGGGGGTTATAAACAATTACATTAGATCTTGTTATCGATTTAAAATATATAATACTGGGATTAAAATAATTTCTGTAACCAATTAATTAAATTGTTCCTATGCTAAGTTTCCATTGGTTCAATTGTTCATTTGAATTTTCCATATTTATGGACACTCAAAATTTTTTGTAATGTTTGAACAAAAATAATATTCCCTAGGCCCAAATTTATATATTTCTTTTTCATTGGAATTATTATTTATGATGAGGGGGGAGGGAAAGTTTGTACACTTATAGGAAAAGAAATTTTGGTATAAAATTTTGCCCTCATATGATTGGATCTACCTATAAAACTAAAACTAAAACTAAATTTAAATTTTGTTACTTTCCTTCTAGTGTGTAAATGAAGAAATCTGTAGCTATATTAATTATGTTAAAATAGTTTCCTCAAAATTAAGAGGGTGTAATATTTCAACCCTCATTGGCTATGTAATTTGGCTGTATATGATTAGGTTAAATTAATTCAACCTAAAGCCGTTGATAAATATTCAACAATTTAATTAATTTTAAGAACTACCAAAAGCATTGCTGAAAACCCAATAATTTCATTACCAAAAAACCTTTTAATTATAAAAACTGTGTTGTCAAATAAATTCTACCTACACGCATTGCTAAAAATCCGATAATTTCATTAATTCCAAGAACAACTAAAAAAACTTTGAATTATACAAACTCTTGAGGCAAATAAATTCAACCTCCACATGTTGATAAAAACCCAATAATTTCATTAATTCTAAGAACTAATAAAAACCCTTTAAATTATACAAACTCTTAAGCAAATAAATTCAACCTCCACGCATTGATATAAATCCAATAATTTCATAAATTCTAAAGAACTACCTAAAAAGCTTAATAACAATAAAGTTAACACCCAAAAATTAAACAAAATGGCCTCACTAATAAATTCTATGTACTTGTACATATATAATAATTTTTTGTTCAAATGAAAAGTCCCTTTCTATATATATTAAGGCCTTGATTTAAGCAATTCAAGACAAAATTACATCCATTTTCTTATTAAAGAGTGACAATTATTAATTGTTATAGGTGTAAATTTGCTGTTTAAAAAGCAAATTGAAAGCCATCTAATTGCATAGGAAGATAAAGCTTTCAATGAACCTCTCCAACCCCCTCCTCCAAGGTTTCAAATTCCAGAAAACAGAATGGATAAGGGGGAAGCTTCATCTTGGTTCAAGCCAATCTTTATTTTGGAAACTTGTAAAATTGAAATTTTCTCTTTTTAAGGTTTGAGATATTGCTGCTAATCAATATCAAAATATTTCATATCAATTAGAATCAAACTGTCCTTATTGATTTAAAAAAAAATATATGTGTGTTTGTACCAAAGGATCTCGATAACCGCTGAACAAATTGGGTTCTCCTTAACAGTGTAGCTTCTCATAGGTCTCGGGAAGGTTTATAAATATTTTGGGGGAGGGTACCACTACCCTCCCAAGAGAAATCACCCCTAGAAAAAAATTACCCAACCCAAAAACTTTTTCTTTTAAAATATAAAATAATAAATTGGGTTATCAAATTTGACTCTCCTCTCCTCAAGTGCCCCTAGAGGCCTCTAGGGGGCGTAGCAGCTAGTAATGATTAAAGGATTATGATGTAATGTTAATCTTTCTCTTCTTGACAGTTCTAGTAATCTTTAGCCAATTTTTATACAGAAAGTTATATCATGTTATGGTATTTTTAATGGAAATTCATCAAAAGATATCAGAATTTAATTCTTGGCACACTAACCTTTCAAAATTCCAGCTTTTTCAAGAACAATGAAAGTAAGGTTAGAAGAAAAGGGTGAGTGGGGCTTTCAAGGCAAATGAAATCTTTTCATTAGTTTACCCTAAGTTAGGTTAATGTAATTTGACTAGAGTGTCAAATGTCCAACTGATGCTGTTTCAGGTCTGGAGAAAATTACCTGCCACCTCCAACATTTAAAACAACTCCAGAAGATGGATCCAGAATTTGTAATGTATTATTTTATTGTTTTGAATTAAGAATTAGCTAAAAAAATAACAATAGCTACTTATTTCAGACTTTAAAAACATTACCTGGATTCTGTGAACTTGCCGGCATATATCCTGCCGCTGTGGATAGCAAAGAGGAGCCGCTTATCCAGGCCATGGAAGTTGTAAGTATTTGTTGTTATAATATTTAATTTTTAAGAAAAAGTAATTTTAGCATTAAAGCAGGACCAAAATGGTCATAACACGATTTCAATATTTGTTTAAAATCATTGTTGAAAAAGTTTTACTTTAAAAAAACAGAAAATTTAAAAGATTATATTGTATTTAGAAAATGAAGTTTTCCTGTTACCTGTAACATTTGAGCCCTTAGAGGACATTTAAAGGAATTCTGAGCTTTGTTTGATTATATTATACATTTTGTTAATTAATGTATTATCAAAATTACCGTTAATATGCAATATAAAGAGATTCAAGATATTTCAAAAAATAGAAAGACAATTAAAAAATGTTTAAATCTTTTAGTTGTACCTGTTTGTATCTGGAATCATTCTGTTCTGTATCTGTATACCTGTAAAAGCCCGAAAACAATAGTGGTTTTTGAGTAAGGTACAATGATTATTTAATATTGAATGAAAATTTATCATTTTAAAGATTTTGAAAAAGAAAGAAAATAATGTTTTTTTTACTTACAAAATTTATTTCCTTTTAAGATTAAAAAGTTCAACTTGCAAAGTGTGATGATGAAAAAGCTCCTATTTAAGAAATCTACAATCCCTGACTAGGTAAAAGCCATTATATTTGTATTTAATTTATAAAATTTGCTAGTAAACTCCGGGTTATATTTTGTAGCACCATATTTTCATATATTTTAAAACATTTATAATTTTGCAATAAAAAGAATAATTTTTTATGGAATGATGTTTAAACTTGCTACCAAATGCATAAACTTTCAAAAAAATTAATTTTGTCATTTTTCTTTGCAGTTTAATGATCAAGTCCTGGCAAGCCAATCAGCTAAGCCAACGTACATCTACCTGAGTATATTCTTTTGCTACCAACTGTTCGATGCCTAATTGCGGAAGACTATGGTAAAGCTTCCTGGTAAAGATGATTAGAGAATATCAACATCAGACTGAGACCTGCATCTATTTACTGAGAGTGGATTGTATCTGAGGTATAAAATTAATCCTTCCCTGGAAATCAGATGTCCTATACCTCGTGCCTGGAATAAAAGAAGCATAACCCGGACATTTGACATAGAGGGTTGTGCTAGACCCTGCAGGGTTTAGCCCAGTATGGTTTAACATAAATCCTAATTGAATTGCTATGAACTTCTAAATTAAAAATAAAATCTTTGGATATTTACAGCCCTCTGTTGAAAAATGAGCTTTTATGAAAGAATACTTTTAATAATAAAGGTACTAAGAAAGAGAGGGAATGTCTAATTGAGCCAATAAATGAATCGCATCGGAGCATACATGAAATCTCATTGGTTGAATTAAACTGAAGTTTTCTAGATTTTTTATTAGAGTTAATTAGAGCTGTTCTTTCAACTTTTACTCGAATCAAGTCCATCACATGAAGTACTGCCTTCATATTGTTGTTTCACATCTATGTTTTATCTGTGCATTAATAATAAATATGCTTCATCTATTGCAATCATTGTAAAATAATAAAAATCCCTTTATGAATTTAAGTTAATAAAATCATATTTTTTTCTTGAGTTTCTATTAAAACAAAAAAATGATATCTCGGACTTCAAATGTACATGATTTATAATCTTTAATTCGTAATTCGTATCTATTATAAACATTTAAAATACATAAATTCATAGTTTGTTTCATGTTTACCTCGAAATAAATTATATAAAAATAAAATAACAACAAATAGCAATACAACAGTACATTCGTTACGTTTTCAACAGGACCTAGCGTTGTACTGTGCATACACTGTACACATATGGGAAAGGGCATATTTTTTTCATTTTGTTCATATAAAGAGTCAGCTGTAAATAGTCGCATTTCTTAAGATAAAGCTTTTCTCACGTAAATTATATCGTGTTAAAATTTATTTTCTAGTATAGTGTAATAGTTATTTCTCGCATCGTATTATAAACGGCTTTCCGCGGATATAGAATGTACAATTATAAGATTAAAACTAGTTTTTTTAGCCCCTAGGTGCCGTAGAAAGCTGGATATTCTACGATGCTAGACATAGTTTTTTCGTATGGATGAGAACCGGTTCCTATCCACCGGATTCGAATGAATACGAGAAAGCATATTACAAATCCTTTAATAAGTTAGCTATGTTCCTTTGTCAGATTTACGAAAAAGGGGTTCACACTATAGTTCTTCTCTCCTATTTCTATTCTTTTAATTAAACCTAAAGTTGAATGAAATGTTGTATAAAGTTTTCATTAATTTATTAACAATAAATGGGTAACTTCTACCCGCCCATAAATTAAACATTTTGTTTGTCATGTCAATACCTTACAACTATGTTAATGAGTTTTTCCAAAAAACATGTGACCTTAATTTTATTAAACTTTAAGTCATGTAAAATAATTTTTGACTTATGAAAGCTTGTTTTTTATAAAATTTGTACCAAATCTTTTCTATTAGAGTTTTTATATTATTTGCAAGATGTCTTAGAAGATTCTAGATATCATTTTCATCAATTAATGTTTGATATTTAAAATGAAATAAAATTCTTCATAAAATAGTCAAGTTTCTATTTTATTTTTTTAGACCCTGCTATTTATTAGGGTTGGGCCGGATATCCAGTCTTGCCGGTTATCCGGCCGGATATCCGGTCATTTTCAATATCTGGCCGGATATTAAAACTATCCGGTTCCATGATATCCGGCTGATTTTTGACGCCGGATATCCGGTAATTTGTCGGATATCGAACTTTGGCCAGATATCCGGCCGGGACCGGATATCCGGCATTAGAAATCAGCCGGATATCTGGCCAAAAAAGTATCCGGCCCAACCCTACTATTTATCTATTACTAGCCCTTAGAGGGAAGTCCCCTCCTATATAGAGGTGCTCTTAAAGGACGCCTGCAAGAAATAACACGCTTTAACTGTTGAAAGACTGCCACAAGAAGACACAATACCCCAAATTTAAAGACTTCAGCTTCAAGAACAAAAAGGTTCTAGGCATTTCAAAATAGCATTTTATATACAATGGAATTTTTGAAAGATTTCCAATGCTCATAAAAGAAAAAACAATATTAAATTACGTCGTCTAGACACAAAATTATAACCTTATCTTTGTCAGAAACTTAGATTGCCTGTAACTGATTACATTTTTACAATAAAAACACCACATTTCATAGTCAAAATCTATGAAAAAAAATCAATTTTAATTGCATTTTTAAACAAAAATCATAGCGGAAACAAAGGGGTAAACTAATACAAGCTTAGCTGTGATTGGTTGTTAAGCTGATTCAGCCTTCTGATTGGCTACAGTACATTCGTTACAACGCAAGTAAAACCTAATTTTTAAAAATGATTTTGACTATAAAAATGGGTATTTTTATTGTAAAAATATAATTAGTTACTGGAAACCTAAATTTATGACAAAAATAAGCTTATAATTTTGTTTCTAGGCCACGTAATTTAATTTCAAAGTTTTCAACATGAGCATTGCAATTCTTTCAAAATTTTCATTGTACATAAAATGTCATTTTAAAATGCCTAGAACTTTTTTGTTATAGAAGCTGAAGGCTTCAAATTTGGGGTATTTGGTCTACTTGTGGCAGTCTTTCAGCAGTTAAAGCGTGGTATTTCTTGCAGGCTTCCTTTAAAGCTATAGAGATTATCATAAAATATTTCATATCAAATTTAGTCTCTAGCTAAATTAGACCCAGGAAAATTATCTATCATTACAATGTTTTAATTGCAATTATCTTTCATAAATATATGTTTAGACAAAATTGTATTAAATGTTTTATTTTCACATAATAATAATGTCATCCTTAGGATATTACATTTTTCAATTAGTTTCAATAAAATGAAAATTAATTAATTTGAAAAGCCCTTGAACATTTAATAATAATGTTTGGGTAAACTTTACCTTTTACCACAAATTAAAAATTTTGTTTGTCAAATCAATATCTCTACAAAAAGGGTTAGAAATGAACAAACATTTACGCATAAAAGCATAATACAGGAAATATTTTCTAAAGTAATTTTTTAACAAGTATATCATTTGATCTTTTTATTTAATATTGACTTTTGTTTTTCATTTATATTTTTTTACCATACCCACATTTTTAGATGTAATAAATAACTACATGATTAAAATATTATATATCATATATAATTATTTTAACTTAATAATGTTATCATCCTTGTTATGCTCACTATTCAAAAAATAAATGTAAAATTATAGATGTATATTCCAGACATGTAACAAAGACCCTTATATATGCTAACAGATAAAAACAAAATTTGCTTTCTCAATTCACCTGTGGAAAGGGACAATTTTAGAGAAAATATATTTTTTGACCAAACTTTTATTAAGTTTTAAGGGGGGGGGGGGTAATAACATCCCCAAGGAAATTTTATCCCCTAGGTGAAAATTTTATGGTGGGTAAAACAAATTGCAGCACACATCGTGCGCCTTTTTATTTCCACCCCAAATAAAAAGGCTTGGATGCCCCTGTGCTTGCCAGGTTTTGTAAAAAGAAGTCTGATTAGCTCATAACCCTCTATTCTTTTATTTTAATATTTAAATGGGCATGTGACCTCTTCCCCCCCCCCTTTCCTCTCTCCTTCCCAGCCAAAATATTGTTGCTCAATTGATATAATTAAATAAATAAAGTTTCCAACCAAAAAAAGTGAAAACAGTTGGGGACAAAAAAATACTTTCATATCATTTAGAAAATATGATCAATTAAAAGACTCAGATTTTGAAATCAAATTCTAGCTTTTCTAATTTAACTAATGCCTGGTTAATGTTATATAAGAAGCATTCTTATGCTGGACCTACAAACCAAGTCTTATATCAAAAGGAAACTGATCTTATTATTGGAAGCCAATCAAACCTAAATACTAATTGTTAAATTTATGTCTAACTAATCAACAACAAAAATGTAAAACCAATGATATAACTATAATAAGTAAAAAATATTTCAGTAACCCAACATTTAGTTAAACAAATTTTGAAGTGTTAGTTCATAATTAAAATAACTTTACATAAAAAAAAGTCTAGGGTTGTGAAGAATTTGACTTTCTCATTATTATATAATTTTTTTAAAATGATGAATCTTTCAATAGAAATACTGCCACAAATAGAACTTAGTTATAATATTTACAAAAATATTTTTTAATCCTATCCAGATTCTGATAATTGATAACCAATGAACTGATATAGTTCTCCTGCACTGTGTGTAAATCTTATGGGCTAAAGTACCCTTGGAAGCCCCTAGAGTTGTAAGGCTACATAATATGATACAACAAGATGTCTGTATTTTTGTGTGTTTAAACTGAGCTTCATAACTGCTTGACCTTCTTATAGGTTTTTTTTCTGAAACTCAAAACTCTATTGATAACATGTACTCCGCTCAACATCAGGAAGGTGATTGTTTTAAATATCAGCCTGACACAGCATCATAACTAATGACGTTAAAATGGTTCCTACTGCTGATATGTAAGGTACGCAACATAAATAGTTAGAGTAGGGGAAATTTCTTGACCCAAAACAGGTGCAACTCATTGTCACACACAATTAAATTTCTCAGAAAAAGGTCATTCAATCAAAGGGTTGGTTGTCTCATGGGCAAATAGAAGATTTGAACTCCAATTGTAAATGGAGTATGTTTCAGGATGCATGGAGAGGTATGGAACCCAAAGAGATACCCAAAGGAATGATATTTTGTTGGAGTGTAATTAAATTTTTATTTTTAAAGTTATTGAAATTTTCGGCCATAACCCTGATATTATACCAAGGTATGTATGTAACTATAAACATTTATGTCTCTATGGAAAATACAAATAATTTAAGACCTACCTAGCAAATGTTACATTAAGCTTTCATACTTTTAGGAGTAAGGTTAATCAACACTCACATACAATAGTTACAAGTAACAGTGTATAAACATATAACTAACAAATAAACTATAAAAGACAGGTTTGCTGCTCGTTGAGAATCTTTTCTTCCCAGTTTGAGAGATCTGTCCCTAAACAAGCTGACACCAACCTCCAGGTTCATTCTACTAATTTTAATTTAATCACAGCTTTTGAAGTTTAGCAATGGATCTTCTTAGAATCCTCAAATGTCTTGTCTTTACAATTTCCTTTGTCATGTTTTGTTATCAGCTAAACATTGCCACAATAAACTTGATGGACCCACCTACAGTTTTGTCACAGTATGAAAGAGATATCACTGATGATGATATGCCCCTTATCACTGTATGTCCTACAAATCAGACCAATCTCACAAGGCTAACAGAACTAGGATATCCTACTTATGATAGACTGCTTTATGGCTATGCTGAAAAAACTGAGTGCTGGGAAGATTTCATATTTTATGAATATGGTGAATGTATCAACATAACAACTGATTTTATATCTTGGGGAGATCACAAGAATCTTACTTTTGATGAGCTCACACAACAAGTATTTGATTTTAAAAAGTTGAAAAGCATATATATAAGTATAGGAAAATTTAAAGACAGTTCAGTTTTCATACCTAATTATGGACTGTGTAAAGAAACGTCATTTCTAAATTATACTCAAGAAATAGTTTTATACAATTACAATCAAGATGATGCCAGAGTGTTTGTAACAGACAGAAATTATAGAAGCTATTTCATGCTGGATGTTGCTTCTCATGTTGGGAGTAAACTTTTTATAAAACCAAGGACAAAGGATTATATCAATGTTATGATCCAAGAAAGAAATTATTGCAAAAAGGAGGAAATTCCAATGTCAGAGGAAGATTTCAAGAAATGTGTTGACAATAAAATTCAAATTGAGTTTGAGAAGAATAATATTAGTTGTGTGCCACCATGGTTGTCATATCACAAACAATGTAACTAAACTTACCCTGAAAACTATAAATTTTATGGCAAATTTATTGAGGAATTTGCAAAGAACTATGTAGACATCATGACATGGTGGGTATATTGAGTAATATCCAGTTTGAAGAGGAATGCAAACATTCTTGCAAGGAAACAACTTATGTTGTAAATGAAAAGGGTTCTATGTTTGGTATCCCAAGAGCTTATCTGACTTTCAATCAAAAAGTTATTGTTACAGAGAGGGTGCCAAACTATGATATGTTCAAGTATATCATAGATGTTGGCAGTAGCCTAGGACTTTGGTTAGGACTATCTGTCCTGGGACTTCATGATCTGGTTGTCTGGACTGTTCAGTTCATCAACAACAGCTTCATCATCAAGAAGATCAGATCTGCTGTCACTAAATAAGATAAAGGTATTTCTGAGGTTTTATTAACTCTAAAAGCTTGTAAACATAATTCACTTTGAAATATTTTATTTTATGCTATGTCTCTAAATATTCTTTTTAATTACAAAAAACTTATGGTTAAAGATTCCATCAATGATAAGCAGAATATTATTAGAAATGTGAGAGGTCTATATCTGATTATGCTTTATAAACAAAAAGTATTAAATTTCTTTTTTGTGGAATTGTAGTCATTTTAAAATTAAGTATATTTTGGTGGCAATTCAAAATAACCAATGTACATATATCATTACAGATGTATTATTTACGATAAGAGGACAAATAGCTGTCACATTTAATTTATTATCTGTTTAATTTTTAGACAGTGATGCTATCCAGAAAATAGCTGGCAAGTTCTAATAATCGCTTCAACTGGTAACCAATTTGCATTTATTTGAAAAGTTTACAGATAAAAGAGGAAAGTTTTAAAATCAATTTAAGACTTTTTTTTGTTTCTTGTTACTTGTAAATATTCATTTAGAACTATGATTTTCATTGATGTAAAAAATAATCATTTTTTTATTATTTGAAATAATATCCGTGTTATACTGCTATAGATATACAAAATAGTTAAGATATAATGATAATGATTGGAATTTGTTAGTTATTCAGTAAGGTTTAATATTAAATTCTTACTGAACTTTTTATTATTGTATTTATATATTTGATTATGTGTTGATATTATATGATTTAGCATAAATGTGTTTTTTAGACAGAGCACATTTTATAGTTAGTTTAGGCAATGATTTTTAAAAGCTAAGCTTTCTATAATTAGGGTCCGTAAAGGACAGCTTTTTTCATTAAATTAGGCATGTTATAATTGTCCTATTGATTTCAAACTTTGCATGGTGATTCCTGTAGTAGTTAGGAACGATTTAGAAAGTGTAGCAACTCTATAATCATTACCAGAATGTCCGTACGTCCATTTTAAACATGTTGACTTTTTTAACAACTAATTTTTATGTGATCTAATCATCCGATTGATCTGATTTTTTGTATACTGATTCCTGCAACATGAAAGTACAATATTATAAGCAAAGCAACTCTATAATCAAGTCCTAAAAATGTAAGTATGTCCATAAACATTATCCTGTTTCAAGCAGTTTTTCTACAAATTTACTTACAATTTTGCTTCGATTCTTAAACATTTATATTCTGATTATTCAGCTCTGACGCTAAACAAGCGTTAATGTCCATTTGTCCTATCATATTAGTGCTTCGCTTTTATGGATGTTGTCATCTTTGTTTTCGTAAAGATTAAAGAAATGCTAAACTTTATACTCTTTAAAAAAAAACTTATTACTTATTGTACAGGGTCATTCAAGAGAAATGATTTTAAAAAAAACTTAATTATGCATAGAAAATAAATAATTTTTTAAAAATCTTTTATATATTCGGAAAACCTATTATGGGACATTTATGTTTCAAATAATTAAAAATGATTATTTCAACAAATTATGGCCTAAAAACCGGTTTTTCCAACGGCCTTTTTTTCGAAGATTTATGAATTTAAGGGGTGTGAAAAAAATACACACATTTTTAAAATTCAAATTGCGTGGCTTGTGTTAATAGTAGAAAAATGTTGCGTATACCGTTAGAATCGTCATAAGCTCTAGTTTTTGAAAATATAAGACCGTTTTTGTGCTATTTGTAGTTTAGGAGCTACGTTGAAAAATGTGAGAAAAAGAATAAAAAGTTTTAAGTAATTGGAACATTTTACTACGTAGCTCCTATACTGTACGTAGCACAGGAATGGTTCTTATATATTAAAAAACTAGAGGCTATGACAGTTCTAACGATATGCATAACATTTTTCTACTATTATTTAAGTTTAAACACAGGAAAAAAGTAAAGTTCTATCAAATTAAATAATGACAGATTAATGGATGTAATTTTATTATTGTAATATTGTAATTGTATATTCATATTCTTGTATCTATGTTTTAGGAAGAATCTAATGATTTTAATCTTTGTATTAGAACCTAGTTAGGTAAATTAGAAAAAGTTTGAATAGCACTATTTTTATACCATTTTTTATTTAGCTGAACCAAGTTTGTAATTTTTCAAATTTGGCTGAAGTTTTATAATTAATAATGTGGTAATCAACACCCAAGTTTATGTATCCTTATCCCTGTTCACATTCCTATACTTCTCTGGCTGAGTCAGACCTCCACTTGTAACCGCCATCATACTCCATCCTGCTGTGTTGAGGGCTAGTTGATTGTTGCAGGCCAAAGAGTGAATACGCTTCCTCCCGTCTGCACTCGGTTAGATACAAGCCTATAAGTCTAGGCTGGCGGTATCTATATTTCCCACGTGTTCAAGTACGTCGTTTCTTACCTAACTAAGAAACAGGACGTCCAAGCCTTTAATATATATATCATAATAAATATATCCTATAATAATAATCCCATTAATCTGCCTATTTCTAACCAGTTTTATATGTTTAATAAATGTGTATTTTTTTAGAAATACTTTGTTAGATTATTGATTATTAAATTGTATCGGAGCTACTCTATACTCGTATTCGCAGTCTGTCTGTACATCCCCTCATACGTCATTTTGGCGCAGTCTTGTCTACCACTCATTTTTTGAGGGGGGAAGGTTTAGATAATTAGCGTACAGACAAAATTAAATTGTAAAGTAGCTTCGATTGCAAAGTGAAATTAATATTTTCCTGATAACTAAGTTTATTCACGGAACGGTTTACAGTAACAATTTGTTACAGAATATTTATAATAATTATTTCGTGGCAAACTGCCAAATAAAGATAAAAAGGAACCCGCCTTTTATTTTCACACTAGTATTTAATTTCACACATTTTCATATTTTCTCCTTAAAACAGGAAGAAAGGGATATTCCCAAGTTCTTAAAAAGTTTCGTGGTAGACAAATCAGTGTTAACGAACACTACACTCCAGCACCATGACCGATAAGAAAAATGATGATAAACAAAAACCGCCGCCTCCGCCGGCTCCGGCCGTCTCTGGCACCTCGCAGCAGCAGCAGCAGCAGCAGCAGCAGGCTGACCCGCTTTCCCCTGAAAAAATCAAAGATCTCATATCGGAAGCGTTAAATGATAAGTTAAACGAATATTCGGCACATTATAGAGATTTAATAAAACAAGAATCCGAGATTATGCAGCTCGAATTAGAAACAAAATGGGCAGGGTTTAAGGACACAGAATCACATCGCAGATTATTAGCCGATACCGACATTTTAGACCTAAAACGCAGAGTATCAAAACTCCCAGCGGACGGAAATCTTGGCCCATTGTTTGCGGAAAAAACGCTAAACGAAAGTCTTAACATGACTCATTTTAACACCATAGGTGACGATTCAATTAATGCCACTTTTTATGACCGTATATCGGTCCAGCAAAAGATAAACGTGGTTGAATGGGTCGCCAAGGATAGGATGACAGCCCCAGGTTGTATGGCCTATTCAATTGTAGGCTTTATAGGTCCGGCGGATAATGACAATTGGATGAATGTAAGAGAAACTTCTCTAACTGAATATGAAAAAACCTTGCTAGAAAGGATTCCCTTTATCCCTGATAGGATTAAGTCGTTAGAACCCCTCCGTAAAACTACAAGGTCTGCACCCAATGTAGCAAATAGACCCTCTACAAGAAATACGCCAAACACAGGCGCAGCCGCAACGGCAACAACTAGCGCCGCCGACGATGACTTTATTAAAGAATGCTTTATTAAGGGACAAAAATGGGATTCCGATTTTGCGAGGGATGCCCCTAGGTGGGACGGTAGGGCTGATTTTGATAACTTCTTTTCTAATATGTGGAGGGTTGCAAAGACATATAGAATCTGTGACCCAATCCTTTTTAAGGATATTTTATACCAGCGAATTTATGACTCTAGAGGGGAACGATTAGGAGACTTAATTACGCCTGAAAGAAATCAGGCCTTATCTGCTTTAAGTTATTACCTGATGATTAGGAGGCTGGTCACTCCTTTCTCGGATCCAGAAGTAGCCTCTCAGTACTTCTACAACCTAAAACAGGAGACTAATCAACCCCTTGACACCTATTTTGAAAACAAACTTAGGGTGTTCAAACTCATGAATCCTGGTCTCATACCTAAAAAGAAGTGGAAAGAATTCTATCTTAACGTTAGCAAAAATCTGCTGTATACCAACCTTGCCATAGACATGGCCAATTATGTTGAGAGCATGCAATTTTTGGACGATTACAACGCTTACTTAAATAAACTTATTAATCTCGGACAGAGATACGTTAACTGGGATGGGTCTGGCCATATTAGCAAGGAAAACCTTTCTGCTTGCTATTCTCAAGCTATGGAAATGTTCCTACCTAAAAATTCTGCGGAAACGAAAAAACAACCCATAATCAGTATTATCGAAGATAATATCCCCACTAACACGGCAATGTATAAAGAAAACTTAACCGAAGAACCTGACGAGGTTCCTTCTTGGGTAGACCATGAGGATGATCCTATTGCTTGGGATCAAATCGAGGGCGTTATAGGAGCCTTTAATGGGAGGAGTAAAAATATTAAATGCTGGCATTGTAATATCCCTGGCCATGTAGTGCAAAATTGCAACAAAAAGAAAGCTGGGGAGCCCCCAAATCCTGAGTCCCGCTTTGGTAAAACACGGAGTAAATTCACGCCCAGAAAAGCTCCAAGTAATAGTAATAAAATACCTGAGCAGTATGCGCGTAAAACTATCAACCAAATGGATCAGGAAGCCAGCGAAGAATCTGAAATAGATAAATATGTTCAAGCGATTGTTAAAAATCACGTCCTCTAAATATAAAAGTGGATTTATGCGATATTAATTGTCCCTATCCCAGAAAATAAAAATTTGCTGAATGAGTTTCATATTTTGATATGAAAGATAAACAAAATATCCCATGCCAAGCTAAGCTTGCAAATTCCTTAATATCAAATATCCCTTGCCAAGCAAT
Source organism: Acartia tonsa (assembly GCF_053477335.1). Taxonomy (NCBI): domain Eukaryota; kingdom Metazoa; phylum Arthropoda; class Copepoda; order Calanoida; family Acartiidae; genus Acartia; species Acartia tonsa. Next base: position 39,899,476 of record NC_137273.1, on the reverse strand, counting down.
GCTTTGGCGCGAAAAAATAAAACAAATTATTGTTATTAAGTCTGACTAAGCAACACAAAATAAACTCCTCCCCCTCCTTTCCCTATCCAAATGTAGCTGATACAGGAAATTGGGGGAAGTAGGGAAGTAACCTGAGGAGCATTTCACATGCACTTAATATTTCCATTTTTTAAAATCTATAGTCTTTATCAAGAAGCTAATAAGTGAATACCTATTTTCTATTTAGTAGTATTTATTTTTAATATTGCACGACTTATCTAATATGTAAATATCGTATATTTTGAATGTATATATAGTAAGAATCTAAAACATTCTAGTTTAATTTTTAACCGCTAGGGGAACTTAAGCGAATTATCTGTATATAAACAATGATTTTTGAGTTGAACCCTCAGTATCGACTTTATCTGAGAGTTGCTCACTCTTAGCCTCTGATTTTTGTAGCTGAAATATCTCAGCAATTATGTATATTAACTTATCCATATGGATACATATTATTGCATTTTGTACAGTGACAATAATAGAACTATATTTAATTTATTATGTATCCGAAAGATGTCGCCTAGAATGCTACCGCGGTCCGTATAAGTAAATGATAAGGTTAAGAAGGGGGGGGTCTATGGAAAATCTGTATAAATACAAGCAAATTTTCAAATCTAATTCAGTTGTCCTTCAGTTCTTTGTTGTTATCATTTACTCATTTTTGAGCTGCAATCAAGCAGCATTTAAAAATTAAAATCTTTAATCATTTAAGATGTGATTAATAAAATCTTAAAACATTTTGATTAAATTATTTTCCGCTAGGATTACTAGCAGAATGAAATAAAGTTAGTTCTATTAGCTTCCGCTAGGATTACCAGTGGAATAAAAAGTCTATATAAAAGTGAATGCACATTATTAATCGAGGCCAGTTACTACCAAAGCAGTTACTACAAACCACATCCTATTTTTTTAAGCTGATTTCAGCATTAATTATACTCTAGTAATTATATAAGCTTGTTCTACCCCATAGGTGGTAAAAATTAAGTATAAATACTAACAATATCAGAATAATAAACCAGTCATCATTGACCCTCTTTATTATATTAACCATATCTAATAATTTTTGAGCTATAATTTAGCGCTAACCTTAAATTATCTGTATCGTGAATCAGATACTGACTAATGACACTATATTTTGTATAAATACAGATGTAAGTCAAAAAATAAGTCAGTCTGTTTTTAATGTCTTGTTAGTTGCAAGCTGAACACTTATTTTTAAGCTACTTTGTAGCCCTTCAATCTTTTAAAACTTTTTAGTTCAGTTTTATTCCGATAGGTTTCTATCATATATCCAAGTATATAAATAAGGACCCGTATAAAAATTAAGTAGTTTCTTTAGAACTATTAACATTCTCATGCTTATTGAGACATTTCTGGAGCTGAAAAGCGCTTGATAAAAAACTTAATGAAACCCAGAAAGCTATACAAAATTATTTTAACCATATTGTTAAAACATTTCATTATTTAAAAAATTTCGACAGACAACTATACCTGGAACACAGGAAGTCTCTGTGTGAGGATTACCATCGTCTAACCGCTGAGGTGGGAATCTTGGAAAATATGCATCTTAGGCTTCGACTAAAAATATAATTTATTTTATAATGCCTATCTGTGCAAAACTAAAAGTTCTTAATCCCGTGGGGGGGGAATTCCTGCAACACGCTTTAGTGGATACAGGAAATAACTTTAGGTCCCTTATTTCTAGAGAAATCTTAGATGATAATAAAATCACATTCACCCCCGCCAATCTTAGCGCTCTGTCTGTAGATTTAAAACCAGTAAATATCATAGGACATGTAAGTTTAAAATTCAGCTTTGATGGGTCAGATAAAATATTCGAAGAAACGTTTTACATCCCTGAAACGACGTCTAAAATTATAAATCTAGGATATGAATTTCTCAAAGTTAATCGAATTAATTTATTATTAGATAAGTTTTCCTTTGAGCTCCCCAATGGCGAGCAAATCCCCATAGAAAATTCAACAATTAATATAGTTGAAGAAAGTAAAAACGTACCCTTAATTCCTACAAATAATGTTCATACGGAACAAAACTCCCTTATCCCGGGAATAAATTGGAGTAACAAGGGGGGTACTGGGACATTGAAACAAAATAAAACATGCGTAAAATTAGCAAAGAAAACAACATTCTTGCCGGGGGGGAATACAACGGTGATAATAACTCCTATTCATCAGAAAAATAGGAAGCTGTATATATCCCCAAATAATTCTAAAATGACAAGCCATAACGGCTTAATGCTTATGGAGGGTATTTATAATGTAAATGAGAAAGGAGAATGTTGGGTAAATTTTGTTAATTTAGCAGGAAAAAATATTACCTTATTGGATAACGTTAAAGTTGGATACTGCTTTGAATTCGAATCAGATCCCCCAAATTCCTGCAATAAAAGTATTAATCAAATAAATGAATTATCAGGAACTACACTTCTTAAAAGAATTAAATTCATTAAAGAAAAATTAGATTTAGAAAATAGTGATCTTATCAAAAATAACCCAGGGATGAAGGAAAAGGTAATAAAATTATGCCTTGATCATTTTGATATATTTTCGGCTGACGATGCCGATATCGGTAACTGTGACCTCTTACAGTATAAAATAGACTTGATCCCCGGGGCTAAACCTATTAAGGCTAGAAACATTCAGTTAAACCCATTATACGAAGCCAAATTAAAAGAACAAATTGAAAATTGGCTAAGGGGGGGCGTCATTGAGGAGGGCTACAGCGAGTGGTCCTCCCCAATCTTTGCGGTAAAGAAAAAACCGACGGCTGGGGGGGAAGGCAAGCTTAGGTTCGTTATCGACTTTCGTGCGCTTAATAGTGTAACACGAAAAATTAATTGGCCCCTTCCCCTGATTTCTAGTAATTTAGAAAAATTAGGCACTGGTAATGTATTTACCACCCTCGATTTGACTAGCGCATTCCATGCGCTAGCCATTTCGAAGGAAAGTAAACACTTGACCGCGTTCACAGCCCTTAACAGGCAGTATCTTTTCAAGAAACTGCCGTTTGGACTGTGTAACGCGCCAAGTGTTTTCTGCCACTTGATGGACAAAGTCCTAACCCTTATCCCTGGCTTATATGAGTTTATAATATCTTACCTTGATGATCTTATCATATTCTCAAAGAATGTTGAGGAACATCTGAGACATCTCAGAAAACTCTTCGGAGTCCTAAAAATAGCAAAACTTAAGTTAAATCTAGCCAAATGTAAATTTTTCACATCCGAATGTACATATTTAGGTCATATAGTCAGTTCCCAAGGGCTTAAAATGAACCCCGAATATTTAGAACAAATTAAAAATTGGAGCAGGCCCAGGACTGGCAAGGAACTCCAGCGTTTCCTGGGCTTCTCCAATTATTATAGGGCCTATTTCCCATCCTACGCGAAAAATTCTTGTACCCTAGATGAACACAGAAATGATAAAATTATCGATTGGACCGATTCCCTATCAAAAGATTGGGAAAATTTCATAAATATGTTCTCAAATTCTATAAGTAAAGGCTACCCCCAGTGGGATAATCCTAACCCCTTTATAGTAGACGTAGATTTTTCTACGAGTTATTTCGCTGGAATTCTCAGCCAAAATCAGGGGGGGGTAGAAAGAATTATTGGAATATGTTCCAAAAAATGTAACGGGGCAGAGAAAAATTATCCAAGTTATAAAGGTGAATTAGCATGTCTAGTATTTGTTCTTAAAACCTTTCTTCATTATTTAAGATTCAGAAACTTTATTGTGCGTACAGATTCGATTTCCTTAGTTCATTACAAAAAATGGCAAAAAGGAACAATAAATGGTGTAACTGTAAGATGGATTTACTTCATCCAAAGTTTTGACTTTACAGTAATTCATCGAAAGGGTAGGGACCATTGTAATGCCGACAATTTATCTAGAGGGCAATTTTTATGCAAAGAACATAAGGAAACCGATTGTGAAAAATGTACTAGCTCATTTACCTTGGATCCTTATGAACAGGATTGCCCATACCAAGACCAGATTTTTGAGTTACATTCGGCTTCGGAAGTCGGTGTGAACAATGTTTGGCAATCTGAAACACAAAAAGATCAAGTATTATCTGAAATTCGTAGGTGGATATTCGAAAAAAAGAAGTTGTCGAGCTTTGAGAAAGCTGAACTAACCGGCCGGAAAGAGGTCCTTTTTAAATTAATAGAACATTTATACGTTATGGAAGGACTTCTAATATTTAGACAACCTCTTAGCAATGGAACATTCATTGAAAGACCCGTCGTACCCATTGGATTATATAATAAAGTTTTTGAATTGGCACATAATAATAGTATAGGTCACAAGGGGGTTAACGAAACAACACGCAAGATAAATGAAAGATTCTTCCTTATAGGAATTAATAAGTTTGTCGAATCACGCATTAAAAATTGTATTACCTGCCTAAGAAAAATAGGACAGGTACCTAAACACAAGCAACCTATCACCCATTCAGCCATTAGTCACGAGATTTTTGGCCAGGTGTCAGTAGACCTTATCGGTCCTTTAACCCCTAACTATTTTCAAGGACAACATGTCCGTTACATATTTATACTAGTTGACCTATTCTCTAGGTATATTATCGCTCACCCCATCAAGGACGCCACCGTGGAAAGCACGGTGAAGGTCATCCTTGAACAGGTGGTACCCATCTACGGCTTATTTCGGTCATTGAGAAGTGACAGGGGAACAAATTTTACTGGGGAAGTTTTCAAAAAGGTTATGGATGAACTAGGTATCGAAACTAAACTTATTCCCCCAAGAAACCCTAATAGTAACCCATGTGAAAGGCATAATCAAAGCATTTATGCAGGTCTAAGATCCGATGACCGATTTGAAAGTAAAGACTGGGCAAGAAAATTAGCCTTGACCACTTTTGTAATTAACTCTAGTACGTCTAGAAGAACGGGGTATACGCCTTATTACCTCATGTTCGGCAGGCAACCAACTCTCAATCTCGATTTCTTTTCTCCAATCTTGCAGAAAAGGCAGGACATTGATTGCAGATCTTACTTGAACTACCTAAAAAATTTGGAAGAAATTATTGCACAGGTTTCCAAAAAATCTAAGATTTATTTAGAGTTTCAAAATAAATCTAGGAAGGCTTCATCTCCCCTTTTTGTTAACGACGTGGTCTTTGCATTTTTTAACCTAGTCAAAATAGGGGTCAGTAAAAAATTGCAATCTTTCTATGGGGGTCCTTTTATTGTAACAAAAAAATTCTCAGAGGCCCTTTTTGAGCTCAGTCCCTTTGGATCAAATCCAATAAAAACTAACCAAGTTGTTAGTAGAGATAAAATACGGAAAATTGATTCTAAAGTAGAATTATTGGGGGAAACACTTTCCTTCAACGTCTTTCCTATTGAGGAAATCGTCCCGTCTGAGGAAATAACCTTAGGAATAGATAATACCGGGCAAGCCAAAATAAACGATAATAAAGGTATGGAAAATGACGATTTTACCTACCTAGATAACAATGGTGACGATTTTATAGAAGAAAACCCTGAAACTAGTCAGGATTTACCCCAGGGGGAGGTGGATTGTGATGGGGGAGGGGATATAATGGAAAAAAACTCACCATTTGAGTCACAGCCCAAAGATCAAGAATCCCCTGGCACAGATCGGTCATCCGGTCCTCAAATTCACGTCGAAAATAGTTTCTTGGAAGAAACCGTCCCGTCCGAGGCTTCTTTCTTTGCACAAAGACCCAAACAATCCAGCCCTGAAAAGGTTATCAACGTTAACAAACAAAGCATAGTACCCAAGTATATATTAGAAGAAGAAAGAAAAACTAGGTCACAAGGGGGGGATAACCGCATACATGTCCAAATCGGACTGCATAACCCAATTAAAAGGAAAAAATAAAATGTATATAATTATATAATATAAAACCAAGGTGGCAAATGTATATAGCTTAATCTACGTATGTATAATAACGAAAATAAACAAAAAAATATATGTTAAAACTAACTAATTAACATATTTCAGAGAAAAACGAGAAGCATAAAAATAAAATGCAGCATCATTTGGCAAAGGCACCAGGAGCTCGAGGTAAATTTATTTTGGGATTCTTGGGGCTTTTTATTATTTTGGCAAAATCAAATGCGTCCGAAATAATACAAATAGATGCGACTCAATGTGTAGCAAACGAAAATCCGCGTTTGAAAATCTCTGAATGCGCTGCGTTTCTTAATATTACTAATATTGAACAAAAACAATTTCACCTGCTGCAAAAGGTTGAAAGAAAAATTATACCTGGAATTCGTTGCCACCTCCGAACCAGTACTCATTACTGGTATTGTGGCAGATATAGCCACATACACCTCGCTGCTCCAGCTCTTGTAGAGATACCGAACCTCGTAACTTATGAAGACTGTTACACCATGTCCAAAACTAAAATATTTAACTTTGAAGGAAAATCAGTCTCAGTGTATGAACACCAGATGTCATACACGCGTTTCCTGGTAAACGGGACACTTACTTACCCCAACAACATCCTTAACGGCATCGACCCCGCCTGCGAGGGGAACGGCGTAAACATTAACGGCATTTTTATCCCTGGGACATTTGAGGAAAAACAAATAGGGGTCCAGGCTGAGCCTGTTGAATTATTACAAACAAAAGCGGGCTGTTACCTGGGCAGTCACTGGGTGGGAAACAATTGTTTAGATCACAATCTGAGATTAGGCTACGATAGAATTATCTCAGATGATAAAACTGATAGCGCACAAAAATTCACTTCTCCTTGGCGAACGGTAGACATCTTTAATATTTCATTGTTTACATTTGAAGGAGAACAGGGTACCCAAAAATATCTAGTGATCGATCCCCAAATTACTCTAGCACTAGAACTTAAAGATAAAAAACATTTTGAAAGTCTAATTCCCGAATTATTTTATTACAAAACTAATATTGATAACTTAATGGTATGGTTCACAAATGCTATAAAACCATATTTCCCACTCTTAAACGCTAAGGAAAAAGATGATATGTTACCACTAGAGATTTTCTATTCCTACCAACAATATAACAAATTAATTGTCCCCGAAACTCGCTGTTTACAGAACCATTTTCTGTCTAAAAGCAGTATTCAGACTCATCGTAAAAAACTAGTTAGGGCGCTCGGTGAGCTGGATTTAGTAATACAGTGCGACAGTCTTAAAATCAATGTTTCTTTGGGAGAAAATTTACCCTGTTTTGTGGATCATTTTTCGGTTTCATTTAATAATAAGACTATGGGAATATCCCCATTTTCACGCAGATTGGTTAATACCACCCATTTAACCCCGACTAAATGTGCCGAAAATCCAATTTTCTTACATTTGTACCAAGGAAAATTCCTCGGTAATCAAGGGCAGGGTATGCAAATACTAAATGTAAATCAATATCTTATGGATAAACCGATTAGCTTATTTCTATATCATTCTTGGCAAAGCCTAGAAAAAACTAATTTCTCAGAAAGTGCCGAGGAATTATACCTCAGCCAACTTGCCGCAGACTCCAATAATTTTGAAGTAAAAATAACTGACTCCTGGTTTATTCAAACGTATCATAAGGTGGTTGATTTTCTATCCAGTACTTGGTATCATATAGTGCTTGTAGTAGCAGCCATCCTTACAGGAATAGGGTCGTTATTATGCGTCGCTTTTATTATCTACATATTAGCCTGCACCAAAATTCACGCGTACAAAGAAGGAGGTACGAGTGAAACGCACGAATTGCAGGATTTTGCAAATAATGGGGAAAACTAATCCCCTCAAAAACGGACGACCTGTATCAAGCATATGTACCTATAAAATTGTCGTCCCTAAAGGTCGTCTTTGTAAAAATATTTCCTTATTCGGTATAAGGAATTAATGACCCTTAATTTTAAGTTTATTATTTTTGTTTTAGGATTTCCCAGGCGGAATTTTTCAAGGGGTTTTCACCACTCCCATGGGGCCGGTCACTCTTCATACCGTCGAGAATATGAAGAGGCACCCTTTTACAATGAAGAGGACTATTACTATGACAGCAATCATGGCTATCCCCAGGGCGGCCCTGAGGAAGCCTACTATGAACCTGATGAAAACAGGTATCAGCCGCGTGTAAAACCGCCGCGCAACCCTGAAAACCTCAGTGAACTGCAATGTGTCTCAAAGTCAATCCACGTTTACCGCCAAGCGAGAAAAGATGTTCCAAAGGAACTCCTAGACTTGCAAGAAAAATTGCGGCAGGCTAAAAACTTAGAAGCCAACGAATATTCCGATAAAGCCAGGTCTAGAACCAGGCCTCTAATGGAACAAAATAGGGGAGGGGAACCGCAAAAAAATCGGGTGGAATCGCCGCCAAAACGTAGTGCCTCACCTGAATTGGAGGTAGTCGCCGTAAAATCTGCCCCAAAAGCGGTAGAAAAACGTCCGCCAACACCAACAGGCAGCGGCGGCCCAGTAGCCAAAAAGGCTAAGGTGGAAATTCAACCGCCTCCATTACCCCCTAAAAAGAAAGAAACATTAGCAGAAAACAAAAGTGAGCCTAAGGCTTTTTGGGTGACCGCTGAGGAATGGAAAAAAGTCCTATCCTCCACTGTAAAAGAAGCAATGGAGGAAGCTCTTCTCCCCTTCCAGAGAAGTCTGGAAACTAAAATTGCTAGCAATGCTTCATTTGTTGAGAAAGCATATATACAACATGGCAAGCGCCTTATTGAAATTCCCGCAGAATTACTGCGGAACCGCAGAACTTTGCGCGACAAAATTCGCACCGTCTCTGAGGACTCGACCGTTGAGTTAAAATCACGAATGACCACGGTTATTGAGGCCACTAGTCGACTGTTAGACCAAAACTCTGACAGGGTAATTAAATATATTAATACTCGTTGTAATGTAATGAATGTACCTGGGCAGAATGTGGCACCCATAGAGGCATCTCTTCCTGCTGGGGACGTACCCCGGCCAGATGATGATGGAGTTGAGCTGATCTCCCATTATGGCGGTTCTGAATGCTCTGATGAGTACAGGCCCACCGATAGAGAAGGCAATCCAGAGGTCCTGGATCCTGCAGAGGAAAACAGTGACACAGAGCTCGATAATCAAATCAATGAGCTCTTTCCATCTGGAATTGATCTGCCTGTTAATCCGCAGGCTGGCGCTGCCTCTGAAGATCCAGTAGCCACGGCTCCCTGTGAGGGCATGTTAGCTCTCCAGAATGCTGTTGCTCCAGAGCCTCCAGCAGCTCCAGAAAATCCTACTCCCGCTGAACCCAATCCTGTGGATATCGTAGAGAGGGCCATGGCCGCAATCGAAGAACCTGCGAGTACCACATCAACCCGCAGAAGCCGGCGTGCAGGTCAACTGTGAGGGAATATTTCATATTCCCTCAGAGGGGGCAAGTGTGGTAATCAACACCCAAGTTTATGTATCCTTATCCCTGTTCACATTCCTATACTTCTCTGGCTGAGTCAGACCTCCACTTGTAACCGCCATCATACTCCATCCTGCTGTGTTGAGGGCTAGTTGATTGTTGCAGGCCAAAGAGTGAATACGCTTCCTCCCGTCTGCACTCGGTTAGATACAAGCCTATAAGTCTAGGCTGGCGGTATCTATATTTCCCACGTGTTCAAGTACGTCGTTTCTTACCTAACTAAGAAACAGGACGTCCAAGCCTTTAATATATATATCATAATAAATATATCCTATAATAATAATCCCATTAATCTGCCTATTTCTAACCAGTTTTATATGTTTAATAAATGTGTATTTTTTTAGAAATACTTTGTTAGATTATTGATTATTAAATTGTATCGGAGCTACTCTATACTCGTATTCGCAGTCTGTCTGTACATCCCCTCATACGTCAATAAACATATGCACATATAACTGCAAAAGTATATTCAATATTTGAGTTTGTCTGAATTTTTGATTTTTACAAAACTAATTTTAAGATAAAAAATGCTATTAAATAAAATATCATTATCGTTAATTTTTTTCCGTAAAACATAAAGAAATTTTAGTCATTTTAAAACATTTTTATATGATTTTAATTACATAAATTGAAAGGAAAATAGGAAAAAAATTATTAAGGATTAGTTAGGATCTATGGAAGCAAGTAAAGTTGATCATGAAGTAATGACATTTTTATGGATGTTTTCATTACTGTAATGTTGTAATTGTGTTGTGTAATCAGCATAAATCTATTTTTAGGCATAAATTTTGTTTCAGGAAAGCTTAGAAATTATTGCTTATTATATAATGTAATCATTTTAAGTGTATAATGTTATAATTTTAATAATATCAACAGAAGGGTTAATTTTGTTTATCATCATTGGAGAGGCACATAGATTAATCGGCCATTATCGATCTTATCCCCTAAACCACTGAAATCTGTTGGCAAGGGTAAATTTTGTTTACCCCCGGGTAAAATTTTTGGGGGGGTAATTTAAATCTTATTAAATATTCATTATTCAAAAATATTTTTGTTAGATTTTTTATTTTCTTTTTTTTTTTTGGGGGGGGTGGGGGGTAAAATGAAACCAGAAAGTCCGTTCATCCATTTCAAACATGCTGATTTTTTTTACTTTTTTACAAATAATTTTTTGAATGTTATAATTAATTATTCTATTCATCAGATTTTTGGAATACTGATTCCGACAAAGCCCAAATTCTGTTAGAAATGATTCATGTCACGCAATAAAAATGAAAGATTATCCATCTCTTTTTTTAGGAGTTTTCTTTCCCACTACTCCACTCATCTCCCTCATTTTATTATTACGTCACATGAATAATTTTTGACTCAATTTTAACACAATTTGGCGTTTCTCTTGATTCCTATTACAAAAAGGTACAATGTTAAAAGTATCTCTGTAACCAAGTCCTAAAAATGAAAGTATGTCTTTTAACAGTATCCTACATTTATGCAGTTTGGCAACAAATTTACTTACAATTTTGTTTATACTTATACATTTATAGTTCAGATACTCTACAAGTGTTAATATTCGTTTGTTCTACCGTTTCAGAGCTTCACTTTAGTGGATGATGTCATCCTTGTCATTACACGATGCTGGGGGCGCAACAATTTAGATTGGAAGAAATAGCAATTTCAAAATACAATGTAGATAACATATTTATGATTTGGCAATTTGCAACTTGGCTAATCTTGGATATAATTGTCGCTGGGGAGGTGATAGGTTCGAATCTCTACCTAAAAGTATCATAACTAAAAGACTTTGAAAATGGTTCCTACTGCTGATATGTCAGGTGCGCAACATTAATAGTTAGAGTAGAGGGAATTCCTTGGCCTAAAACAGGTGTAACTCATTACCATGCACAGTTAGGACTTCTCAGACAAAGGTCGTACAATTAAAGAGTTGGTTGTCTGATGGGTGTTACTTAACCTAATACCCCGTGTATGTAGTTATCCTGGGTTGTTGGACAGCAGTCTCGCCTGTGTGAGGTAATTGAGTAGGGGGGAGAAAGTCACTCAAAATGTGACGTCATAAAAATTATTATAAAAAGGGATTATCCATCTCCATTGAGGAGTGTTCTTTCTCAACTCTCCTCGCATCTGCCTAATTTTTATGACGTCACGTAGATGATTTTAGAGTAACTTTCTCCCCCTACGTAATTGATGTAATAGTTATATTATGAAATTTAATAGAAATTTTAAAAAAATACTTTATTGTAACACAAAAACAAACAAACATAATTTTCATAATATTTACCCTTTTCAGGGGTGTATATTCTACACATGATTAATTACCCCCCCCTCCCCCCAGTAAAATTAAAGTTCCCATCATTTTCAGGAAATTTTTGTGTCTGTAGATGAGAGGACAAGATGACAAGTAGCTTTTTGCTGATTTTTCAAATATTTCCCCATAGATATCTTTGACTTTATTTTTACCACCCTACATATTTTTCAACCTCCCCCCCCCCCTTTAGCCGGCTATCCCGTGAAGAATATACAACCCTGTAAAGTTTGGAACTTTATGTACTTATAATCTATGGAAATACTTTATTTTACAATAATGTATCAAAATACTAATTTACTTTTAAAAAAAATATTGTTAAAACGACAGAAATTACATGAAAACTGATGCCTTTAAATAAGTAAGTACTGTAATGATATATAGGAATAATATTCTGAAACTTACAGACTAAACAATTAGAGTTTCAAGGGAGCTATATATTGATACTATCAGTCAGTAGATAGCAATCCTTGCCCTCCAAAATTACGCTCAAAAATAATGAAAACTAGTAGGTATACAAAAAAATAATCAAAACGAATACATTTAATTTGTAAAATCGACACAGTAATAGTGTCTGACTGATTACGACGTAACAAAAAAAATTAGCCAATGAGAGGCCAATATAAATTTTACCATTGGTCAATAACGGCCTCTCATTGGCTAATTTTTTTTTGTTACGTCATAATCAGTCAGACACTATTACTGTGTTCTGTAAAATCAAATTAAAGCTCAAAAAAAATCAAATTTATATTTTAAAAAACTAAGCTTTAAAGATTGTATAAAAAATCTTTTGTATAACATATTGTAAAAAATTGGTGGATTTTTCAAATTGGATTCTTAATTCTTTATCTTTACAAAGTATCTTAAAAATCAGCCATGTGACGTCATAAAAATGAGGGAATATCCATATCTTATTTAAGGAGTTTTTGTCCAACTTTTCTCTCATCTCCTTCATTTTTATGACGTCACATGGCTGATTTTTGAGACACTTTGTAAAGTTACTTAGTTCTCTATGGCAGACTGGAAGTAATTTTGATTAATCCTTTCTTCGACCTGAAGCACGGGTGTATATTCAGCATGAGTTGGGAAAAAAAATAAAAAATATGTGGTTGGGGGAAAAAATGTAAAAATTTCTATTTTCTCCCCTCCTAAATGAAAAAAAACTTATATGCGAGGAGGGATGATATGAATAAAATAAAGAACACAGTAAAAGTGTCTGACTGATTATGACGTAACAAAAAAAATTAGCCAATGAGAGGCCATTATTGACCAATGGTAAAATTTATAGTGGCCTCTCATTGGCTAATTTTTTTTGTTACGTCACAATCAGTCAGACACTTTTACTGTGTTCCTTCTAAAAATAATTTTCTTTGGTAGAAAAAACTTAAGGGGGGGGGGGGAAACAAATTTTGTAATCCTGTGCAGAATATACATCCCCGACCTGAAGTTGAACCTTGAGGCACACCAACAAATCATCCACAGTATCTGCTTTCTCCTTGATTAGCTCACCAATCAACTCCTGAATACAATTAGATTTTGTTACATATATCTATCTATCTATCTATCTATCTATCTATCTATCTATCTATCTATCTATCTATCTATCTATCTATCTATCTATTATAACAAATCATCAACAGTAGCTGCTTTCTCCTTGGTTAGCTCACCAAGCAACTCCTGATTACAAATACATTTTGTTTCATATATCTATCAATCTATCTTATATCTATCTATCTATCTATCTATATGTCTATCTATCTATCTATTACAACAAATCATCCACGGTAGCTGCTTTCTCCTTGGTTAGCTCACCAAGCAACTCCTGATTATAATTATATTTTCTTTCATATATCTATTTATCTATCTATCTATCTATCTATCTATCTATCTATCTATCTATCTATCTATCTATCTATCTATCTATCTATATATATATCTATCTATATATCTATCTATCTATCTATCTATCTATCTATCTATCTATCTATCTATCTATCTATCTATCTATCTATCTATCTACATATATATATATATCTATCTATCTATCTATCTATCTATCTATCTATCTATCTATCTATCTATTATAACAAATCTTCCACAGTTGCTGCTTTCTCCTTGGTTAGCTCACCAAGCATCTCCTGATTACAATTACATTTTCTTTCATAATCATTAATATGGTTGACAGTACACTATATTTTTAAGTTTTAAAAAGAAAAAATATATATTTTTATAGACCTTCACTGGATCTTAGGAACGTCAAAGCTTTTTTATTTTGAGGGGGTTAAAATGAGGGATTTCAAGGGTTTGAGGGGGGTAATCTAATGTACTTTTTAAAACTTTGAGGGTGGTTAAATTAGGGTTTCAAAGTTTGATTGGGGGCTATGCTGGACCTATGACAAATTACACTGTAAAGAAGAACCTTAGCGGTTAGCGATATATATCCGTAAGTACAAACAGACAGAAAGAAAAACATCCTGTTACTTTCATAAAAGGATTTCAAAATGTCAATCAAATACTTTTTTAAGTCAAGCAAACACAAACTTTAAACAAGGATGACTGCAATCTATTGTAACAAAAAACTATGCACTTCCAAAAAACGTCATTAAAAAACAACAAAAAGCTTCACTATCATAAAAAGACTTGCCTGTTTGTGCATGCTGATAGTATTGAGTTTCCTGTTGACAAACTTATACTTGCCTGTTTGTGCATGCTGATAGTGTTGAGTTTCCTGTGGACAAACTTATACTTGCCTGTTTGTGCATGCTGATAGTGTTGAGTTTCCTGTTGACAAACTTATACTTGCCTGTTTGTGCATGCTGATAGTGTTGAGTTTCCTGTTGACAAACTTATACTTGCCTGTTTGTGCATGCTGATAGTGGTGAGTTTCCTGTTGACAAACTTATACTTGCCTGTTTGTGCATGCTGATAGTGTTGAGTTTCCTGTTGACAAACTTATACTTGCCTGTTTGTGCATGCTGATAGTGTTGAGTTTCCTGTGGACAAACTTATACTTGCCTGTTTGTGCATGCTGATAGTGTTGAGTTTCCTGTTGACAAACTTATACTTGCCTGTTTGTGCATGCTGATAGTGTTGAGTTTCCTGTTGACAAACTTATACTTGCCTGTTTGTGCATGCTGATAGTGGTGAGTTTCCTGTTGACAAACTTATACTTGCCTGTTTGTGCATGCTGATAGTGGTGAGTTTCCTGTTGACAAACTTGTTGTTCATCTTCATGTCGATGCCACGGAACGTCTGCAGGGCCTTTCCATTTAGTTGAGGTGCTTTCATACAAAGTTTCTTTACGAGCATTAACCCCTCACATTTTTTTTCTATGCCTAACCCCTATGGGAAGACCTTAATCATGCGAAATTAACACACTGCCCAATATAACCTAACCTAATCTAAAATAATTCTATTAGGTAACGTAGTAAGATGATATTTAGCTTTTTAAAATGATTCCTATATCAGTTTTATACTATTTATAAATCGTAGTAATCCTATAATAAATATAAGTCCATTCTTCCATTTAAAACCTGATGATCTTTATCTTTTTATAAGATTTATAACTAAATACATGATGATTCCTATAGAAGTTGGGTACGATTTAGGAAGTATAGCAACTCTATTTTCGTTACATTTTCATCTGGTTTTTGGAATAATGATTCCTAGGAAAACAAAGTACGATATTATAAGCGAGCACCTCTATTATTAAATCCTAAAAATGTAAGTATGTCCTATTACTCTATCGTTTATCTAAGCAATTTTGCAAAATATTTACGTACAATTTAATTCAGACTTGCAAATCAAAGTTCTAATACTCTATTAGATATTTGTCGGTATGTCCTTACATCTGATTTTAGATCGTGCAATCCTTGTTGAAATATGGATTCCTAGGACAATTAAGACCAGGTAAAATTAACGGGGGGGGGGGGTATTAGTGCTCAACAAGGTACTTTATGAGAAAGCGCCACCCTAAACCTTGATAATCCTGCTATGATCCTCTTCCAGTTTTCTTAACTTTCTCTCCAGATACCCCTAGAGGCAAATTTGTCACAATGAATTGATATATCAGTACCCAAAGTATTCAAAGTACCCAAAGTATTTAAAGTACCCAAAAACCTTGATAATCCTGCTATGATCCTCTTCCACTTTTCTTAACTTTCTCTCCAGATACCCCTAGAGGCAAATATGTCATAATGAATTGATATATCAGTACCCAAAGTATCCAAAGTACCCAAAGTACCCAAAAACCTTGATAATCCTACTATGATCCTCTTCCAGCTTTCTTAACTTTCTCTCCAGATACCCCTAGAGGCAAATATGTCAGGGATCTTAAGGGATAAGACAATGATTTGTGTATTGACATACGTACCCAATGATGATAAACATATGTACACCTACTGTAGATTAAAACTCGAGATTGAAAAGTTTAAACATTGCTAGTTTTTAACCAAAAAGTACCCAAAGTTTTGAAAAACTTTGGATACCTAGAAATCTATAGTACAATGGCCAACGAATCAACGAAGAATACAAAATCCCGAACAAAAGGACAGACAAAGTAGGTTATAGTCAGGAGCAGTTCACTGTAAAACAATGCTTGAATCGATTATTTAAGGATGCAAACGGCCAAACGGTTGAACTTACATGTTATGTTAGCAAATTACTGTAACTAGAATAAATAGGCCTTAACTTAATCTCAAGTAATGCACATTTATCTTACAACGTGCATCAAATACGTGAAAAATACTACAAATAAGATATTGTTACTATAAAACTTTGGGTACCAGTGTAATTTACAGTACAATGCCCCTTCCCCCCTCCCAGACTTTTACCTGTCTGCTGATAAATCCTTCAGCAGTTGCACGTGAGATTTGGCCGTGTCCGCCATTTTTGTTTCCAGAGCCAATATGGCCGCCATATTTGTTTCCGTTATTGTTCTTCCCGCCATTTTTATTCCATGAGTTTCCAGGAGCTGAATTTCCGGCGCTGTGTATAGGTCTACCTCCTCTGCCGTAGCCGCCATGTTTGTTGGTCTTATTTGTTGTTGGAGGAGGACCATATCCTCTACCATATGACTTTCCGCTACTTTGCAGCTTTGCCTGGCTGTAATAATAGTTATTTTTATTGCATCGTATTATAGAATTAGACAGCTTTCGCGGGTATTAACATAAAAAAATAATGATTGTACATTTTTATATTCGTAGAAAACTGGACATAATACGATGGTAGACATAATTTTTGGTATGGATTAGAACCGGTTCTAATCCTGCAGATATTAATCGGTTTCCAAAGACATGTTGGAAATATTATTCCAGGGGAAAAAATGAGTTCACACTTCTCTAAACTTCCTATTTCACTGCACAGTAAATAAGAACCATGTCTGTCGGAACTGCATGAAACGAGATCTTAAGGTACAAACAGACACACAAGCATAGACAGACAAACATCCTGTTACTTTCAAGATTTCAATTTTATTTTGCAAGATTTTCTTGGTTGTCTTAAATTCTTGGTTCTCCTTGGGGTGTAAACATCAATGAAACGAGATCTTAAGCTACAAACAGACACACAAACATAGATAGACAGACATCCTGTTACTTTGTTTATAATATTGTTATTACCATTGCTGTTTATGAGCCTCGACAATCTGCTCGGCAATTTCAATTTCATTTTGCAACATTTTCTTGGTTGCCTCAAATTCTTGGTTCTCCTTGGGTGCAAACATCAATGTCATTGCTGTTATATAAAGCAGTAAGGTTTTTTGTCTGTACTTTAAGATATTAATAACTACTGAAACGATTGGGTTCTCTCTTTTAAGAAGCCTTAATAAAGGCCCTGTAATGGTTTTAGGCTATTTAATTTTTAGATTTATGTCTTGGGATGGTTTAAGCTATCTTTATAGTCCCTCTTTGTCCTTCATATTTCCTAGATGCTAGGGGCGTAACCTCTAGTATATTAAAGGGGCACTTAATGGGGGAGGGGAAAAGTCGACCCCCTCCCATTAACAGAAAAATTCGACCAACTCCCATTGAAAGAAAAAAGTAAAAAATATTTTTTTTCGGGAGTGTCCTTTTTTTTGAGTGGGTGAAGATACCCTCCCCCAAATAGTTAAAAACCTTCTCTGAACCTTTAAGAAACTGTAAATGAGAACTATTTCGGTTCAGAAATCCTTATAGGATAGCGAGTGCGCAAATAAAGGTTACTAGGGGCACTTGAGGTAATGGGTGGGGGAAGTCGACCATCCTCTTCCAATTTTGAATTCAAGCTAAAATAATTAATATTCATCCCTAATATTGATACACAAAATTAACCCCTCTGTAGTTTAAATTATAGGTTGAAATATTTGGCCACTGCTAGGTTGAAATAAACCAATAAAAATTAAATACAAATACCCAAAATTTTACAATATAAATGACCAATGAAAGGCCTGTATAAACATTTTACCATTGGTCAATTACAATGTATATTGTAAACTGGCCCATCATCGGTCATTTGTATTGTATGACGTCATTTTTTATTAGTCACACAAATAAACTTGAAGCAATGCTATATTTTATTTTCCTTTGCTAATTGTTGTTTCAGCTCCGCGGATAGGAAAATCTTGATCAGCTGATTTCTTTTATCCTTCTTTTCCTAGATTATATCACAATATTTAGCGGATTTTATTTTTATACTGATACCCCCCCTCCACCCCGTTATTTTGTAATAATAAGTGGTGTAAGTAATTTTTCCACCCTATTTATAACTATTAAAGCTTTACAAAGTGTCTCAAAAATCAGCTAAGTGACGTCATAAAATTGAGGGATTATCCATCTCATTATTAGGGCTTTTCTTTACCACTTCTTCTCTTATCCCTAATTCCCTGACGTCACATGGCTGATTTTATGAGACACTTTGTAAAGCTTCATAACCAATACGGGGCTACCCTAACCCAAACTAAAAAACAAATTAAAAACTCCCCCCCCCCCCTATTTTCAATTTATTATAAAAGTAAGGGTCGGTGGGGAAGGCATTTAATAGTGCTCAACAGGGTAATTGGTGTGAAAGCGCCTATTTTTTTAAGCTTTAATAGGTAGACACCCAAAAACCTGCCTCGACCTCACTTTCTACTTACCAAGGATCTTAACTTCTTAAGGGATAAGACAATGGAAGATAAATTGTGTTCATTGTAAATGATTATAAACAAACTTATCCCTTCTGTAGACTAAAATTATTGGTTTAAAAGTTTACACACAACTTTAAACTAGTTTGGAACCAGCCAATAAAAGTAACCAAAGTTTTTAAGCTAACAAATGAGTTAATGAGGTTAATAGACTTTGGGTACCAGTGTAATTTACAGACCAACCAAAGCTTTAAAATAAGACGGTAAGACAAACGAACATTAACAATTGTTGAGTGTCAGAACTTAAATAGCAGAATATTAATTTATAAGTCGAAACCAAATTACTCAAATTTAGGATCACTTATTTAACACTTTACTATGCGCGGAGAGCTGTCTATAATATTAAAACCAGTTTTGTTAGCCCCGAGGGGCCGCATACCTCCTCCTCTTTGATTTGTTCATCAGTTAGCTTGTCATCGTCCAATGAGAACTGACACCCAATAGAAGGCAGAAAACCTGTAAGTAAATAGTTTGGGGGATTTATATAAAACTTTGGGTACCAGTAAGCTTGTCATCATCCAATGAGAACTGACACCCAATAGAAGACAGAAAACCTGTAAGTAAATAGTTTGGGGGTGATACGGTTTTCCCACCGAAGTGTCTAGTTAAGCACAGAATACGGCCTCCCCCCTTTATATTTTGAAAATCATCATGGGGTGGTGGGGTTCTAGTAATCTATCCCCCCCCCCCGTCATTCTCTTATCTTTAAGTAATTTTAAAATAAGTGGGGGGGGGAGGGGGGGGGGGGTGTAGTGTGGTTTGTGCTCAACAGAGGCACTTTGTGGGAAAGAATCATATTTCTCGTATTCATTCGAATCCGGTGGATAGGAACCGGTTCTCATCCATACGAAAAAACTATGTCTAGCATCGTATTATATCCAGCTTTCTACGAATATAAAAATGTACAGTCATAAGATTAAAACCAGTTTTTTTAGCCGGTGCCTTCGGCACCGCGGGGCTAAAAAAACTAGTTTTAATCTCATAATTGTACATTCTATATCCGCGGAAAGCCGTTTATAATACGATGTGAGAAATAACTATTATTTTTTGAAATACAAGCTAACAAACAGTCGATCATAAAACTTAAAGATGAAGTTAAAAGTATTTACATAATATCTAAAGATAAGTTCATGTATTGTATATCCCCAATGATGATATACAAACTTTCCCACTGATAATAAATTAAATAAATACCTATTGACCGAAACCCATTAGAATACACGCAAGTTTAAACAGCAAATGAATAATAAAACATTTTCCAGCATGACTTCGAAACCTATTAATATCCACTGGTTCTCAGCCACAATGAAAAATCATGTATAGCATAGGTAGTATAGACAATGGTCACAAATATTAAATGCAGAATATACATCCCTGAAATCTTATGTACACGCAGGCAATATTTCAGGGATAAGACAATAGCTGATAAATAGATGTAAATCCCCAATGATGACACACATATATAATTGCCGATCCTGTATTTTACAATTAGAGGTTGAAACGTTTTGACACTCAACTTAATAAACCAACATATAAAAATTCAATAACAGTTCCCAAAGTTGTAGAGCAAACGAATAAGGAAACGGTATTATAAAACTTTGGGGATTAGTGTAATAAACAGACCAATGTCCCCTACCTCAACGGATTATTTCCTGTATTAAATCAGACTATACCAGATTTGACATTTGTGTTCTTTAGACTTAACTAGTGAGTTTGACACTAGATGTTATTGAAAATTTACCTACCCATGGATTGATTTATTAAAATCATTTCGTTTCTCTGAAATTTGTTTAAAAACATATTATTTATTTAGCTAGTACCCAATTAAAATTTTACATTAATAACATTAGGGGTATAGTCCCTTACGTGGCAACGTCTCTTAAGGGGCGTTTCGTCATATTTTCTCAGTAGCTTTTCCCCTATTTTTTGCGCATGCGAGGCAATCACCTAACCAATTCTTAACCTAACCTATCATAAGCTACTGTGAAAAACTTAAAGGCGTTGCCACGTAAGGGACTATACCTAAAAATTCATATACGAGAAACGTAATTTGCAAATACATGTACGTGGGAATTTGCTAACCATGTAGCGGACACGCCCCTAGAGGCCTTAAGGAGCCCATGAGGTGGAGGGAGGTCAACCTTCACTTACATCTTCAGTTTTGGCACTTAAAAATATTTAAAGCAATTTTTCTTGGGAGGTTTGTGGTGGTACCCTTCTTTATCATTTGGGTACATTGTAGAGGAGAACCAAATCGGTTCAGTAGTTACCGAGATCCTTCGGTACAGACAAACACACAAAGATCCTGTTCCTTAAGTATAATGATAGGACTTGCGACAAACTTTCTAGAATGATAGGTACAAAGAAAACTAAGTACTTATCAAAATAAACTCGTTTCCATTTTTCAACAAATAGATAATAAGAGAAGGTTATAAATAAAGGATTTTTATATCAACTTATTATTAGATTTAGAAATACAAAAACTATGATTCGATTACATTGGAGTCAAATTATTAATATGAGAATAAAACACATAATATTTTTAAAATCTTTATTTCAACAATACAATGTTTTAAGGACTTATTTAATTGGATGCTTTGATTATAACATTGTACTTATTTGTCCTAGGAATCCGTTTTCCAAAATTAACGAAAACAGCCAACTGGACGGACGCAGGTACTGGTACATAGCCTAATTATAGAATAACTTCTAAAACAGTATAGAAACATGATTATGATTGTATATTCTTTATTTTCACAATATGCGACAAAATAATAATACATAGGTAACACAAAAGGATGACAACATCCATAAGTAGCGAAGCACCAAAAAAATCGTGGAATAGACAAACAAGACAAAGTGAGTTATACAGCAGATGGTCAGTTATTAGAACAAAGAAAAGAACAAGGATGACAACATCCATCCAAGTAGCGAACCACTAAAAAAATCATGGATGGGAATACGAACATAATTTAACAAAATATATATATAATGCTTCACAAAAAAATCAGCCGTCCGTCTTAAATAGCATCTGAGAAAATCACATTCCCCCCCCCCCCCCCATAGCATTACGAACTGACTGACTGACGGACAGACAAACAAAGTTAATTAATTGAGTAGCTTTGATATTAATATTTTAAATTTTCTTAGGTGTAAATGTATAGAGATTAAAATAAACAATACCTATTCACAAATTTTTTGAACAGCTTGCAAAACCAAAAATGATACCTATCATATTTCCTGTGAACAAATTAAAATTAAATATATATATCACTTTTTTTAAAGATTGAATTTAATCATCAGTAAAATAGGAGTTCGGTGTTTTATTATAAAGATTCAATATAGCATTCTATCCGCCAAAGACACAATCTATTTGACCTAACCAAACCTAGGTTAACAAACTACCTCAACCTTTTTATTTTTCAAATTATTTAAATGGTGGGGGTATTCTATGCTTAACTAGGCACTGTTAAGGAAACAACCATGTAACAAAACAGAACGAAATTCTGAGTTAATATTTAAGGCTGAAAAAACTATATGAATAAATACAATAATTCAGTATACAAAATTTTATTAATACATAATTATATTTGGAGGTTTAAACAATATTAAAAATTATCGTTTTATGTGATGTCTGACGTTTGAGCCAGGGGTGTAAAGAGATAAGACAATATGGCTGATAAATTTATGTAATTCTCCAATGATAATACAAAAAAATACTCCTTCTGTAGATTACAAGTAGTGGTTGAAAAGTTGGATACTTAATTTAAGTCCCCAAAGTTGTTGAGACAACGAATAAAAAAAACATTCTAAAACTATGGGGACTAGTGTCATAAACAGCCCAATGTTCCCTCCCTCCCTGCGTTTGAGCTCAGATTTAAAATATATGCATATATACTTACTTTCAAAAGTATTTTCATATAAAAACAGGCGAAATATGTATATCTTAAAAACTTGGAATTTCATGACTTAAATTTGTATGTTATTTATATATGACTAGATATGGTAAATAAAAAAGGGGGGATGAGCAAAAAGTTTCTTCAATGATGAAACAGAAAATTACCCCCTTTAGCGGATTACAATTAGTGGTTGAAACGTTTTGACACTCAACTTAATAAAACAACAAATCAAAAAGTCCCCAAAGTTGTTACGGCCAATTTTTTGATCGGGTTTCACTTTTTGCCCACCCCCTTTAAAGTTACAGGGATAGGTTAATTGGTAAAAAATATTAAACTTAAATTTATCTATAAACACAACAAAAACAATAAAATAATAATAACAAGTTTTAGTGATTTTAAACAAAGTTAAAGGGAAAAAGAAAGGCCATTTGTGATTTAATCAAAATATAAAAGAAAAATTGACGCTTTCACATAAAGTACTTTGTAGGGCACTGAAACCCCCCCCCCTTATATTAGAAAATATGGACCCCCTTAAATATTTTCAATCGAATCCATTTTTAATAATTTGCTTAAAGTGAGGGGGGGAAGGGGGGTTAGCAGTGCACAACAGTCACTATGTATAAAAGCACCAACAAATTAACTGAACTGAACATTTTATAATTTGGTGTTTTTAATATAAATCATACATAAAAACAAAATTAAAATATAAAATCAGTTTTAAACAAACAACAAATAATTTGTCCAATGGTAGCTAAGCAATGTTTAGTAAAGACAGGAAATAGTAAAAAATTTGCATTTTACAAAAAAATACCTTAATGAGCAAAAATAACTACTCTTTCCTCTTTACATAAAATTAAATAAATGGGAGTAATAGGGGATGGTTTTTAATTTTTACTTTTGGCCAGGTAGAGGTTAGGTTATATTTAGTACTGGGATTAAGAATTATGACCCGCCCCCCCCCCCCCCCCCCAACTTTTCAATTTATTACAAGAAAAGGGTTGCCGTGCTTAACAAGGGGGGGGGGGGGAGTTTTGACATATTTGCGTAAACAGTGAGTATAGGCTTTATCTTTGGACTGAGAGGATAGGTTATTAGGGATAAAATCATTCTTATATGATGAATTTCCCCCTGATTTAAGATTTTTTGGATAGGCCTCCAGGTTCCGGAGCTGCAGGCCTCCAGGTCCTCTCTGTACAGGTAAAAATTAAAAAAAAATTTTTTTTTGAAGAGTTAGAAGTCAACCAATGAAACAAAATATGCATAGTTTTGAATGTTAATCACATATTTAAAGAAAAAAAAGCATATTTTGTTTCATAAGTTGACTTCTAATTCTTCAAAAAACTTAACGTGAAAAAAAATCTATCCAAGAATTAGGTATGTTTATTATTTAAACATAGTTATAGAGCAACATTGCATAAAATACACAAATTACGTACATTAACTGTAATGAATATATATCTGAAAGAATTTTAATGGTTATAATAGCTAAATTAAATAATACGCATTTTTCATCAAGTTATCGTCACGTCGTCGGGCTAAGATTATTGAAATTTTTCTCAAAAAAATTAAATGTGAAAAGTAATGGTAAACAAATCACATTATTAGTCTTGAGGGATATGAGTGACAATGGACGTTGAATTGATATGAATCCCCATTGATGATAAACAATATTACCTCTTCTTTAGAATAAAATTATTAGATAATAAGTTTGGTAAATACTAGCTTGGAATTAATCCATCAAATTTTAGTAAAAGCTGGTACTCAAAGTTTATGAAAAATTGGTTGTAAAACTTTGGGTACTAGAGAAATTTACAGTCCATTGTCCCCTCCCCCATTGAAGTATATTTGAAAAATAACAGAGCACCAAAACATATTTCATCACCATAGATAAAAATGATCAAAAAATTAAAAGCCATGTCTTTTGAATTGGAAATTCTATTTGAATCCGTATATAAAAGTAACAGGATGTCTATATATTTAAGTGTGTGTCTGTAACTTAAGATCTCGCTAGCCGCTGGACCAATATGGTTTTCCTTTACAGTTAAGATTATTAAATGTCCAGGAGGGGGCCAAAACTATTATGTAGATAAACTTCCACTCTCTGGAAAAAAATATTTTTTAATGTAAAGGGTCATCTTCCACCTTCCCCCATATCTCAAGCGCCCCCTGGGGCCTCTAGGGGCGTTCCTGCACCCTTTTGATAATCCTATATTCCAAAGACACGTCTTTGAATCTACTGGTCAAAAAATCTAAGATAGTGTTTTAATTTATAAATAATTTTTATTATATATGGTAAAAAAAGTAGAGTTGGGCCTGATATCCGGCCATTTTCAATATCCGGCCGGAAATCGGTTATTAAAACTATAAGGATACCGGATAACCGACTGATTTCTTAATCAGGATATCCCTTAAGTTGCCGGATATTCGGCCGGATACCAGATATCCTGCATTATAAATCAGCCGGATATCCGGTATCCGACCAAAAAGTATCAAGCCCAACCCTAAAAAAAAGGGCAACTTCTTCAAATGTCTGAGCCACAACAAATGACCATAACTTTGCATTAGGGTCGGACCAGATATCCGATTTGGCCGGATTTCCGGCCCAACCATACAAATGACCATAACTTTGCATCATTGGCGTTCTTGTTCAATCAATCATCACGTTGCGTTTTCATCATTAGTTTATTTCACAATTGAATATAGACCATATAGGTTCGAGCCTCTGCATGATAATAATAAAACTTTGTGTAATTTTAGTCCGAGTACATGACAATAGGAAAGTCGTAATGTAATCTTGGATATCTGTATTTCACCTCACCCTGAAATAAAAAATACCTTTGAGTAATCAAACAAAGATGACAACATCCATAATTAGCAAAGCACACAAAAAAATCATGGATGGGAATATGTATTGTACAAGAAGATATGTAGGGCATTTGTTAAATTCAAGAATAGAAATAAATTCGAGAAAATAACGAAACCTTATGTATATTTTAATACAGGGGTGTATATTCTGCATGGGATCCCCGGCTCAGGGGGGGGGAAAAAAAATAAAAAATAAGTGGTTGGAGGGAAAAAAAATGTAAAAATTAAGAAAACTGAAAACATTTTTTCCATTTCGCCCCCTCCTTGGTTAAAAAAAACTAAAAAAATGTGTGGTAGGAGGGATAAAATAAATAAAAAATAGAGTTCTTTAAATATTTTTCTATTTTCCCCCCTACTTTTTAAGAAAAATCTAGGGGGGAAAAAAAATAAAAAATTTTGTAGCAGGGGAAAAAAAATAAATCTTGTGCAGAATATACACCCCTGTTTTAATATTTATCTTTTAAAGCATGACTGACAGACCGACGGACAAATTCTCATCATCATCAATCTGTCAAAGGAATGTAAACTGTAATAAAGTAAAAAAAAGTAAATCAAGTTCTTAGTGGTTGAAACATTAGGACACTCAACTTAAGGAACCAAACGATAAAAATTCAATTTATCAAAAGTTGTAAAGCCAACGAATCAGAATTCGTTAGATAGTATAAAACTTTGGGGACTAGTGTAATAAACAGCTAGCCCAATTTCTCCTCTTTCCCTGCAATTACCTGAGGTGTTAAATTTTTCTCAATTCGTTTCATTCTTCTTTTGCCTCCCTTCTTTATTTCTTCATAGAATTCGTGGGCTAAATCACCATCCTCGTCAAAATACATAGACCTAGGATAGATAGATAGATTAGATAAATAGAATAGATAAATAGAAGATAGAATAGACAGATATTAGATAGAATTCGTGGGCTGAATCACCATCCTCGTCAAAATACATAGACCTAGGAAACATAGATAGATACAGATGGATAGATAGATAGATAAAATTTGTGGGCTAAATCACCATCCTCATCAAAATACTTAGACATAGGATACATAGATAGATACAGATGGATAGATAGATAGATAGATAGATAAAATTTGTGGGCTAAATCACCATCCTCATCAAAATACTTAGACCTAGGATACATAGATATATACAGATGGATAGATAGATAGATAGAATTCGTGGGCTAAATCACCATCCTCGTCAAAATACTTAGACCTAGGATAGATAGATAGATACAGATAGATAGATAGATAGATAGATAGAATTTGTAGGCTAAATCACCATCCTCATCAAAATACTTAGACCTAGGATACATAGATAGATACAGATAGATAGATAGAATTTGTAGGCTAAATCACCATCCTCGTCAAAATACTTAGACCTAGGATACATAGATAGATACAGATGGATAGATAGATAGATGGAATTCGTGGGCTAAATCACCATCCTCGTCAAAATACATAGACCTAGGATAGATAGATAGATGAAATAGATAGATAGAAAGGATAGATATTAGATAGAATTTGTAAAAGATAGATAGAATTCGTGCGCTAAATCACCATCCTCATCAAAATACATAGACCTAGGATAGATAGATAGATGGATATATAGAATTTGATAGGAAATGTATGTGTGTGAAAAAATAAAGAAGTGAAAAAAATATTCATTTTTTTACTCAAAAGTTTTGATAACATAGTTTTGGGAATCTTAAATTAAAATTAGACACTTACCCCTGTCTTGAGTAAACAAAGGGCGTCCCTCCCTTGAAGCTAGCAAGTGTTCTCCCCGTACAGCCGTCCACTCCATCCTCCCCAAATTCTCCCGTCCCGCCGTGGTAAGAGAATGAACTGAAATAAACGACAAGGTCATAAAAACATCCATAAGTAGCCAAGCACAACATGAAATCATGGAATGGACAGGCAAATTAAGTTTTAGAGCAGATGTTCAGTTCTCATAAATAACTACAAAAAAATAAAAAGCAAAACAATTTATACATTAGCTGAACATACGTCAAAGGAATCTTCACTAAAAATTCAGCTGTCTATCTTTAACACAGGCCGAGAAAATCTCATTTTCTCCATAGCGTTACGGACTAACTAACGGAAAAATTTATAGAGTGGCCTGGCTACTAACAATAGTTCAAATCATCAGCAATTGAATTTTTAACAACATCCATATATAGCGAAGAAACACAAAAAAAAACGAACAAAGTTGTCACAAGAAAATGCAAAAAAAAAGATTATATTATGTCGTGTTACATAAGGACAAACAGACACTACTATTGCTTAAAGAAGCTTTGCTATTTTTTAGCGAGTTTAGCCGATGTCCGAACCGTATTATAGACACCTATCTGAGACAGAAAAGAGAAAATAATTACCTGTTATGTAAGCCCCGAGAGAGGCATATGTCCCGGGCTAACAAAACAGGTATAACTGATTTTTATCAAATTATTAATAAAAATTTGCCTGTATTAAGATAAGATATTAACGATAAATGGTTAATCAGTATGGCTCAGAACCAGTTCTAATCCAGCGGATATCAACCGGTTTCAAAGCCTTACCGGAAATTTACTTACTTTGATAATTTGTTGACTATTGTTGAGGCCCTCTGTCCCATTTTTACAGCTGGCAGGTGTGACAATTTCGGCACGACCTAGGTACAAGTAGTAGTCAGGTTCCTATGGGATAAGACAATAGACGATGAATAGAATGAATCCTAAAGATGATTTAACAAAATTATCACTATAATTTTTAAAAAGTTTGGGCACTACTATTTTGGACCAACCAAATTCCTAAACAAAGAATCCAGTTTTAAATCCAACCAATGAGAGATTTATAGAACATTCGGCACATTACAATTTACAACATAATGTCCCCTTACTCCCTATGTGAAGTAAAATAGCTAACTAAGATTTTCCTTGATATTTGTACGCTTAAAAAAAACCGAGTTATATCCGCTGGATTATAATCGGTTCTCAGCCATACTAAAAATTTATTTGTAGCATCTTATTAAGACAATTTTTCGCGGATATTAAAATGAAAATCATTAAATTAAAACCAGTTTTGTTAGTAGACTGGACCTTTAGCCCCTCAGGGCTAACAAAATCGGAATCTATCTTAAGACTTTCATTTTAATATCCGCGGAAAGTTGTTTATGACATGATAAATAACTATACTTACCTAATATAACTGACATATAAAAGCAAAAACTATTGGCAGATTTTTCAATCTTTACACACACTCGCACGCGTCTGACCCTACAGCAGCACACTACATTATGTCTGTCTCTGAAAAGGTTTCAACAAAAACATAAATTTCACATCAATTTTCAACACAATTATAGCAGTGATTTTAGTCACAAAATTTACAGGTACTTTTTTTTAGCGGGGAGAAGACAATGGACGATAAATAAATGTATGCACCAATGATCTTAAACAAAGTTGGCTCTTCTTTAGATTAAAACTATTACTACTGATTGAAAAATTTTGGATATCAGCTTTAGGAACCAACCAATCAATATTTAATAAAATTTAGTACCCAAAACGTGTTCATAATACTTTAGGTACCAGAGTAATTTTAAGTCCAATGTCCCCTCCCTCCTTGCAGTTGCAGGTAATTTTAGAGTCTGTTTTTTATATCAAATTACATAAGTTGTTAAAGTACTATAAAAACAAGATTGATTTCCAATTAAAGGCAACTTCCATAAGCAGTGAAGCACAAAAAAATAATAGTATAGACAGGCAGACAAAGCGATTTAAAGAACAGATGTTCAGTTTTCATGACAAAGAAAAGAAAAGAAAAGGGAGAAACATCCATAAGTAGCAAAGCACAAAAAATAATAGAATAGACGGACAGACATAGCGATTTATGGAACAGATGTTCAGTTTTCATGACAAAGAAAGAATGTGTAAAAAATTCAAAGAAAATCACGAAACCTTCAAAAAAAATGAAGTATGACAGATGGACTGACAAAGCAATATATGGACTAGATGCCCATGTCACGAAATTTCAGCCGAAAACAACTTATTTTCCACTTGGTGTTACAGACTTGCGATTAGACAAATAAAGTGAATTATAGAGTAGCTTCGCTACTAAAAAGAAAGGACTGGTAAATCATTGTTCTTTTAGTACTATAACTTTTTATCAGGTACATATAATAATAAAATGGATAAAAGGTACTTGGTTACTAAGTAATATATCAGGGGGTACATGCACCAAAGTACATAAAAGTACAGCAGTGCATTATGTCAAATTCATATTATTAATATACAAACAAGCGTGCATGAGATCAATATAAAAATATATAACTACTGTATGACTATAAAAAATCTAAATATAATTTTGGGCACAAAAAAGAAATGTTGGTGATTGGGGGAGAGGCCTTAGAAGTGGATTGACAATTTGACACCCACCCCAAAATATATCT
Organism: Acartia tonsa; assembly: GCF_053477335.1. Lineage (NCBI taxonomy): Eukaryota > Metazoa > Arthropoda > Copepoda > Calanoida > Acartiidae > Acartia > Acartia tonsa. The sequence goes on along the minus strand of NC_137273.1, from coordinate 39,869,353 downwards.
ATAAATTCATTAGGTTCAAACCCCCTTAAAAATTTTGATTTTAATGGTAAATAACAACCCATTGAGGTTTTGTCCCCAACCTCACAAAAAAAGCTTTAAAAAAACCCATAAATTTTCATGATTTCTCGGAGGATCTTCTATTTTATTTAATAAATGAATGGCCTAAACTGGATGGTGGAAGGTATTTGGATGGTGAGATTTTGTCCCCCCCACCCCACCCCCCCCCCCCCCCCGGCAAAAAGGCTTGGACATCCTTTAAACCAAATAGAAAAGACTTTATCTTATTTTTTAAGTAGTCATATAGTATTTTTCAAATAAATGTAATAATAATTTAAAAACAACATAAAATTTTCATGATTTCTCGAGGATCTTCTAAAAAATGGCCTAAAACTGGATGGTCGGAGGTATGGGGATGGTGAGATTTTGTCCCCCCCCCCCCAGCAAAAAGGCTTGGACATCATTTAAACCAAATCGAAAAGACTTTGTCTTATTTTTTCCAGAGTCATTCAGCATTTTTCAAATAAACGTAATAACATACTGACAATTTAAAAAAACATAAATTTTCATGATTTCTCGAGGATCTTTTTAAAAATGGCCTAAAACTGGATGGTGGGAGGTATGGGGAATGGGGATGGTGAGGTTTTGCCCCCCCCCCCCGCAAAAAAGCTTAGACATCCTTTAAACCAAATCGAAAAGACTTTCTTGTCCTATTTTCTTAAAGTCATACAGCATTTTTAAAATAAATGTTATAATGATTTAAAAACAACATAAAATTTTCATGATTTCTCGGGGATCTTCTATTTTAAGAAAAATGGCCTAAAACTGGATGGTGGAAGGTATGGGGATGGTGGCAACCTTGTGGAACACCTTGTGGCTGTACTTGCTCCTAAAACAGAGGATAGTTATTTATCGCATTGTATTATAAACACTTAACAGCTTTCCGCGGTTATAAAATGTACAATTGAATGAGAGAATTTATAATAGTTATTTCTCGCATCGTATTATAAACAGCTTTCCGCGGATATAGAATGTACAATTATAAGATTGAAACCAGTTTTTTTAGACCCGAGGTGCCAAAGGCACGGGCTAAAAAAACTGGTTTTAATATTATGATTGTACATTTTATACCTATTCGTAGAAAGCTGGATATAATACGATGCTATACATAGTTTTTTCGTATGGATGAGATCCTATCCACCGAATTCGAATGAAAACGAGAAAATTTTTTATACCAGTATAATTTACAGCCCAATGTCCACCTCCTTCCAAGTATATTATCTCAAAAGAGAACACAATAGTCAATACATGAACAAACACTTCAGCTGTGATTAACCTGGGAGTCCCAGAACGTTTTGTTATTCGTTGGCTTATCAACATTGGGTACTTAATTTTTAATGGTTGGTTCATTAAGTCTCCAAAACACTTCTTGTAATTTACAGTAGGTTTAATTTTGTGTATCATCATTAGGAATGTACATCAATTTATTGCTTACCTAACAGTTTGAACTTGATCGGGCAATGGTGTGAGGAGCATGGCATGTAGCTGCTGTACTGTAGGCACCAGATCTCTGAGGGCATAGCCGCTGTAGTGCTCCAAGGTTTTCTCCCACCCAGAAACACCTAAAAATGATTTATTTTACTTGGATCTTACACCAAATTTTCATGCATTATAATAAAGTAAACTATGTAGTGGGCTAAAATAACAATCTCCCCCCTCCCCTCCACTCCTACTGGAAAAACGGCCTTACCAATATAAGCGAGGAAAAAAAACTAAAACTTTTCTTTTGCTTATTCTTTTCTAAAAAATAATTTGGGAGACAGACTTCGTAAACCCCATCTTATGTGCCTCTAAAGGCCTTAAGGGGCGTATCTGCTGGTATAAAAAGTTGCTACACGTACCTTTGATCTTGAGGACAAGTGTGAGGGCTGCTGCCGCCAAAACGGACGGCGAGGTGTTGATGTTGAGGTCGTAGTGGAGGAGGCTGGTCTCTAATATATACCTGGCAAAGGTCAGGTCTGATACACCAACCTAAACATAATTAGTGGTTGAAATGTTTAAACACTCAACTGCAGGAGGCTAGTCTCTAGAACATACCTTGCAAAGGTCAGGTCAGATACACCAACCTAAACATAATCAGTGGTTGAAATGTTTAAACACTCAACTGAATGAATCAACCTATCAAAAAGCAGTCCCCAAAGTTGATAGGCCAATGAATATCTTAATGAAATTTAATGGAAATATGTATAATGTGAACTTATTCAATCCCTGAAAATTCTAGCTGTCTATCTTGAATCAGAATATGTGAATTTTATGTTCAATAAAATTAATATTAAATGTTTTGTTATAGTTGTTTATTTTTTTTTATATCTTACTGATTGGTTTTAAATACATCTTATGATTGCAAAAAATAAGCTCGTATTAACAATAAGGTTTTTGATATATTTTGTCTAAAAAATGCTTTTGTATTTCAAAGTTAAAATGGCCTGAAACCTGTAGAATGAGGTGTTGCTTAAATAGCGTCTGATTGGGCGATCTTAGGTATATATCAAGCGTTACGGGCTGACTGACGGACAGACAAAGTAAATTATAGAATAGTATCTTTACCAAATCTACCACAATTAAAATATTAAACTGACCTTGCAAACTTTAGCATATCTTCTGACAAATCTGTAGGACAGCGGGAAACCAATATCAAATCCAACAACCTGTAAAAGACAATCCAGAATAAAATCTAATATTTAAAGTAACAGGATATCCGTCAGTCTGTGTAGCTTAATATCTCTTCAACTTCTGTACAGAGAAATCATCCATGGAAAATAAAACATTTGTTACGTTTTCTTTTTAAAACTAAAATTGAAGGTAGACTTTTACCCACCCCCCCCCCCCCTCTTTTCCCTCAAGTGCCCCTTGAGGCGTAGTCACTAAGACCTAACTCTGCATGGTAATAGGTTAATCCTTTTTTAGTTCATGACATTCCCCTTACGATAAATGTCCAGAATTAAGAATAAGGGATCTTTAGGGACAAGACAATGGACGATAAACTGATCACCATTCCAAATGAAGATAAACACAATTAACTCTTATGTCAATTAAAATAATTGGTTGAAAAATTAGGACACTACTATAGATATGAACAAATTAATTAAAATTCAATTCAAGTATTTAGTTTTTGAGCCAACCAATATGGTTCACAAAACTTTGGGTACCCGTGCAATTTGCAGTCCATTTTATATCCCCGCCCTCTCTGAATTTTTTACGTTATAGATAAACTTTGGGTACAAAGCATACATAACTTTGGATACCTTAAGCATCTTACGCTCCATGGCCAGGATGGTGTCCCTAGTGTAGGCATCGTCACACACATACACAAAGTCGCTGACTAGGGGTGGCATCAACTCCTCCACCTTGCTGGCCAGAAGCAGCGCCGCGGCGCCGATCAACTGCAGGTTGTCCTTTGCCACCTAAGGGGGGGGGGGGGGTTTTAATGCAACCATCTCGTAATCAATGTATAAATGGCACTTAAAATTCGAATTTTGATCTGAAATTTTGTATGAGTAATCCTTGGTAGGTCTATTTTCCCTAAATCGAAAAAAAAGTTGAAAAAGTAACGGCTAACGGCTCAGCCGTTTTGCCGTTTTTAGGGTAAATCTGTCATAAATTACGTAGAAATCAACTTTTTGAAACATATTTTTGCCTTAAATCATGAGAAATGATACAAAATAACATTTTTTAGATTTCTAGTACCAGCAACTACCGGCTAGAACCGTTTGAAAACGTTTTGGATCGGAAAAGAGCATTATGTAGAGAGAGGTTTCGTGATGGATTTCGCTTGAAAATACCCAACAAATGGCTATACGGATGAGCCGCCAGCCATTAGCCGCTACTTTTCCAACTTTTTGTTCGATTTAGGGAAAATAGACCTACCAAGGATTACTCATACAAAATTTCAGATCAAAATTCCAATTCTAAGTGCCATTTATACATTGATTACGAGATGGTTGCATTAAAACCCCCCCCCCCTTATAAGATACATGTTAGTTTTTATAACAATTAGCGGCTACGCCCCTAGAGGCCTCTAGGGGGCACTTGAGGGGGAAGCCGAATTTGATAACCCAATTTCTTATTTTAGATTTTTAAAAAATATTTTTTTTTTTTTGGGGGGGGGGGGTTGGACCAATTTTTTTTAGGGGGGAGGTGTGGTGCCCCCCCCCCCCATCATTTTTAATTTTAGTTAAAAAATTAAATTTTCTTTTTTTGGGGGTGGGGATATTTTTCATTTGAGGTTTGGAGTGTCCAACCCCCCATAAAAATAGTTATAAACCTTCCCGGGACCTATGAGAATCTACCCTGTTAAGGAGAACCCGATCGGTTTAGCGGTTATCGAGATCCTTCGGTACAGACACACAAACAACCTGTTACATTAGTATAAGGATTAAAACAAAATATGAGCATTATGTGCGATGTCCTGTTTTAACTTACTACTTTTTAAAACTTGCTTATTAAAATAGATAAGAGGAGGGTAGACTCCCCCCTTCCCTTTACTAAGGTGTCCCTAGAGGCCTCGAGGGGGCGTGCAGGCTAGTATTGTTTAAACCAGCAATGGATGTAATTGTAGAACATATGTTGATATTAGGACAGGGGAAAAATTGTCGTCATTTTATGTTGCTATTTCACCCGTCATTTACTGATCAGTTATTAAATCTCGTGAGGGAAGGTATGAGGTAAAGGTGAGGGAAAAATATTTTAGCCCGCTGCAAGTTTCACTTTATTACGAGTACATGAAAATCTGGTGTAAATCCATTAAACCAGTAAGTGAAACTGTGAAAGGGGGAGGTAGGTTGTGCTAAAATTCCGTAGAGGTGTGAGTTTTAAGGCTTGAAAACAGTAGGTAGTAGAAATAAATATATAATATTATTGTCTATGGTTCTATTCAATAAGGAATACATATATTTAGTAAATATTATTGTTCTACTACTGTTTTTAAGCCTTAAAACTCACACCTTTACGAAATTTTAACACAACTAACCTCTCCTTTTATTTACCTTTTTCTTAGACAGATAGATGTCCACAATCTTGACAGCGGCATACAAGGTCTCATGGTTGAACTCAAAGCTCTCCTAAAAATATAACTGGGTTCAATCTTATGGTTTTTCATTTTAATATCCGCGGAAAGTTGTCTATGATACGATGCGATAGATATCTAATATTGACTGATTATAAAATGAGTAACAGAACTTGTAATAAGCATATCTGTGTGTATAAATCTAAACAAAATTGTGAGTCAATTTGTAACAAAAGTTCTTAAATACAGGAATGACTTACATTTTTAGGACTTTAAATAGAAGCACAGACTTTCTGGTAACGATTATAGAATTTCTACGCTTAATAGATCGTACCTAACGGTTACAATAATCATCATACAAAGTTTGTAATCAATAGAACAAATCTAACAGTTCTAAATTATTAAAAAGAGCTTTTCATTACGGACATACGGACCCTGATCACAGAAAAGTTATTTATCGCATCTTATTCAATATATTCGGTGAGAATTGTCTAGGTATGATTCGATGTTATACATAATTTTTCAGTATGACTGGAACCGATTCCAATCCACCGAAGACAGGGGCTTACAAAAATATTAATAGAAAATTGTCTATAATACGATGCTATACATTATTTTTCATAATGGCTGGAACCGGTTCTAATCCACCGGATATTAAGTCATACTGGAATAGTTGTTTTTCGAATCTTATCATAAACAGCTTTCCGCGTATATAAAATGTACTTTTTGCTCCTCGGGGCTAAAATAACTGGTTTTGATCCTATGATTGTACATTTTATATTCGTGGAAAACTGGATATAATACGATACTAGACATAGCTTTCTCGTGTAGATTAAAACCGGTTTTAATTCACCGGATATTAAGCCATGCTGGAAAAGCTTTTAAAAATGCGGCTACCTATACTTTTACCATCCAAAAATAGTCGTGAATATTCGATGCTATACATTATTTTTCAGTATGTCTTTAGTTTAAAAATTCTGCTACCTGTACTTCAACCATCCAGTCGACAAGAATGGCTCTCATGACGGGTGTCAAATCTGCCTGGGCGCGGATATAATCCACCACCGTAAACGCTGACTCTCTAAAAAACAATTTTTTTTTTATGTGGGAATATTAAGGGAAAATCGATGCACATCCCAAATGATTACACACAAAATTACCCCTTCTGTAAAATTAAATTACACTAAAATTCAATATAAGTAATCAAAAGATTAAGATTTTTACTCAGGGATCTAAAGGGATAAGACAATGACCTATAAATTGGTAAACATCCAAATTGATGATACACAAAATTACCTCTTCTTGAGGTTATTATCAAAGGTTGAAAAGTTTGGACAATAAACCAAAATTAAAGTTCCTAAAGCTTTTAAGCCAAAGCATAAGAAAACGTTATTATAACACATTGGGTACTAGAGTAATAAACAGCCCAATGTACCCTCCCTCCCTGGTTTTCATGTCTTTTATTACCTACCTAGATTTATAATACTGGAAGATGTCCCTCGCGTATTCTGCAATTTCGTTGGGGTCTTCTTTGGTCAACAAATCAAAATCCTCAACACCTAGGTAACAAAAATTATAATACAACAAGTGCATTTCCAGTATGGCTTCGAAACCGATTAATAATCCAAGTATTAGAACCGGTTCTTAGTCATACTGAAAAATTACGTATAGCATCGTTTTATATTCAGTTTTCTACTCATATAAAAATGTACAATCACAAGATTAAAACATTTTCAGGGCGACCACCGCCTTTTTGATATTAATATTGAAAATAACGTACCACAAAAAAACTACAATGAACACAATAACGTACATCTTTTGAAAAAATAACGTACAATAACGTACCATAAAACACATATACATCTATAATACAAAGTAGTACGATGTCTGTCTGTCTGTCGGAAGCTTAAGATCTCAGTAACCACTGAACCGATTGGGCTCTACTCTTCAGGGAATATACCTACTGGTCCTGGGATGGTTTTAAGCTATTTTCTTGGGGGGTGGGACAACCCCCCCCCCAAAAAAAAAATGAAAAATATCCCCCTAAAAAAAATTCTTTTAAAACTGAAATCAAAAAAGGAAAGTTCGACTACCCCGCTTACCCCCCCCCCCAAAAAAAAAAAAAAATTTCCCCCTCCCCAATTCTTTTTTTTACTTTTTCTTTCTAAATCTAAATAACACCTCTTGATTAAACCTCTTTGGGCAAAGCCTGGGTGTTAACTACCCCCCCTTAATTACATCCCCTAAAAAAATTTAATCATGTAAATAGTACCAACTAATAATGAGGTTTATATTCATTTATTTAAGTACGATTAAATATTCCAGCATCTTCGCCCCTAGCCTCTAGGGGCATCACCAAAAGAGGTATTGTAAAGTTTTTTTTAAAGGGAGTTTCCCCACCTCACTTACTTGTTATATTTTACAAAAAGAAAAAGAATTTTTTTTTTGGAGGGGGGGATTCTTTGCCTAAAACCACAACAGGACCAGTAGGTATATTACCTGAAGAGTAGAACCCAATTGGTTCAGCGGTTACCGAGATCTTAAGCTTAAGAAAGACGAATAGATAGATAGACATCGTTCTACTTTGCATTCCTATATGTACAAGAAAACATAAATATCAACTAAAAATTATCTTGCTAACTGATGAACAAATATGATACTCTTTTAAAGTTTAACTTTGCATATGTCCTGATAAGGTTTGTAATTGGCTTAGAGGAATTTTTTTTATATTTACTGAAATGCTTGATTGATTTTTTTTTATTTTATGGCAGCTTCACTATGACGTCATAAATCCCAGGATAAATTGGTAAAATGGCGCGCGAAGCGCAGAGAAATTTTTTTGTAGTTTTTATGAAATAAAAATTTTTATGAAACACAAATGTAATTAATGATTACTAAAACTAATCATACATTACAGAAAAACGTACAATAACGTATGCTGAAATGTTCATATTGTACACAAAAATCAATAACGAACAAAAACGTACCAAAAAACCTAAAAATGGTGTTCAATATGAACATATTGAACATAACGTACATGGTGGTCACCCTGCATTTTTTTTTCGCGCCTGCCTTCGGGGCTAAAAAACTGGTTTTAATCATATAATTGTACATTTTAATATCCGCGGAAAGCTATGCGATAAATAACTATTAAAAGGTCCTTATTTGTATCTAACCTTTCTTTTGTCTAATTTGTAAAAGTTGAATATTTAAAAAAATGATTTTTAATATGATAATATAGCAAAATAACATATACAAAATTTTAGAAGACCACTGTTTTGGAGGCCCCAACGGCCATAATTATTACGAGGCAGCATTATTTTTTATTAATTGAAGAATTTTCCGTTTTTTCAAATAAAAATACATCAATTATCGTGGATCCAAATATAGATCCCTGCGAAACTCCATTCTCAAAATGTGAGACACAAGACAGACATCCTGTTACTTTTATATTATAAAGCCTTTCTTACCTTGAGGTACAGGCGGACGGACAGGGGAGACAATGGTGAAATCTGGTGTGGGCAAACTGAGCACCAAATCTGCTGAACTATTATCAACACAGAAATAAGGTTTATTATATAATATCAGGGATCTTAAGGGATAAGACAACTAAATTAATATACAGCCCTAATGATGCTAAATAAAATCACCCTTATCTAGGTTATGGACACGTCTTGTTTGGAACCAGATAATCAAAATTCAATAAAAATGCTTAAAGTTTTTAAGCCAACGAATACCAGAACATGTTTATAAACTTTATTAACCAATGTAAGGGGGGGGTTTTTAATGCAACCATCTCGTAATCAATGTATAAATGGCACTTAGAATTCGAATTTCGATCTCAAATTTTGCATGAGTAATCCTTGGTAGGTCTATTTTCCCTAAATCGAACAAAAAGTTGGAAAAGTAACGGCTGGCAGCTGGCGGCTCAGCCGTTTAGCCGTTTTTTTGCCTATTTTCAGGGTTAATTCATCATTAATTACGTAGGAATCAACTTTTTAAAACATATTTTTGGTTTAATTCATGTTAAATGATAGCAATAACCATTTTTTAAATTTCTAGTACCAGCTGCTAAACGGCTAGAACCGGCTGAAAACGGCTGGCTGCTGCCAAGAGTAAGAATAGTTGATAGGGCATGTGACATGTCTAGGGGTAGGTTTTTATGGTTGCTGAGCTCAAAAATGCTACCAAAAATAGTGGCAGCCCATCCATATGGCAGCTGGGTAACAGCTGCAGCTCAGCTGGTAGCGGCCAAGAGTAGAATGGGTAGATAGGGCTTGTGACATGTCTAGGGGTAGGTTTTTATGGGTGCTGAGCTCAAAAATTCATCCCTATGGCAGCTGGGTAACGGCCGCTGCTCAGCTGGGAGCAGCCAAGAGTAGAATGAGTAGATAGGGCTTGTGACGTGTCTAGGGGTAGGTTTTTAGAGTGCTGAGCTCATAAATACTATTAAAAAGTAGGTTTTTATGGTTGCTGAGCTCAAAAATGCTACCAAAAATAGTGGCAGCCCATCCACATGGCAGCTGGGTAAAAGCTACAGCTCAGCTGGGAGCGCCCAAGAGTAGAATGAGTACATAGTGCTTGTGAGGTGTCTAGGGATAAGTTTTTTTGGGTGCTGAGCTCAAAAATACTACCAAAAATAGTGGCCGCCTATCAATATGGCAGCTGGGTAACAGCTGCATCTAAGCTTGGAGCGGCCAAGAGTAGAATGAGTTCATAGGGCTTGTGAGGTGTCTAGGGATAGGTTTTATTGGGTGCTGAGCTCAAAATTACTACCAAAAATAGTGGCCGCCTATCAATATGGCAGCTGGGTAACAGCTGCATCTAAGCTGGGAGCGGCCAAGAGTAGAATGAGTTCATAGGGCTTGTGAGGTGTCTAGGGATAGGTTTTATTGGGTGCTGAGCTCAAAAATACTACCAAAAATAGTGGCCGCCTATCAATATGGCAGCTGGGTAACAGCTGCATCTAAGCTGGGAGCGGCCAAGAGTAGAATGAGTTCATAGGGCTTGTGAGGTGTCTAGGGATAGGTTTTATTGGGTGCTGAGCTCAAAAATATTACCAAAAATAGTGGCCGCTTATCAATATGGCAGCTGGGTAACATCTACATCTAAGCTGGGAGCGGCTAAGAGTAGAATGAGTTCATAGGGCTTGTGGCGTGTTTAGGGGTAGGTTTTCATGGGTGCTGAGCTCAAAAATACTACCAAAAAAAGTGGCCGCCCATCCATATTGCAGCTGGGTAACAGCTAAGCTTAGCAGTTAGCCGTTATTTAAGACTCATTGACTATTGGATTATTGAAGGATAACCAAATATTGAATATTTCAGTATAAATACACGATTGTCATTTTATATTATTAATAACAACACCTTATTAATGTATTGATTTAGTTGTTAAACGGCTGAAATTGGCTGAGAACAGTTACCAACAGATAAAAGTAAACGTTTAAGACATAGCTTGTGATGTGTCAAAAAGGTGTAAGTTTTTATAGGTGCCAAGCTCATTAATACTCCCAAAAATAGAAAAGCCCATCCACATGGCAGCATGGTAGGGGCTGCTGCTCAGCTGTAGCTGTTACCCAGCTGCCATATAGACAGGCCATAACTTTTATTGGTAGTATTTTAGAGCTCAACACCCATAAAAACCTACCCCTAGACACATCACATGCTATATACTTTTGGCTATTGATAGCTGTTCTCAGCCGTTGTTTAGTAGTTTTCAGCCCTTGAAACAGTGAAATCTAGTAATTAAAAAGAGTTATTAGTAATATATCCATGAAAAAAAAGGTAAAATGTTAATTGGGAGAAGTTTAATTCCACTGAAATAATCAATTTTTTAAGCCTCAAAAAACAGCTGAGCTGTGGCCATTACCCAGCTGCCACATAGAAGTGACGGCACTAATTTTTGTAGTATTTTAGTGCTCAGCGCCCATTAAAACCTACCCCTAGACACATCAGAAGCCCTATCTACTCATCTACTTTTGGCCGCTCCCAGCTGAGCTGCGGCCGTTACCCAGCTGCCATATGGATGGGCGGCCACTATTTTTGGTAGTATTTTTTATCTCAGCACCCCTAAAAACCTATCCCTAGACACGTCAAAAGCCCTATCTACTCATTCTACTCTTGGCCGCTCCCAGCTGAGCTGCGGCCATTACCCAGCTGCCATATGGTTGGGCGGCTACTACTTTTTGTAGTAGTATTGAGCTCAGCACCCATAACAACCTACCCCTAGACACGTCACAAGCCCTATCTACTCATTCTACTCTTTACCGCTCCAAGGTGAGCTGCAGCTGTTACCCAGCTGCCATATGGATGGGCTGCCACTATTTTTGGTAGTATTTTTTTTTGCGCTTATTACCCCTAAAAACATACCCCTAGACACGTCACAAGCCCTATCTACACATTCTACTCTTGGCCGCTCCCAGCTCAGCAGCGGCCGTTACCCAGCTGCCATATGATTTAGCTGCCACTATTTTTGGTAGTATTTTTGAGCTCAGCACCCATAAAAACCTACCCCTAGACACGTCACAAGCCCTATCTACTCATTCTACTCTTGGCCGCTACCAGCTGAGCTGCAGCTGTTACCCAGCTGCCATATGGATGGGCTGCCACTATTTTTGGTAGCATTTTTGAGCTCAGCAACCATAAAAACCTACCCCTAGACACGTCACAAGCCCTATCTACTCATTCTACTCTTTACCGCTCCAAGGTGAGCTGCAGCTGTTACCCAGCTGCCATATGGATGGGCTGCCACTATTTTTGGTAGCATTTTTGAGCTCAGCAACCATAAAAACCTACCCCTAGACATGTCACATGCCCTATCAACTCTTCATACTCTTAGCAGCTCCCAGCCGTTTTCAGCCGGTTCTAGCCGTTTAGCAGCTGGTACTAGAAATTTAAAAAATGGTTATTGCTATCATTTAACATGAATTAAACTAAAAATATGTTTTAAAAAATTGATTCCTACGTAATTAATGATGAATTTGCCCTGAAAATAGGCAAAAAACGGCTAAATGGCTGAGCCGCCAGCTGCCAGCCGTTACTTTTCCAACTTTTTGTTCGATTTAGGGAAAATAGACCTACCAAGGATTATTCATGCAAAATTTGAGATCGAAATTCGAATTCTAAGTGCCATTTATACATTGATTACGAGATGGTTGCATTAAAAACCCCCCCCTTTACATCCTAATGTCCCCTCTTTCTGCATCTTTCTAACTTTTAATATACATAGAAATAAATACCTACAACTTTTTCATGTGATATGTGTGCTTTTCTATCTTTTAATATTCATATTTTTAGTAGCGAAGCTACTCTATAATTTGAAATGTCCGTCCGTCTGTCCGTCTTAGTTTGGGGGAAACGTAAATTTCTCGGCTTCTTTAAAAGATAAAAGGCTGAAATTTTTTGAGACAACATTCCTATTATTAAGGAGCACAATTAACTATAAAACATCAATGGGGGTCGGACCGCTTTTTAGCAGGTTTTAGGCTATTTTTGTGTTTTTCATATTTTTCTCCATATCTTTGGTGTTTATGGTCCGATTTCCAAAATTTTTTCAGTTAAAGATATCAAAATTTAATTTCCTGTCGATTTAAGAAAACAACTATGACGGTCAGACTATCTTTAAGCAGGTTTTAGGCTATTTTTGTATTTTTCACATTTTCTTTCATACCTTTGGTGTTTATGGTCCGATTTCCAAAATTTTTTCAGTTAAAGATATCAAAATTGAATTTCCTGTTGATTTAAGAAAACAACTGTGACGGTCTTTAAGCCGGTTTTAAGCTATTTTTGAATTTTCACATTTTATTCCATACCTTTGGTGTTTATGGTCCGATTTCCAAAATTTTTTCAGTTATAGATATCAAAATTAAATTTTCTATCGTTTAAAGAAAACAACTATGACGGTCAGTATTGCCTTTTTTCAGGTTTTTGGCTATTTTTATATTTTTTACATTTTTCTTAATATCTTTGGTTATTATGGTCCGTTTTTTTTAAATTTTTGTAGTTAAACATATCAAAATTAAATTTCCCGTTGTTTTGAGCATCCACTATGCAATTTACTTTAACCATCAGTCAGTTTATCATAGTACTGAAATATAAATATTAAGAAATTAAAAAAAAATGTTGAAAAGGTTTCGTGATTTTTTCCTAATATACATGCTTTTGACAACTAATATCTAAATCCTTATTTAATTGTTTGTGCTTCGCTACTTATGGATGTTGTCATCCTTGTTTTAGTATTACTGACAGAGCAACGGACAAAGCAAATCATATACTGGATGCTCAATGGTGTAGGGAAACTTCATCCAAAAAATCCAGCCGTCTATCTTGAATAACCGCTGTTCAAATAAATTCTTACAGCATTACAGACTGACGTACGGACTAGAAAAGTGAATTATATTTATCTATCCTTATAATGAAGTAAGAGGATGTCTGCTTGTCTGTCTGTTTGTGTGTACCGAAGGACCTAGCTAACCGCTGAACCGATTAGGCTCTTCTTAACAGGGTAGCTTCTCATAGGTCCCGGGAAGGTTTATAACTATTTGGGGGAGGATACCACCACCCTCCCAAGAGAAATCACAAAAAAATAAAAATAAAATTTTACTTATAAAGACTTGAACGCAACATTGATAGGTAACGTATTATTTACGTAGCCGCTAGTGTATAGATAAACCATATTTGTTGCCTGGTGCTGGTGGCACTGGAGTCGGGACTCTGGAGGCCGCAGCCGATAATTTCCATAGAGGATTCACTTTCACCATAGCTCTCATTGTCCGCCTTAACATAATGAATAATAAAATAACCAGGGATCGGAAGCCTCACGTAAGCCGCGCATAAGCCTCAGTTTTAAACCTGCTTGTGAGCAGAAAAAAAAATTTCAGAAAGAAGGATTGTCTGCTAAAGAGCCGTTTTATACATCCAGCTGAATTTTATAGTGATAAAATCACGATTTCACTGAGGCTTACACGCGGCTTACGTGAGGCTTCCGATCCCTAAAAATAACTGTGGATATTTGTCATGGGAAAAAGGGGGTTATTTTTTTTCGCGAATTTTCCATAAAGTTGAGTGTATCCTTTCAGTCAAATGCTTTATTAAGTCAAATTGTTCTTAATAAGAACATTTGTCCAAAAAAGTAACACCAAACTTTACGGAGAATAAGCAAAAAAATCATCTTTTTTGTCGTCAATTTAGGTTGGTACAATAGTCCTCATTTATTGGTCAGTTCGTTTATCTAGTTAAAATGGGAGGAAATGGGATAAAAGAAAGGGATGTAGGGTACCTTTATGTTGGCCAACTGAAAACATTTTGGAAAACAGCTAAGATACGGCAAAAATCTAATATTCAGACTAGTGATGGGAATCCGGATCCGGAATCCGAATCCGGAATCCGGAATCCACCCAATTTTCGGCCAATTTTGAAATCCGAATCCGGAATCCGTTTTTTAGAGCGGATTCCGGATTCTAAATTGGTAGGCTAAATTTAATTTAAATAGGTTAGAAAATACCAAGCACATTTTTAGGACATACGTAGCACTTAAATTTTTAAATTTACTAATGTGATGTAAATGTTTTAGTTATGTTGGAAGTCAACACTTTAAACAAATCAAGGCTTCAACCAAGTAACATAGTGATAAATTAACGAAAAAAGCTATCCCTCTGTGACGGACGGCCTTTTAAAATACTGCTAGAATCCGGAATCCGAATCCGGAATCCGCCAAAAATAAGAATCCGGAATCCGCAAGAATCCGTCACTTTTTTTGACGGATTCCATCAGAATCCGGAATCCGGCCCAAAAATTCGACGGATTCCCATCCCTATAGACACTCACACACATCCAACTACTTGGTCATAAAGCAAAACCTTTGTATATACCTTGTTATCTTTCTGTTCATCTGATTTCTCAATTTTCTTACCCCGACGCAAACTTTTGCGTAAAAGTCCAGCAATGAAATGTCCACCTGAATAAAAATTTCCCGTATATATTTAAGTAACATAATGTGTATCTGTCTGTCTGTAACCAAGGATCTCGATAACCACCGAACCGATATGGTTCCATTTTACATTGTAGTTTCTTATGGGCCCAGGGAAGGTTTATAATCAGTAATCACCCACCACCCTAAGAGAAATCATTCCTAGACATTTTTTATACTTTTCTGTTATAAAATTAATCTTTAAACTTCCCCAAACTCCCAACATCACAAGTGCATTAACAGGCTATTTCATGGTAGTAGCCGATAGTATTTCATGAAGTTGAAAAATCTTTTAGTATGTCCGTTTAAAAGTTCAAATATCACTACCTAATCGAATTAGGGATTTAAATTTTTTTTTTTTGGGGGGGGGAGTTTATTCTTTAGAATGTTACCTTTGCTAAGTGTGCTAGAATTATTGCCAGCCGCTGCCGCAGTCGTCTTGTTTGTGATTTCACCAAGTGCAGCGCGTTTTCCAAGTCCCTGGCGGTCGACTTCATCTGTGGCCTTCCGTTTCTTTCCCGCGGCAGCTGTGATCAGCGGTTGGGAAGACTTGTCTGCAAATAAAAACATTATGTCGAAATATAATCAACTAGCAGATTCGCCCCCTTGCCTCTAGGGGCTTTGCCCTAAGATGTAAAGAACTGGGTTTGATCAGTTTCTTTGTAGGAAATTAGGTTGCATTGTAAAGAATTTTTGTTTCTTGGGGGGGGGTTGGAGGTGTCCTATCCCCGAAGAAAATAGCTTTTAACATCCACAGGACCAGTAGGTATATTCCCTGGAGAATAGAATCCAATCGGTTCAGCGGTTTTCGAGATCTTAAGCTACAGACAAACAATCAGATTTGTATTATATATTTCACATCTATAATACAAAGTTAAACGAGGTCTGTTTGACCGTCTGAAGCTTAAGATCTTTGAAACCATGGACTCAAATCTTCAGGGAACATAGCTACTGGTTCTGTGAAAGGGTTTAGGCTATTTTCTTGGATGGTGAGAAATCCCCAACCAAAAATTTATCAACAATATACCTAATAAACGGTTCGAAAAAACAGGGATAAGTCATTGGTTGATAAATAGATATCAATCACAATTGTACCTACTATAGATAAAAATTATTGGTTAAAAGTTTGAATGCTAACCAACCAATCAAAATTTAATAGGAGTACCCCAAATTTATAAGTAACAAGCTTATAAAACTTTGGGTACCAATGGATACAATGTCCCCTCCCTAAGTAAGTGAATATAAACATTACCTGCCCCAAACTTCTTTGCTGGCAGCATAATCTGAGTCACGTTCTCCCTGGTCACATTAGAGGAACTTCTTGTAGCTCTAGCAGCCATTTTCAAAACAATATCAAAAACAAAAATCCAAGAAAAGTTTTATAAAAAATGTGGGTAAAATCTGAAAATAGAGAGGGCTTGTGAATAATATGATATTTTGTGTGTGTGCGACGCTCTTCATTTGTTGTCTCTCTTTTTAGGTTTAGTTTCATTTTATTTTTGTAGATTATTATGTCTAGCAGTTGTAGATAAAATTAATATTTTTGCCAAGAAAGGATAAGACAATGGACGATAAATTGATGTACAATCCCAATTGGATAGGCCCTTTCTGAAGATAAAAATTATTCTTTGAAAACTTAAACACTATTAATTTTTAAGCCAAAGTGTTAAGGCAATACATGAAAATTAGGTACTAATACAATTTACAGTCCAAAGTCCCTTCTCTTACTGGGTTTTAAAACTTAGTTTTTATATTAAAATCATATAATTAGTTATCAAGTGGGCTTAAAACAAATTAAAAGTAATTTAGAATATTTAAAGAAATAAAATTTTAGAAAATGTATTAATATTTCAACCACTAGAAATAATAGTATACTCTTATGCAACAAATATATAACAGAATTACGAACAAAATTTTTTGACTTAAAATCATTTAATACATAATAACAAAATGGAGTTAGGTATACCTTTTAAGTCTTTGAAACCACCACGGGCAAAATAGCATGATACAATGGTAAAACAAAACATATTTTGTACAGTAGGTAGATAGATATAATATTCATTATTAATAACTTTTCAAAAGATATTTCATATTTTAAGGACTAAAAAAATGCCTTAATACATTTTCATTTATCAGGCACTAGGCTTCGCATTTTCGCGCGCAAATTCTCTTGTACTGCCGCAACACTACGCGGCAATGCACATTTAAACACATTTTCGCACGCGTACCACGCCGCAATGCAACACGACGCGGCATTGCACATTGTAAACACATTTTGCGCGCAATTTCTATTGTACTGTCACCGCAGCAATGCAACACGACGCGGCATTTCGCATTTAAACATACATTCTGGCGCATTTTTCTTTCATATTCAAACAGTGTACAAGTTGCAAACAAATGAGCAATGCAAAGAAAGAGAGAGAATGCAAAAAAATATAACTGAGAAAACAAATTATAACAAAAACTAAGGTACATAGTGTAGTATATAATATTGAAAAATTTAGGTTTGGAGAAAAATAAACATATTGTAGTGCATGTCAAGTAAATTCAAAGTTTTAAATTATTAAAATTACAATATTAATTTACAATAAATGAGCAACTTATGAAGTTTTTTTTCATAAAAACTATATTCATTTGTTCAATATTATTAGACTTAGAAAAAATGGATTGTTTCTAAAAAAATTAAATGAATTTTTAAAAAATTCACGTCTTAAATAAAAATATTAAAACCTTACCTTAAATAAACAAGAATAAAGGTCATTAGAAACGCAGTATATAAACTGTAAAATGAAAAACCGGTTCAGAAAATATTTTTAAAAATGCTTTGGAGTAGGTAATACTTTAGTCATAAAAAGGTATTCATTTATATGCTGCTATTCCAACTCAGGGATCTAAAGGGATAAGACAATGGCCGATTAATTGATTAACATCCCCATTGATGATACACAAAATTACCCCTTCTGTAGATGATAATTAGTGGTTGAATCGATTGGACCATAATCAAAATAAAATTTAAGTCCCCAAGGATGTTAAGCCAAAGAATAGAAAATCATTATAAAACTTTTGGGACTAGTGTAATAATCACCCCATTGTCCCCTCGCCTCCCCGATTCCAACTAAATACAAGACACACGGAAAAAAATAAATTTATCTTAAAAATTAACAATAAGATGATAATGCAAATTATCCTTACAACTTATGGTTTGATAGTTTCTTCGCCCCTAGTCTCTAGGAGAGGGTAAATCACCATATGATATTTATAAAGCTTCCTTGAATAGTACAATCAAATTGGACCAGAAATTTTAGAGTTCTTTAATTTCAGGCAAAAAAAACTTATTACATTATAGGATAAAATTCTAGAATTTTAAGAGAGAAATATATTTTTTTAGATATAAACCTAAAACCTAAAATTGTAAGGATAAAAGGCAAAAGCACCTCAACAAAATTTTCTGCTCAGTCTTTTTTCTGCATATTATTCTGCATTCCCATCATTATGGAGCCCAAAATATCCCCGCCAGCTGCCCCGCCGCTGCCAGCTCCCGGCGGCCGGGAAAAGTTGAGATTTTTGCGCACAACATCCACCGACGGCGGCTGCTTTTTGTTGCTGCTAATGCTATTTGTACTACTACTGCTATTCGCGGATTTCTTGGCGGCTGGGCTGGCCGTTGGAGTGCTGGAATGCTTGGAGGAGCCGCCGCCATGCTTGTGGGAGGGATGTTTCCCTGGGAAAAGTTTGGACATGTGTTCACGCTCCACCCCGCTGGGGTTTATCCGTTCCACTCCGCTAGGGTTCACTACTGCTGGCCTATAATAACAATGACATTTATATCTTAAGGGATAAAAAAATGGCCGATAAATTAATGTACATCTCCGATGATGATACACAAAATAAACCCTATTGTAGATTAAAATTGGTGGTTGAAACACTCAACTTAATTGGCCAACCAATCGAAATTCACTAAAGTCCCAAAGTTTTTAAGCCAACGAATAAAAATACTGTATTATAAAACTTTGGGGACTTGTGTAATGTGTGTTTGTGTTTTGAAAACAGCAAGTGTGATAATTTAATATATTTACTACACCTAGTTATGATTTTAATAGTCGTAGAAAATTGTCAGTAGTACAAAAAAATGTTTTTTCAGTATGGCTAAGGACCGGTTCTAATCCAGCAGAAATGAACGTTATTTGTAGCCATACTTGATTATCATATGCTTTACCTTGAATTTTCAACTTCACAGATAATATCAACACTCGGCCTTCTACTGCTTCCAGCAGAGGAACCTGGACAAAGAATAAATAAGGTTAGTGATTTTAGGACGATTAGGCATTTAGTAGTAAAATAGCCTAAAGCCATTCCAAGTTCCTATAAGTAAGAACTCTTTTAGGATCTGAGATTTCAAAAATCTAATAGGACAAGCTAAGAACAGTAACAAACTATACATTGATATATTATGTTTCTTTATGTGTGTTTGTTCATCCGTCTCATTTGCTGAGCTTCTAGTTAATAGTATTGCCAAAATAGTTATTTATCCCATAGTTATAAACAAGTTTTCGCGGATAGTAAAGGAAAAAATTTTAAGGCCCGGGCTTACAAAAGATTTTCATTTCATTATTTATGAAAAATTGTCTTTAATACGATACAGTTTTCATTATTGTTCACAAAACCAGTTTTAATCCAGTGGATATTATTCGGTCCCAAAGCCATACCAGCAGAAAACTTTACCTGAATCTCCATTAGTTTTAGCCTCCGTATCGCCTGGAGGCCTGCTGCGTCCAGGTTCCATGCTGGCCTCCCGGCTGGTGTTTCTGCTCGCGTCGCGGCTCACGTCCCGACTTCCATCGCCAGCTTTTCTCTCAGATTCCTTAATTTATACAACTTTAGTATAGTCAAGAAGAGAAAGAAAGGGGACATTGGGCTGTTCATAACACAAGTCCCCAAAGTTTTCTTATTAGTTGGCTAACAAACTTTGGAGACTTTTATTGAATTTTGATTGGTAGGTCCATCAAGTTGAGTGTCCAAACGTTTCAACCAATAATTATAATCTACATAGGAGGTAATTTTGAGTATCATCATTGGGGATGTACAATGTACATTGATTCAGGGCAATAGTCTTATCCCTTTATATCCCTGTAACTTTAGTTTCGCTTTTATGGGTGTTGTCATCCTTGTTTTACTAATAACAAAAAATAAATTAAAAACCTGAGTTTTAGCTCCAACTGCGAGCATGTTCTTAATACTCTCCACAGAGTTGTCCGTTACTAAACTCTTGCTCTAAAAATAACGGAGTATTATAGAAAACTTTCCGCGAATATTAAGCTTTCAGTATGGCCGAGAACCGGTTCTAATCCAACGGATATTAATCGGTTTCGAAGCCATACTAGAAAAGCCATTTAAATCCAAACTCTTGTTCTGAAATAACGGAGTTTTATAGACAATTTTCCGCAGATATTAAACTTTCAGAATGGCTGAGAACCGGTTCTACTCCAGCGGATATTAATAGGTTTTGAAGCCATACTAGAAAAACCATTGATATCTAATAAGAAATTCATGTTTAGCTTAAAAACCGATAGACAAAACAATGTTGTATATACTAGATGCGCATATAGGTCATAGGAATATTTAACGAAACTTTTAGCTTTGTATCTTAAATAGAAGCATAGAAATTCACGTTTCCCTAGACATACATACAGACGTACGGACAAGTTAATTTTAGAGTACCTTTTCACCAAGTTACCGAAGATTTGAGAAAAAACAAAATAAGTTCTTCAAAACAAATTTTTTTAATGCACATACTGTATAATGGCCATTTAAGAGATATTACTTAAGAAACGTAAAATATTACCTTTCCATCTGACAGTTTGTAGGATAAATTATTCTTTTCATCTTTCCTCCTCTCCCCTCCACCACCTCCTTCTTTCTTCCTATCTCCTTCTCCCCTCCTTTTCTCGCTATCTCCTGCTCCTCCTCCACGTCTCTCCTTATCCTCACTCCTTCTCTCTCCTCCCTCTTTCTTGCTGCTGCTGTCTCCTTCGCGTTTTCTATCTCTATGCTTTTCTTTGTCCTTGTCGCGATACTTGTCTCGGCTTCGATCTCGCTTCTCGCGATCCTAAGAATATTATTTTAGAAATGTCCCAAACATTAAAAAAAATCCGCGAATGTTTTTTTTTGTTATCAGCGAGAAGATTAAAGTCCTCAGAAGTCAATCTAAAAATTGACCTAGGAACGCAAAATCGATTTTATTCATCATAATTATAATTACTTAATATTTCTGTTAGGTTAGGTTAAGAAAAATAACCATTTCAAGATGCATTGGGCCATTTGGCGCAAATAGAGAGAGAGAACATTGGAATGTCGTGGAAATAAAACTGGTTACCCCAAAGTTTTATTACCACTCATCTTATTCGTTGTTGGCTCAAAACTTTGGGTACAGTTTTGGTTTTGAACAAAGTGTCCAATCTTTTCAACAAACAATGTTCTAATATGAAGTATTTTTTAATCACGCATTTAATAGCCTCTTTTTTTTTACTAGGTAGGTATCGTTTTTACATTCATCCATCACATAAGATGTGTCGTGTCAAATTGACAAAGAATGACCTAACCAACAACCCTTGTCCTAGGTATAGAGTATTTCTATCTACTCTATCTTTAGGTACAGTTTTGGTTTAAACTAGCATAGTGTCTAAACTTTTCAACCAATATAAATAAGGAGTAATTAAAAATTACCTTATCTTTATGCTTTTTCTTCTCTTTCTTCTCCTTATGCTTTCCACTCCCGCCCTCCTTCCTCTCTCTCTCCCTCTCCCTGTTCCTCTCTGCATCTTTGTCTCGCTGCTTAATATCTCCACCACCGCCCAGAGACAGTTTGTTGTTGTCCGTGTTGTGTAGAGCAGCTCCGCTACTGCTGGTTGTCAAGGCCTCTTTCATAGGTTTTGTTGTTGTTGTTGTCAAGTCGGAGCTGGACTTAGATTCGGATTTTGTACTGGTGTGCTTCGCCGCCTTTGGTTTTCCTAAATAATATTTATGCTTAGGACAATTCAAGTGGCCAAACCATTAGTTAAATCTAAATATAAAAAAAACAGGATATTTTATGTTTATCTTTGGGAATATATAGTAATTTATCATTTATTGTCTTATCCATAAATATCCCTGGTCTCCCCCCCCCCCCCACCTCAATATACAATAAAATTTCAGGGATCTAAATGGATAAGACAATGGCCAATAAATTAATATATATATATATCCAATGATGATAAACAATTAGATTACAATTAGTGGTTAAAACTTTTGGACACTCAAGTTAATGAATCCACCAATCAAAATTCAACTAAAGTCCCAAAAATTGTTAAGCCAACGAATAAGAAAACGTTACTTTAAGACTTTGGGGACTAGTGTAATAAACAGCCCAATGTCCCCTCCCTCCCTCCCTGATTAAAAGTTACCTTCAGGTCTAAACATTTTCCCGGCTGGAACATACTCCGGGTCCTCAGATTCAGACTCGGAACTGCTGCTCAGGCTGGCGGCAACCTTTCTCTTTCTGTTGGCGGCTGGCGGTCCACCGCCGGCTGCCGCCGCCACATTATTCTCCTTCTCACTGCCGCTTGACAAGGGGTCGGACACAACGGCGGAACTAGAGGTTTTAGTCTCTCCATTAACCTAGATTAAAATAAATGGTTGAAACTTTTAAACACTACTGATCAAAATTCACTGAAGTCCCCAAAATTATTAAGCCAACGAATAAGAAAACGTTATTTTAAAACTTTGGGGACTAGTGTAATAAACTTTCATGCCAAATTCCATAGCAGATAGAGATACTTTAGTACAAAAATCAAACAAAGCGACGACTTTGATGGACGTTGTCGTTCAAAACGTTTATCCACAGAAAAATACATATCAAAGTTAAGCTACTTCAGCAGTTAAAACCCAATAGGCCTCAAAGTTGCACTTGATAGAAGGATATTAAGAACGGTTAACAATATCTTAAGCTTCACACAAAAAGACAAACAGACTTTCTGATACTTTTATATAAAGAAACTTACCTCTATCTCATGTGAAAGTAAGGTAGATTGAGTATAATGCTAAAAACACACAGACACATCCTGTTACTTTTATATAAAGAAACTTACCTCTATCTCATGTGTAGGTAAGGTAGGTGTAATTGAGGTAGGTTGAGTGTAATACTGCTTTAACCGAACATGCCATGCTGAAAAATTAAGAATAGTAATTAGTCAAAATACAACAAAACGATATACAAATAACAAATTTGTTTTAATCAGCCCGGGGTTGTGATTCACATCATTTAACAAGGAGATTTTCGCTTTAGTTTTTTAAAAAAAATACATTTATTTTTATGTAGAATAATTTTGCTTTGCCAATACCAAGGCTTGAACCTCCTTCTAACGTGTTATAAGAATGTAAGTTTACATCATGTTATACAGGATTTTTTTATTTCTTAATTTGACCCACTTATCATTGACAGAAATTAATGATTAATATATTTTTCTAAATTAGCTTGGAGAAAAAAAATTCACGGTTTTCAATAAAATATAAAACTGGTTTTCTAAAGTAATCTATATGTAATGGATATGTAATTAAGAATACTGTCAATGGTAAGTGGGAATCGAGAAGTTCCATAAAGTTTTTTTTAAGGGGACTGGATTTGCCGGTTTAATTCTCTTAGTGATTATTGGGCTATGTTTTCACGTCAGGCTTTAAGTTATTTGGAATAAAAGTTTACTTTTTAATTATATTTCACATATTTTCTTGCAAGAGGCGTCATATTATCCATTTTCATATCCTAAAAGATTTCTAATAGATAAAAAAAATTCGTAGAACTATTCCTTTAACAAACCGCAACAAGGACAAGCAACTAACCTATGCTAGTGGTAGCAGTGACAGTTCTGAACTGGTGAATAATGTTTCTTGGCAGGAAGTAGACATCATTGTCGGCTAGGGGCACCCTGGCGTACCTCACGCCCTCCCGGCGTAATTGGTTCAGCTTGCCCTCGTCGATCCACACAGGACACTAAAACAAGTTGAATGTGTTAACCATGGAGGGAGGGGACATTAGACTGTAAATTACACTGGTTTCCATAGTTTAAAATCATATTATCTTATTCATTGGCTTAAATATTTTAGGTATTTTTATTAAATTTTCATTAGATAATTCTGAAGTAATAGTGTTTAAACTTTTCAACCAACGTAAATAAATCTTCCACTAGGTATTTTATCTTATTGCTACTAGGAAGCATCATATCATTTCTAGAGTTTTTTTTACAGTAGGCTTCAAAACCGATTAGTATCCACTGGAATACAACCAGTTCTCAGCCATACTAAAAAATCATTTACAGCAATATATTAGATACAATTTTCCACGAAAATTAAAATAAAATCATAATATTATCATCAGTTTTTGTATCCTAGGCCTTCGGCCCCTCGGGGTTAACAAAACTGGTATTAGTGTTTCTTTTTTATAACCGCGGAAAGCTGTCTATGAAACGATGCAATAAATACCTGGGACATTGGGGGCTCGTGCAGGTCCAACTGTAACTTTTCTGTTAGATGTAGAAAATCCGAAGCACTGAATATGACGGTATCCTTGGTAGTACGGTTGAAGTCCACATTATCACCACAATGGATGCCCTACAAACACAATTCTAATTAGGTACCCAAAGTTTTACTGAAACACTGAATATGACGGTGTCCTTGGTAGTACGGTTGAAGTCCACGTTATCGCTACAATGTATGCCCTGCAATATTAAGTATCTTAAAGTCGGGGAAAAACTTAATAATATTTACATAAACTCCTGTATTTTCTTTATCGGCCAGGTTAAGACATTACCTTTAATACTCCGAGAGCTCCTGTGGTCATTCTATCAGGTCCAAATCCTACATGATCCGCATACCCTTTTACTGTATTACAATTTACTGTTCTATCTATTGAATAAATTACCTTTAACACTCCGACAGCTCCTGTGGTCATTCTATCAGGTCCAAATCCCACGTGATCTGCATGGGCCGGAGTTCGGTCCTCAAATATTACCTCTCGTTCTACTGTAGATCTGTAATATTAATACTTTTGTAATGTAGGATTCTTCACCAAAGGTTGCAATAACATGAATACAATTCAAAATGAAAATGTATAAAAACTAAGACAACATTATGAAAATAAAAATCTCTGAAACGGAAGGACAAATGAACATTAACCCTTTTGTAGGAGAATAAACAAAATTGTATCTAATTACATGATTAAATACAAGATAATGTTTAAGGACATACTTACATTTATGGGCCTTGAGTTAAAAGATACACCATGCTTATAATTTTGTACCTTGTTATTATATTAAAAAAAAGTAGTATCTTTAAAATGATTAGGTATACGACAATTCTAACATGCCTTAATTAACGAAAAGAGCTATCCGTTAAGAAACGGACAGACGTATTGACCCTAATTGTAGAAAAAGCTTCGTCTTTAATTATAGTAGGTACATTCCATCTTTGATTTTTAAAAGTATCACCGAATGTTAAAATCCCAACTTACCTAGGTAGGTATCGCAAAGACTTGAGCTCATTGATGTGATTGTTGCGTCGTCTTTTCAGGGGAGACTTGCCCAGTTCTCCTATAATCATTCAGGGGGGTAAAGGGATATGTCAATGGAGGAAATAAATGAGGTGTCGGGTTCGAGTCTGGACCACACTGTGTCATATTACAGACGTTAAAAATAGTTGTTATTGCTCCTATGTCTAATACGTTACTGAACTATTAAGAGTATGGAGAATCATGCTTAAGCCCGTAAACAGGCGCAATTCAATGCCATTTACAATTAGGATTTTTAAACAAAGGTCATGAAATAAAAAGGTTGGTTATCTGATGGATGTTAGAAATAAAATAAAATAAGTACAAAATTATTAATATAAATGAGAAATGTAGCGTCATAGAAGTTTAATTCTTAATAAAGTCATAAATAAGTAACAAAATATATACAGTAGTTCCCAGAGATATCAAGGGATAAGACAAAGGCCGGAAAATTTATGTACAACCCAAATGATGATACACAAAACTTAACTACCCTTTCAGAAAATAAAATTAGTGGTTAATACGTTTGAACACTAAACTTAATTTACCAAAGTCTCCAAAGTTGTTAATGTTATGCCAACGAATAGGAAATAGTTATTATAAAAATTTGAGGTCCAGTCCACAAATCCTTTTTTAATCCATTCAAATATCCATTTATTCCTGCCTGTAGGTATGCTTTGTTCTCCAGGACGAATCCACAGAATAGGACCATCGTTAGATTTATTGCGCGGAGCGTCCTTGAGAATCGACCGGTCACCCCAAGGCATTGTCTGAAATATATAACAGAATTAGTTTAAATAGAAAAGAAAACACTTTATTCATTTTATATTTAATTCACTTGGTCCGTCGGTCTTTAAGTCAAGCTTCAAGACAATTTTTTTTTACAAAAGTTCCGTAATTTTTAAAAAGGATATAATGTGTTTTCTCTTTCTGGAAGTTCAACTCCATTTCCCCAATCCCACAAGTGCCCCTAGAGGTCTCTAATGGCGTAGGCGCTAGTTTTAAATACATTACTTTACCCTGGGATCAACCCCAATGATGATATACAATATTATTAAACGTTTCAACACTCAACTTAATGAAAAGACTATCAAAATTCAATTAAAGTCCCCAAAGTTGAGTTGAGCCAAAGTGGAGTTAAGCCAACGAATAAGAAAACGTTATTATAAACTTTGGGGACTAGTGTAATATACAACCCATTGAAAGAATAGGTATCTCCTCAAGAATGCTCTAATATAGTAAGAAATTAAAATATTGAGAATTTTAGTGGTCGAAAGGTTTGGACACTCAACTTAAACAACAACCAATAAAAATTAAACTAAAGTCCCCAAAGTTGATGAGCCAACGAAGAAGAAAACGTTATTATAAAACTCTGGGGACTAGTGTAATAAACAGCCCATTGTCCCCTCCCTCCCTTAACAGTGAAAGAATAGGTATCTCCTCTAGCATGCTCTAACATAGTGAGAAATTAAATATTGAAAATTTTAGTGGTCGAAACGTTTAGACACTTACCAGTGAAAGAATAGGTATCTCCTCCAGCATGTCCAGAATATCGGGGAAGTATCCGCCACTTTCCTCGGCGGCTGTCCCAACAAGGCTGATATTGTCCAGGTACCCGAATCTAAACAAATAGCTGTTGGGTACCAAAAAGAATAGAATCAATAAACTTAAAAGGATAATTAAAACACGGGTGAAATAAAACAGTCAAAAAAATTTAAATAAGATTTTAAGAAATAAAAGTTAAAGGGGGGGAAATGTGGTGACTCGTGCCACTACATACAATTTTATTTTGGGTGCTACTCCCTTAGTTTTAGAAATAATTGGGTAAAACCTTTTGGACTGGGTCACTAATTACCCAAAGTTTTGGTATCTTTAAAAAAAAAACGGCGGCGGGTCCACCGCTCCCGCTGTTCACCGCCATTTTCCGCCGCCGCCAAAAAATTATTTTTATTGCATTTCTCGCCGAATTAGGCAATTTGAGACCATGTTATTTTTTTCAAAAAAAAAAAACACGAGTTTCAAATCTTTGCCTTTAAAAAATTAAGTATGACAACATTAGCATGTAGCAAAGAACAAAATAATGGATAGACTTTTAGACATACAGACTATGCGAGTTATAGAGCAAATGTTCTCAGTCACATCAAAACAAAAAATCAGATTGCCTACATAGAGTTACAGACGGACAGACAGTCAAAGTAAATTATGGAGTAGCTTAACTAATAATAAAAAAATAATAAATTGAAAATTTACCTAAAAGTGCCGTTTTTGTACTGTTCACTGACTTTCTCCCTGTAGGTGGAGATGGTGGTTGTCTCCAGCTCTCTGGCGTGACCGATAATACTGTGCTTCACTGCCAGGTTGCTGTGCTGGTCAGACAGGTACTCCAAGAAGTCAGGCAGCCCTTAAAATTAAATTAAAGTAAGAGAATGTCTAACTGTATTACGAAGGATATCGCAAACCGCTGAAACGAAATGTTCTCATTTACAATGTAGATTCTCTTAGGTACAGCGATAGCTAGGTTAAGAAATATTTTGAGGAGGGTACCAACCTCTGAATAGGAATTGCTCGGAAAAAAAATTGAACCTCCCAAAAACAATTTCTTACAGGGGTGTATATTTTTGAAATTGCTCAGGCTAAGGGGGGTAAAAAAAAACTAAAAAATATGTGGTTGGGGGGAAAAAAGTGTGAAAATTAAGAGGACTGAAAGCATTTTTTTTCTATTTTTCTCCCCTCTTTGGTGAAAAAAACTAAAAAATAGGTGGAAAGGGGCATGATATGAATAAAATAAAGAGTTCTGATAATATTTTTCCATTTTATCCCCTTCCTTGCAGGAAAAAACTAGGATTAGAAAAAATTTAAAAAATTGCAGCAGGGGAAAAAAAATTAACCTTATGCAGAATATACACCCCTGATTTCTTACAAAATAAAAATAAAATTGAAGAGTCGACTTCCTTCCCTTTCGTTTATTCTACCACCCTTATTTACAGTTTACTGCAAAATAAATAAGGAGGAGAGTGCTAAATGGCACTATGTGTGACAAGACAAATAAATTCATTTTAGAGCGGTTATTTGAATGGAGAGGATACCTAGCTTTTAATAACATTGGAGACTCGCGTTGTCCCATTAAAGAAAATTAAAAAGTATTTATTTGTTAAGATTACTTAGTGCTTTCACTTAGTGCCTCATGAACACTGATATCCGCCCCTCCCCCCCCTAATTTTAAAATAATTTGAAATATATACAGGGGTGTATATTCTACATGGGATCCCCGGCTCAGGGGGGGGGGGGGAAATAAAAAAATAAGTGGTTGGAGGGGAAAAAAATGTAAAAAAATAAGAAAACTGAAAACGTTTTTCCATTCTTGGTGAAAAAAACTTGTTACTTAACAAATAGACACACATCCTTATACTTTTATATGGCTTTAATGAAATAAAAGCAAAATATTTTATATTATTTTATCAAATTCAATAATGAACAAAAATTGATATATTAATTTTAAGGTAGGAGCCGGAGCTGGAGCCGCATCAAAATTAAACGGCTCCGAAACGCTGCTTAAGGCTAAAAAAAGAAATTTTCCATTACCTTTAGCTGCCTCATGAATGATAGCACAACAGTAGATGGCCCATCCCTCGTCATCTTCTCTGAATCCCTCAGTTACAAACTCTTCAGCAAAATCTTTGTTCTCCACCTAAACAAGGAAAGAATATGATATCTATATCAATATCGTTAACCAAATATGTAAGAAATATAAAATCAAATGTCATAATAAGATAAAAATTCTAACCAAGTATTAAGAATGTTTTATATCTGAAGCTTAGTAACATGGAAATAGCTGAGCTGAATTAGTTGAAATTTTCAGGGAAGCTTTTAAATATCATTTTAACTCTCAGGTACATAAAAATAGAAGAATCATACAATTTTTATGCAAGTACTCTTAATAAAACGAGGTATCTCCTAAGCTACACATAAATAAAATAAAAATTGAATTACAAATTTTGGATCATGGAAAGAAAACGAAGTAGCGGGTTTTGTCGTATTTTACAGTAGCTTGCATAGGTTATTATAGGTTATGGGTTAGGTAAATGTTAATGATTGGTCCGCAGTGTTAGGAAGTATTAATAGGTCCGGCAGGTTCCAAAAGTAGGAGCAAAGCTACTGTGAATATACGACGAAACCCGCTACTTTAATTTCTTTCCATGAACCAAAATATTTTTTATTACATATAAAACTGTTATTTCAAATGTGAATTGTTATAATTTACCTCTGAAAGTTGATCTAAATCATGTTGCCACGAATGTAATACAAGTCCACCTCCATTTGCATACCTTAACATTAAAAGTTTAAAAATAAGAAAGTCAACTATTATCTATAGTACCTAGTTATTAACGTATCCAACAAATTAGGCTTGAGTATCAACTGAACCAAAATGTAATTTCAAGATATTTCAAATAATAATGAAAGTTTCCGAGTCATTAGATAGGAAAACCATAAAAATCCACGGTCAAATGCGAATCAGACAGAATTTTTTTTAAAGATGCTAAAAGAAAACATTGTAAATACCCCAAAATACAAAAAGTTCCTTGTTGAGCATTAATGACTTCCAAACTCCCTCATATTTTGAAATAATTGAAAATAAAGGATTTAGGTATAGGAAACAAGGATGACAACATCCATAAAAGCGAAGCTCTGAAACGGTAGGACAATCGGACATTAACACTTGTATAATGTCAGAACTGCATAATCAGAATGTAAATGTAAAAGAGTCAAAGCAAAATTGTAAGTAAATTTGATGAAAAACTGCTTGATACAGAATAATGTTTATGGACAACCTTACATTTTTAGGACTTGATTATAGAGTTGCTTCGCTTATAATATTGTACTTTATTGTCCCAGGAATCAGTATACCAAAAATCAAACCAATCGGATAATTAGGTCACATGCAAATTTGTTGTTAAAAATGTAAAAAATCAACATGTTTAAAATGGACGTACGGACATTCTGGTAATGATTATAGAGTTGCTACGCTTTCTAACTCGTACCTAACTACTACAGGAATCACCATGCAAAGTTTGAAATCGATAGGACAATTCTAACATGCCTAAATTAACGAAAAAAGCTATCCATTACGGACGGACGGACGTACGGACGGACCGACCCTAATTATCGAAAAGCTTTGCTTTTAAAAATTAAGATTAGGGGGGGGGGGGGGATTATCAGTTCTTAACAGGAACTTTACGTGAAAAAATCGGTTAATTCTATCTCAAATACAATTTACAAATGATTTGTTCATATTGTGCAAAAATCTGAATAACCCCCCCCCCCCCCCAAAAAAAAAACAATATATCCTTACCTCTCCACATACATAAGATGGCCATATTTGTAGTTTGAATTCTCCACATTAGTCAACGGATTTGCGCCCATCATTCCAAACATTCGGTGTCGAACCGGGGCGATTCCGCCCACCAGCGAACTCGGCGGTAGCGAAGGTTTTGTAGAACATGATTCTGATAAAGGCTTCGGCAGTTCGTCGCATTGTACACCGGTATTTACAACTTTCTTATTACTACTACTATGATGGTGTTTTGACGCGCTACTGCTGCTGCTATGATGCTTGTCGTGTCGATGTGAATGTTTACTACTGCTCTTACGGTCCGAATCGTAGTGATGACTGCTGCGACTGCTACTACTATGGTGCTCACTGCTACTCTTTACTTTAGAGGATGTCGACTTTGATGTCAAAGATTCTTGTTTACCACTACTACTATGTGTTGTTGTTGTGTTAGGCTTTATTACATTCAGGTCACTGTGTTTGGAGTCACAAGTTGAAGAAGAAATATTGGGTGCAAGTCTATTTAAGTCTTTGGATATATTACCACCTGGGGGTGCAGTGAGAGGTGGTGGTATAGTTACCATACTGTCATTATTTTCACGTTTGATATTTGTTTCAGAAGCTTTGCTGATGAGATCCTTAACATCATGTACTTTAGCAGGTTTAACATTGTCTAAGTCATCCTCTTGCTTTACAATTGTCGATATTAAGCGAGGTTGACCGCCGCCTGTTGTTATTGATTGTTGTAAGGTTTGTAGCTTTGGTTCTGGTTTATTCACTGGTATTATATTCATCTTTACAAGGTTTGCTTTCATTGCCGCTTCTTCCTCC
The DNA here is from genome assembly GCF_053477335.1 of Acartia tonsa. Taxonomy (NCBI): domain Eukaryota; kingdom Metazoa; phylum Arthropoda; class Copepoda; order Calanoida; family Acartiidae; genus Acartia; species Acartia tonsa. The sequence continues at coordinate 39,837,592 of NC_137273.1, read as the reverse complement.
TGAAAAAAAGACATATCAGGGATCTTAAGGGATCAGACAATGGACAAACTGATGGGCATACTACATGATGATGGTAAGACAAAATTACCCATTATGTAAATTAAAATTATTGGTCGAAAAGTTTTGACACTACTTGTTATGAATTAGCCAATCAAAATTAAGTACCTACCCAAACTTTTTGAGCCAATGAATAATGAAACAGCCCCCCCCCCCCCCCTCCCTACAGTAATTTGAATCGCTGGACCGATTTGGATCTCCTTTACAATGTGCTTAAAATAGGCACTAACAACTACTATAACTTAACCCCCCCCCCCTCTTCCATAAAATGACCATAGAGGCCTTAATACTTTAAACAATTAAAAATATTATTTTAAGAAAACTTCAGCTCACCTTAACAGTAACGGCTTCATCTTGCAGCCTGGAGCCGCCACCGCCGCTGCTCAACTTCTCCTCTAGCTGTGCCTCTATCAACCGCCCATATAAGTTATCCAGGGACGAATCGTTGATGGTTGCCGAGGTGTTGAGGGCTTCTCCCCCCCGCGGGCTGAGCGAGCTCCCCCCTGGGGTTGTTCCACTGCTGTCGTCCCGCACCATTTCATCTTCAACCTCCATCTAGAAATAATAAAAAATTGTAACATAGTTTCTTTACACCTTTATTATAAAAAAAAAACGGCTTAATTTCAATCTTAAGACCTAATCTCAAAAAAATACTCCTAAATCTATTAAGCTGCATACAAAGGACGTGCATAAAGGGTTAAATAAAAGGCTGATATAACTAGTGATGGGAATCCGGATCCGGAATCCGAATCCGGAATCCGCCCAATTTTCGGCCAATTTTGGAATCCGAATCCGGATCCGGAATCCGTTTTTTATAGCGGATTCCGGATTCTAAATTGGTAGGCTAAATTTAATTTAAATAGGTTAGAAAATACCAAGCACATTTTTAGGACATACGTAGCACTTAAATTTTTAAATTTACTAATGTGATGTAAATGTTTTAGTTATGCTGGAAGTCAACACTTTAAACAAATCAAGGCTTCAACCAAGTAACATAGTGATAAATTAACGAAAAAAGCTATCCCTCTGTGACGGACGGCCTTTTAAAATACTGCTAGAATCCGGAATCCGAATCCGGAATCCGCCAAAAATAAGAATCCGGAATCCGCAAGAATCCGTCACTTTTTTTGACGGATTCCTTTAGAATCCGGAATCCGAATCCGGCCCAAAAATTCGACGGATTCCCATCCCTAGATATAACCAAAGTATCTTAAAATCAGTCAAATCTAATAACGCCTGTCCTGAAGTAATAAAGTTTCTTAATAAGTCAAGATGACGCTAATTTCAGAACTGATTATTTTCACTTTGTCGTCGATTGTTTATAAGTTATTTTAGGACTTTAAAATTTCAAAAATAAGATTTGACGGTAATAATAAGCAATGTTTTTCAGTTAAAATTCTTTTTTTTTTGTCTTTCTAGAACAATGACTCAGCTGAAAGTAAATCATGCTTTTATATCTATAACCAATACAAAATACATAATTAATTTCTAATGTTTTAGGTTTTTTTTATACGTGGTTTAGGCTAGACTTGAACCTAAAACCTGCATCGCACTTAATGTGCAGTTGGAGGTGCTACCTAAAATTTTTTGACACTAATGGTTTGAAATAAACCAATAAAAACTAAGTACCCAAAGTTTTTTAAAAGTCACCTTGTTAATTGCTGAAATATCTTCTTCCATTTCTCCAGCTGAGGATAATTCCTTTAATAAAAACAATAACAATTATTTAATGCCATGTTAAGTTCTATATAGTAGATGCTCCCCTATTATCTAGAGGGTGGAAAGGATAAAAATAGCCTGAAACCAACCAAAATTGAAAAGAAAGCCTAAATTCATTCTTTAACTTTTTAAATAGACAACTCAAAAAAACCTAGATCCAACTATCAAAAATTTAAGAACTTTCATGCACGTATAATATGTAAACACTCAAGGATATAATAAGCACCTAGAGGCCTCCCACTAAAAGTTATAAACCTTCCAAGAAATTATAAAAAGCTAAAGAAACATTGCAATATTGTAAGGAGACCCATATCGGTTCAGCGGTTAGCAAGATTCTCGGTACAATCAAATACACAGAGAGGCACTGTTAATTTTATACAAGAATGTAAAATACTTACCATTTTCTAATAAACAATTCGTTACATATTATATTCTACATGATTTCTGAAAAAAAATTAAGAGTACATTTCAAACGTTGGGTACTTTTTAAAGTACAAATTTCAGCTAGATGAATTATCAAAATACATAGGTATATTTTCGTTAGTTTATTATATATCGTAACTAAGTACACAGGGAGGAGACAATGGACTGTTAATTACACTGGTACCCATAGTTATATAACCATATTTATTCTTATACGTTATCTGCAGAGAAAACGTGCTTAAAATAATATATTTGGGCTCTTATAAATTAATTCCCAACTAAAAGAGTTTAAACTTTTCAACACCTTACTTTTGATCAACAGAAAGGGTAATTTAATTCATCATCATTGGAAATGCACATCAATTCATCGTCCATTATCATATCCCCGTAAAATCACAGCATTTTTAAGTAGTTGCGTCATAAATATAAAATCAAAACACTGCGTAGTAAAAATAACAAAGCTTTCTTTTTTTCACTAAATAATGAATATTATCAAATATTTAACTTAAAACAATAAATTATCGTCAAAATGTGAATATTTGGCGGATTTTCTCGCAAATGACGAAACGCAGCAGTCAATTGGTTCGGTGGTTGGTTTCCAAAATAAACTTTGAGTACAGTACACACACACACAGCACTAACGGCGCGCACACACACACCACCACTATCGGCGCCATCTTGAATTTTGGCGGATTTTCGTAGACTCAAAATATTTTTGGAAGATTTTCTGAAATCAAAACTAATAATTGATTATAAATGAAAATTCTCTTTTATACCAAATCGTTTGATGAAGCACCATAAATCATAAATTTTTTTTATTGTTTTCAGTAAATATTAAATAACTAAGCTATAACAATAAGTAGTTAGGTTTGTTTGAAGCTACAGATCTCGGAAATTGCTGGTCCTTAGTGCAGAAAAGCTTTGTGTATGTCTTGGATTGGTTTTAGGCTATTTAACAAACCTCCTTAGCTGAACCCTAAGAGCTATATGGTCGAAGATAGAATATAGAAACAATGGATTTTTTCAAAATAATTTTATTTCCACAAAACAGAACCACCCCAAAGTACCTGACAAATGTCATAGAGCAAGCAAAAATACGTTTGTATGTCCCTTTTTCATTAATGATTTTTAGTCTATGATCATTAAAAATGTAAAAAAATTTCATTTTTTCTTGTTTTTATAAAGAAAATATTAAAAAAATAAAAATATTTGTTATTCAAGGGTATTTAAATTTCATAAATATTAAAAATATTTCAACCAATAGAATTGAGTTTAGCACTTTCTATCAGCCAATCACAGTTGAGCTCGAAGTTTCACAATAATGGAAAATTTAGAGACTTTAATTCTCTACCATTTTTTCCCCTGCAACTTTATGAGTCGGATGGTAACCACTTGACCGCTATGGTTCTTCTTTACAATGTTGCTTGGTATAGGTCCTAGAAAGGTTTAAAAATACTATAGGGGAGGGTAACGCAACCCTGTTAAGAGAAATCTGTAACAAAAATATAAAGAAAGTTATGAGGGGAGGGTGTAGAATCCCCTTTAACTTCCCTCAAAGCCACTAGAGGCCTTTAGGAGGGCGTAATCGCTAGGGCAATGACCATAATAAAAATGAAATATTTATAAAAACTTTTTCTCTTTTTATGGAAAAATTTGTCATAACATAAATTGCGTCACAATAAGAGAAAATCAAAACAGAGATGTCAAATTTTTTATTTGTAATTTTTTTAAAAGGTTTAATATAATAATAGAATATAAATCTTATATTTCTTATAATGAAAAATAACTTTTGTTAATATTTATAAATATAATTTTATTTTAATTGCACAATTTTAAGAATTCAAATGTAAAAAAAAGTAAGTTACATAACAATTTGACAACCACGGGCCTATCTCTGCCATTTTAGCTTCAACTAGCGCTGCCCCAAGAACGGCAGCGCGATCAAAACAGCTTCCAACCGCCGTTTTACCGAACGACCGCCGAAAACCGCGGCGCCAACCAACCGCCAGCCGAAGGATTCAACTTGCGGTGCCCCAAAAACGCCGCAAAAAGAGCATTTACTGCTCTTTTCAACCACCCCAAGTGTTCAAAAAACCTCAAGCGAATAATCCAAAGGACATATCAAAAGTCCTTGGTTTTTCTTCTTTGTACACATCAATCATGGCTCAGTAAATATGTCTCCCTTTGTCTGCAAGTCTACAACAACCTCTCCCTGCGGAGTTAGGCAGCTGCGTAAACGCAGCCCCGCCACTAGCGGGCGCGGCTGTGCTTTGGCCCTAGTACAGGCGCCCTCAGTCGACGACAAATCCAGCAGAACCTTTCCCAGCCGCGGAAAGTTTGCTGGTGAATTGGTGATCAACTCTGGCTTCAAACTCGCCACCTTCGGGTACTCAGACATTTTTTCTAGACAACATGGCACAACGTTCTCAGTCTCAGGTGCGCTATATTATATTGTGGAAAGGAGAACCATTTTGGTCCAGTGCAGTGGTTAGTGAAATTATTAGTTACAGACATACGTACAAATATCCTGTCACTTTTTTTCAGGGAAGGTGCTAGGGGACATTGGGCTTTTAATTACACTTAGTCCTCAAAAGTTTTATAAATAACAATTTCTTTTTAGTTCTAAACAACTTTGGGGACTATTATTTATTTTTGATTGGTGGGTGCATTAGGTTGAGTGTCCAAACGTTTCGTGTATGATTGTCCTTGCTTAGGTACCCAAGGACAATTTAACATTTTATTACTATATTATGTACCTAATGTCTATCTGCAAAAGATCATGGATGCTAATTAGCGAAATAACCGATTTGGTTCTCCTTAAACATAAATCTTTTTCATGTCCAGAGAAGGGTTTAAAACTATTTTGATACTAGCGGCTTCGCCCCTAGCCTCTAGGGGCTTTGCCCCATGAGGTAGTTTTTAAAAAAATATAAAAAAATTTCTGCTGCTCCGAACCATACTCTTCCCCCCTAATTTTTTTTTTGAGGGGGGGGAAATTTCATTTTTGGGAGGGGGGGGGGGTTGTCCCACCCCCCAAGAAAATAGCTTAAAACCACCAAAGGACCAATAGGTATATATCTTGAAGAGTAGAATCCGATCGGTTCAGTAGTTACCGAGATCTTAAGGGACAGACGGACGGACGGACAGACATCAAGCTACTTTGTATTATAGATTGCCTGGGCATTGCCACACACTGCCGAAAGAAATCCTCATCTCCCCCTTTCCATTATGTTTTAGTAGCAAAGCTACTTTATAATTCACAATGTCCGTCCGTCCGTTTTTCCGTAATTTATGAATTGGGGGAAACGTGATTTTCTCGGCTCCTATTCAAGATAGACAGCTGAAATTTTTAGTGAAGATTCCCACTATATATGCCCATCTTAAATATACATTGTTTTGTCCGTCTGTTTGTTATTTGGGGTGCTAGATCGATTTCTAGATCTTTACGTTTTCGTGATTTTCTCAACTCCTTTTCAAGATAAAGGGCTGAAATTTTCAGGGATTAATTAATTTTATATTCTACATATCTTTTATTAATATTTTATTAATTGGGGTGCTAGATCGATTATTAGATTTTTAAAGTTTTTTATGGTTTTCTCAATTCCTATTCAGGATTGACGGTTGAAATTATCAGGGATTGAGTATGCTCTTGTTCTACATATTTCCATCAAGTTTCATTACGATTTGTCTATTAATTGCGGTGCTAGATCGATTCCTAGATTTTTAAGTTTTCATGATTATAAGGTTGCGTGATTTTAAAGGTGTGATGATTTCCCTATTTTACCAATATTAATATTAATTATATGACACTGCTTTATAGTATTATTTTCCTGATATACAATCATAATTTTTGAGCTTCGCTACTTATGGATGTTGTCATCCTTGTTTTAATTCAAATGGTAAATTATATACTTACTTACCTTTCATTAATGGTTAAAAATTACAAGACACGCATTTTTAATTTTATTTGTTTTTAGGCACGCACCCTGCCTGCCCAGGAGACTAAGAATAAAGCCACAGGTATTGTATATAAAGCAAGTATTAATAAAAATAGGAATTTTTAATACAATAAAGTATGCAGTAGGTGTACAATTCATAAAACAATAATGCAATAGGCTCTAAATTATCAAGCCAATCATAAAATAATCTAAATAAAAAATTATTAAGGTGGGGGGAATGTTTCAATTTATTTAACCCAACCTAAACCTCAAGGGAATTAAACTGAATTTCGAATTACAGCACTGAAATAAGGAAATTATTATATTTCAATAATATGTTCATGCTTTTCAGATGTCGTTAATAATTCCAAGTCTAGCAAGCCGTCTCCATCAGACAATGGGGGCGGCGGCAACAACGCCGCTAGCTTCGGCGGCGGTAAACGGCGGGACTTCAACAACAAGAACAAGTCGTCTCGCCAACAACGTGGAGGAGGAGATTATGGCGGGGGATCCTCTTCATATGGGGGAAACTCGTACGGAGGTCAAAACCGTGGATATCAGGGTGGGGGAGGAGGGGGTCGTCAACGTGGGGGGGAGTATAAAGGCGGCCGAAATGCGGCGGCGGTTTCGTCGCAGCAAGCCAACCGTTTTCCCGGCGCGGTGACGGAGGCAGATGAGATTGAAATTGGATCGGTGTTCAAGTCTGGAAGCAAGAAACAGGTTTGTTTACATTAGAGTAGCATTGCAACTCTCAAGCTAGTTTTCAGTTTGATTAAAATTAGTGTGCTATATATGATATAAAGGAGATCAATCTTTAAGAAATCGCCGATCGAGTTCTCCTTTTTGTGGAAGCTTCACATATGCTCCAGGATTCGATTGGTTTGGGCTATTTTAGATTTAAGCCTCGGTTAGTCATTAATTAGGGTTTGAAGCAACTTTCTATTTTCACCCCTTGACGCTAGGGGCGCAGCCTTAAATCATTATCTTGTCTTAACCTCAATATTTTAATATCTACTGAATAGATCTCAGGATAGTTTTAGGCTATTTTTATAAAGTTCGCTTTATCAACAGAGCCATTAGATGCTAGGGGCGTAGCCTCTAGTGTCAAATACATGAATGTAACTCCTTTTTACTTTACTGATATTGTACGATATGTAAGTTAATCTTTGTATCTTTTGTAACTGAAAGATTCTCTTTGAATCTAAAGATTCTATACTTTATTTTCATTGTTTGAATCTCATTTAATCCCAAGCTTTTTATTGTTTTTTTTTAACGCATATACTTGCATATTCAATTGTCTTCTTATTTTATTTTTCAGTTCACAATGTTATCTATCATTCATTAACGATGTATCTATTTTTTCAGAATTTTAATCATTTACTGAACTTCAAGTCGTATGAGTCTGAGCGTCGTGGTGAGCGCGGCGGCAGAAATGATCGTGGTCATCATGGAGGTCATGATTGGAGGGGACCACGGAATGGCAAGTGGCAAGGTTAGTAAATATCTCAAGGATGACAACATCCATAAAAGCGAAGCTCCAAAATGGTAGGACGAGCATTAACACTTGTAGAGTGTCTGAACTGAATAAGCAGAATATATGTACATTTTTAAATTCAAACAAAATTGTAAGTAAATTAGAAAAGAACGGGTTCATGGAGGTCATGATAGAAGGGGACCCCGTTATGGCAAGTGGCAAGGTTAGTGAATGTAACAAGGACGACAACATCTATAAAAGCGAAGCTCCAAAATGGTAGGAGGAGCATTAACACTTGTAGATTATCAGAACTGTATAAGCAAAATATACATACATGTTTAAAATCTTAACAAGAATGGCAAACTTAATTTACGCCAAACTTATATAAAAGTAACATGGTCTGTGTCTGTCTGTCTAAACCGATAGGTTCGAAACAACTACTAGGTAATAAAGGCAAATTGTTTTCACGCATTCCGCTACAAAAAAAAGAATATATGCTTTCTCGTTATTTTTATAGTCCCACTAAAACAGCTTTTTTTTCATAAAAAAAGACTTTAAATCAGATTATCTCCATTTTTGCAGCATGAACAATTTTTATTCATGTTTTATTTATTGGAGTTTTTTTATGTAAAGATAAATAAAATTTCGATTTTTATGTTAGTATAAGTTAAAATGTTTTTATGGTTACCTACCTACCCATGTACATTATAAGAGGGACGTAACTGAAGACTTTTTGATGCAGGGGGGGGGGGTTTTTCTCCGGAACCACTTGATGAACCGTGCAGATTTTTTGGACTTAAGCTTTTATGGGTATGAACATCTCATGGTTTCGAAGTCACCCCCCTACCCCCACCCCCTAACCCCCCGGGGCTCAAAAACCCCCTAAAAATGAACCTAACCTTAATTTTCTCAAAAACTATTTGACCAATAGATATGATTTCTTAGAATTAAGCTTTCATGCTAATCAACTATCTATTAGATTAGAAGTCACCCCCCCGCTACCAACCCCTAGCCCTCCGGGGCTCAAAAAAACCCTGAAAATGAACCTAACCTTAATTATCTCAGAAACTATTTGACCAATAGATATGATTTCTTAGAATTAAGCTTTCATACTAATAAACTATCTTTTAGATTAGAAGTCACCCCCCTGCTGCCAACCCCTAGCCCTCCGGGGCTCCAAAAAACTCTGGAAATGAACCTAACCTTAATTATCTCAGAAACTATTTGACCAATAGATATGATTTCTTAGAATTAAGCTTTCATGCTAATAAACTATCTTTTAGATTAGAAGTCACCCCCCTGCTGCCAACCCCAAGCCCTCCGGGGCTCAAAAAAACCCTGGAAATGAACCTAACCTTAATTATCTCAGAAACCATTTGAGCAATAGAGAAGGTTTCTTAAACTTAAGTTTTTATGCATATAACTTGAATTATAGTTTCGAAGTTACCCCCCTGCTGCCAACCCCTAGCCCTCCGGGGCTCAAAAAAACCCTGGAAATGAACCTAACCTTAATTATCTCAGAAACCATTTGAGCAATAGAGATGATTTCTTAAACTTAAGTTTTTATGCATATAACTTGACTTATAGTTTCGAAGTTACCCTCCTGCCTCCAACCCCTAGCCCTCCGGAGCTCAAATTAACCCTAAAAATTAATCTAACCTTAATTTTCTCAAAAACTATTTGACCAATAGATATGATTTCTTAGAATTAAGCTTTCATGCTAATAAATTATGTTTTAGATTAGAAGTCACCCCCCTGCTGCCAAACCTTAGCCCTCCGGGGCTCAAAAAAAACCTTGAAATGAACCTAACCTTAATTTTCTCAAAAACTATTTGACCAATAGATATGATTTCTTAGAATTAAGCTTTCATGCTAATAAATTATGTTTTAGATTAGAAGTCACCTCCCTGCTGCCAACCCCTAGCCCTCCGGGGCTCAAAAAACCCTGGAAATGAACCTAACCTTAATTATCTCAGAAACCATTTGAGCAATAGAGAAGGTTTCTTAAACTTAAGTTTTTATGCATATAACTTGAATTATAGTTTCGAAGTTACCCTCCTGCCTCCAACCCCTAGCCCTCCGGGGCTTAAATTAACCCTAAAAATGAACCTATCCTTAATTTTCTCAGAAACCATTTGATCTTTTATGGTTTAGAAGTCACCCCCCTGCCCCAATCCCCTAGCCCCCCGGGGCTCAAAAAACTACTTTTCTAGGAGAAGAAGGATGTCAATCAATTTTGTGAGAGTTGGGACTCAATACTTTGTTTATTGAAAAATCTTACAAAGCAAAGCTTTTATTTAATTAGATATGGTCTGTGAGGGTTAGCTTTTTTCCCCGTTCATTTTGACATGTTATAAATGTCCTATTGATTTTAAACTTTGCATGATGTTTTCTATAGCATTTAGGTACGTCAGTCACAAACGGATAGCTTTTTTAGTTAATTTAGGCATGTTAGAATTGTCCTATCAATTTCAAACTTTCCATGGTGATACCTTTAGTAGTTAGGTACGATTTAGAAAGCGTAGCAACTCTATAATCATTACAAGAATGTCCGTACATCCATTTTAAACATGTTGATTTTTTACTTTTTTAACAAAAAAAATTTTTGTGATCTAATCATCCGATTGATCTGATTTTTGGTATGTTTATTCCAAGGACAACAACAAAGTATAATGTTTCAAGCGAAGCAACTCTATAATCAAGTCATAAAAATGTAAGTATGTCCATAAACATTATCCTGTATCAAGCAGTTTTTCAACAAAATTACACTTACAATTTTGCTTCAACTCTTATACATTTATATTTTGATTATTCAGTTCTGACACTATATAAGTGTTAATGTCCGTTTGTCCTACAGTTTTAGTGCTTCGCTTTTATGGATGTTGTCATCCTTGTTTTTTTAACATTGATTGATTTTCTATCTATATTTCACATCTAAAACATAATTTATTAGCATGAAAGCTTAATTCTAAGAAATCATATTTATTGGTCAAATAGTTTTTGAGAAAATTAAGGTTAGGTTCATTTTTAGGGTTAATTTGAGCCCCGGAGGGCTAGGGGTTGGAGGCAGGAGGGTAACTTCGAAACTATAATTCAAGTTATATGCATAAAAACTTAAGTTTAAGAAACCTTCTCTATTGCTCAAATGGTTTCTGAGATAATTAAGGTTAGGTTCATTTTCAGGGTTTTATTGAGCCCCGGAGGGCTAGGGGTTGGCAGCAGGGGGATGACTTCTAATCTTAAAGATAGTTTATTAGCATGAAAGCTTAATTCCAAGAAATCATATCTATTGGTCAAATAGTTTCTGAGATAATTAAGGTTAGGTTCATTTCCAGGGTTTTTTGGAGCCCCGGAGGGCTAGGGGTTGGCAGCAGGGGGGTGACTTCTAATCTAAAAGATAGTTTATTAGTATGAAAGCTTAGTTCTAAGAAATCATATCTATTGGTCAAATAGTTTCTGAGATAATTAAGGTTAGGTTTATTTTCAGGGTTTTTTTGAGCCCCGGAGGGCTAGGGGTTGGTAGCGGGGGGGTGACTTCAAATCTAAAAGATAGTTGATTAGCATGAAAGCTTAATTCTAAGAAATCATATCTATTGGTCAAATAGTTTTTGAGAAAATTAAGGTTAGGTTCATTTTTAGGGGGGTTTTGAGCCCCGGGGGGCTAGGGGGTGGGGGTAGGGGGGTGACTTCGAAACCATGAGATGTTCATACCCATAAAAGCTTAAGTCCAAAAAATCTGCACGGTTCATCAATTGGTTCCGGAGAAACCCCCCCCCCCCCCCCTGCATCAAAAAGTCTTCAGTTACGTCCCCCTTTTAACAAAAAATTCGGAGAAAGGAGATATTGGTCTGTATTACATTGGTACCCAAAGTTTTATAACCACGTTCTCTTATTTGTTGTCTCAAAAACTTTAGGTACCTTTAACTTTAATTATATTTTGATTGGTTGGTTCAAAACTAGAAGTGTCCACTCTAAACATATCAACCAAAATTAATATGTTTAGGCAAGTCTCGCCAGGCGCCGGTGGTAACTTATACCCGTGAGCAGTATCTAGCTGCAAACTGTCAGTTTCTCGTCAAGGCGTCCGGGGATTATGCTGTTCAGGTGAGCTTTCATCTATCTTTTATAAAAGCGCAGCTTCTCTATTATTAGCACAAATGTTCGCAATATAATAAACAGAAGAATAAATGTTCTAGATCTAAATTTTCAGAGCGGGCCAATTGGAAAACAGCTGAGTTTAATTGCAATTTTTAAAAAAAGCAGTTCATTCGTATAAATAGTTGAATTTCTTATAATAAAGCTAGCTTTCGATAAGTTAGCGTCCCAAAATTTCTCTGCTATTAAATCTGAATTAATCCTATGTTAACATAAAAAAATCATTGGCTAGATTTCCTCTTTTTAGATAGATTTTTGTGTCTTCGTTTATCTAGGGTAAAAAATCGATTGCAAAATATAAAAATGTACTAATATAAAATAAGATTATGCTCTTTTTTTTTTTTTTGTAGGTAGTCGATCCTGACATCCCCGTTGCCTGGGAGAACATAGAGGAGGTGAAACTGTTCACCCCTGGTTCCGACCCTCTTAACTGTCCTATCTGTCTATTTCCACCAAGGAAAATATTTTATTTCATTCTCCAGAATGGCTTCGACGGAACCGTTTAATATCCACTGGATTAGAACCGGTTCTGAGATATAAATTATTGTATTATTACGTATTACAGTCAATTAAAATAATAGATTTAACAAATCTGAAAGTAAACTTATAAGTTTTCATTTTACTATCCGAGGAAAACATTTTATCAAGGATGACAACATCCATCAAGCGACGATCTTAAAAAAACATGGATGACATCATTTAAAATTAGCAATGCACTATACATGTAAAAAAATAAAAGATTTTTTTTTGGGGGGGGGGGGTGGTAGAGAGTAATTTTTTATGGTGAATTTCTCTTAGGAGGTTGGTGGTATACTCCTCCAAAATTGTTATAAACCTTCCCAGGAACTATGAAATTCTTCATGTAAAGGATAACTATATGATATCGATTCAGCTGTTACCAAGATACTTCGGTATAGTTAGACAAACAGACATCCTGTTACAATTATATAAGGACTATATCTCATCCCTTAAAAGGTACCCAACCAACGTGAAATAAAATATTTGTGTCTCTAGACCTGGAAAGATAGGAAGGTGTGGGCATGTCTTCTGTTGGCCCTGTATTCTACATTATTTAGGTACATAATATGGTTAGGGAGGGAGGGGACATTGGACTGTATATTATACTGGTACCCAGAGCTTTATAGATAAAATAGGAAGGTGGGGGCATGTCTTCTGTTGGCCCTGTATTCTACATTATTTAGGTAAATAATATTATAGGTAGGGAGGGGACATTAGTCTTTTTATTATACTGGTACCCAAAGTTTTTTGTTTGCTTATAAACTTTGGGTACTTGATTGGTTGGTTCAAAAACTAGCAGTGTTCAAACTTTTTAACAAATAATTTTAATCTACAAAAGTTGTAATTTTGTCTATCAGCATTGGGTAGGTACTTACATTATTTTTCGTGATATCTCCTTGATTTAGAACTGTAATAATTAATATAAGGGGGGGGGGGAAGTTTGTACAGTTATAGGAAATGAAAATTCAGTATCAAATTTTGGCCTGGCCGTTTGGGCTTGTTTTTATAGTTATCAACCTAATTCTTTTTGTAAACTCTCTTATATGATTGGATTTACCTGTAAAACTTTGAAAATTGAATTTTGGGACTTTCCTTCTAGGGGCTAGTGGGGCTAAAGACACCCCCCCCCCCCAAACACTAAAATTTTAAGTTATGAGCTTATTTTTAAAGATATCGAGCTGATTTTTTAAATGGAAGCTTTTATTGCATAAATGAGTTGATAAGCCATCCCATATTTCATTTTTGGACTTTACCTCTAGGGGCTTGTAAGCTCAAAACTTATAAATTTTGTATTTGGGGGGGGGGGTTGTTTTACCCCAAAAGCCCCTAGAAGTAAAGTGCAAAAATGTAATAAAAGGTTCCATTTAAAAAATCAGCTTGATATCTTTGAAAATAAGCTCCTAAGTTAAAATTTTAGTGTTTGGGGGGGTCTTTTGCCCCACTAGCCCCTAGAGGGAAAGTCCAAAAATTCAATTTTCAAAATTTTACAGGTAGATCCATTCATATAAGAGAGCTTACAAAAAGAATTAGGTTGATAACTATAAAACCAAGCCCAAACGGCCAGGGCAAAATTTGATACTGAATTTTCATTTCCTATAACTTCCCCCCCCCCCCCCTTAGTCCTGCGTTTTGTGAGATCTTACACTACCGACAGACAAACAGACAACCTGTTACTTTCATACAAGAATTAGGAGTAGGTAAAATAAGGAGAACCATATTGGTCCAGCGGTTAGCAAGATCTCAAACAACAGACACAGACAAACATCCTGTAACTTTTATGTAAGAATAATTTTTAATTCAGCTCTGTCTGATGATTCCTACAGAAAATGTCCCATCTGCGAAGACAAGATTTTTAAACAAGATTTAAAGAGTGTCAGATTGATTTCTCAGGTATAATTGAGTAGTCCCCAAAGTTTTATGACAATGTTTTCATATTCGTTGGCTTAAAAACTTTGGGGACTTTTATTTGGGGACAAGGTTTTTAAGCAAGATTTAAAGAGTGTTAGATTGAATTTATTTCTCAGGTGTATTTCTTATTAAAAAGAACTATAGACAAAAAAAAAATTTTTTTAAAGAAGGCGTATCAACTTTTTTGCTTTTTATTTAACCCATTAGTGCCGAACCGGGCACTAAAACCCGGTTCCGAAAAATGGAAAAAAAACCGGTTTCCGGCTTCATAATTGCATCATTCTCAGAATGAATCACCCTTCTACTACCCTGACTTTCATTTCCCCCTGGAGCAGGCAGTTTAGCTTACTTCCGTTTGCTGGTATAGCTCAACAAAATTTGAAAATCATGAAAATTCAAAATACCCCTTCTAACTTTTTTGTTTTTATAGTAAAGTCGCTGATTTTTTTTGTGAAATCTAATGTTTATTGACAAGTACATCTATTTGTGAATTCGTTTTATTCAAATTATAATTTTTTATATGATTTTTTTATCGTTTTTTTACGCCCTATTATGACCCGGTTCGGCTTGGCCATAAATACCCGAAAATTTTAAAACCCGGCTCGGTTTCGGTTTTTATTACCCGGTTTTAACTTTTCAACCAATAAAATAACAGTTTACGTCATTAGTAAGGGTTTGAGCCACCCTAATAACCCTAGTAATCTCTATAGGTGTCACCCAATAGTTTTATGCTCGTTTTCTGATATGTAACACCCAAATTTTATATGTTCTTTTTTTGTAGTGTGTGTCTTTTAAAACTTCGAGCAACGGGTTTTTTTACCCGAAAACGGCGGCACCTATAGCCGAAACACTAAATTTGAAATAAATCGCTTCGTATTATACTTGTAGCTCTTTAGATTACATGAGGTTGTGTAGTTTTCAATTACGGATCGTATCAAAGTTCTAAAAAGTGTTCATCTCACTTTTGGCGTTCAAAAATTACATTTTTCGATTTTTGGTCAAAATAACCGGGTTTATACAGGTCAACCGGGTTTTAAAACTGGGGGAAAGCACCAAAAACGGGTGTTAATGCCTGGTTGGTATTTATGGCCAAGCCGAACCGGGTTTTTTTTGCAACTTTCCTGTGCACGCCACTAGAGCAAAACAAAAAAATACGAATTCCGTTTTGACCATTATAAAGCTTCCCTGAAACTTACAGCTCGATCGGCCCATAAAAGTGGCGCTCGGCACTAATGGGTAAAGATAGCTAGCCGGTTCTTTCAGTAAGTAGTAGATATAAAATTTTTTATAGAATTCAGATATGCAATCGTTTTTTTTGTAGACCTCTTATTTTTAAAGTAATTTAAGTTTTTAAAAAAAAAATTAAGTCGGTTTTAAGGTACTAAAACGCAACAAAATAAAAGAAGAAAATTGCCAGTATGAACAAAAAAAGTAAGATCTTTAATTTGACACCTTACTTTTAAAATTCTGTTAAGTATTTATTGAAAAAATCTATTTTGTTAACCTCGGATTAATCAAAACTTTGAAATTAAAAATATCCTCTCACAGGCATAAAAAGTATGTGTTCATATATACTTTTAGAATGAGAAAAATAATACGAATTCATTCTAAGCAAAATTGAAAAACTTTTATAAAACTAAAATAAAAAATATAAGTTTAGTTTAAGAATCATAATTTTCGGCTTTAAAGGGTTAGCTTGAATAAAACCTGAACAAAACCTAAACAAAAGACAATGCAATGTAGCAGATATTTTTTAAACACTAGAAACAATAATGTATTTTTAACTGCATTGTTTTGAAGTTTATAAACAGACTGATGCATATTTGTTCATAATTTTTCATTCTTTTCATGTTCTATAATATCACTATATTTATTGTAGTATCTATTGTATATATTGTATGAACGTTCTCCTTTTTTTTGGCAATTCTATTGGTTAACTTTATAGGTTAAGCTTCGCGATTCGTCAATTTTCGCGATTTGTGATTGGCTAGTTTAGTAGTTACAATTCTTAAAATAAACTTTTTATTTTTTTATTTTTTATTACAATTTTTGAAAACTTTTTCAATTTTGCTTAGAATGGATTCGTAATATTTTTCTGATTCTAAAGGTATATATGAACCCATGTTTTTTATGTCTGTTTGAGAAAATATTTAGGTCTAAAGTTTTTATTAAACCGAGGTTAAAAAAGTAGATTTTTTCAATAATTACTTAACAGAATTTTAAAAGTAAGGTGTCAAATTAAAGATCTTACTGTTTTTGTTCATACTGGCCATTTTTTTCTTTTATTTTGTTGCGTTTTATTACCTTAAAACCGACTTAATTATTTTTTTTTTAAACTTAAATTACTTAAAAAATAAGAGGTCTACAAAAAAAACCGATTGCATATCTGAATTCTATGAAAAATTTTACATCTACTACTTACTGAAAGAACCGGCTAGCTATCTTAAATAAAAAGCAAAAAAGTTGATACACCTTCTTTGACATAAATTTTTATCGTCTTACTACTGATTTTTACTTATAACACATAATTTTTACGGATTCTACCAGAAACCCTCCCCTATCTTTATCGGCCATTGTCTTATCCCTTTGGATCCTTGACAGGGATAGGGTATTGGGTGTTGAATTAGTCTCAGTCCGCAATTTCGATGCTCATTGTCTTTATGTCTAAATTTTTCAAGATTTTCTAAATATTTATTTTTTATGTATGATCTCTAAACATCTGATCTTTAACTCACTTAATCTCATTGTCCACCAATGATTTTTTGTGCTTCGCTACTAATGAATGTTTTTTTTTGTCTAGGAGACGTACAGCACAGGCAGCACTATTGAGCTGCGCCTCATGAAACGTGAACGTAACAGCCTGTTTGCTGTGCCAGTGGCACACGCAGGCTTGGAACATGTTCCCAGTGTCGAGGATTCTTTTCTGGATAGATCTTTATCTAAACTAGTCAAGGTATAAAATTCCAAGCAACCGTATATATTTTTTCCTTTCCTATATAAAAGTAATAGGATGTCTCATTGTTTGTTTGTTGGGGTTAGGGGGCTAAGGATCTCGCTAACTTATCTATCTACATCTAGATAGGGAAAGACATCAAGGGGGGGGGGGGAGTTCTGACACATTTGCGTAAACCTGAAATCTTTATCTTATCTTTGGACTGAGAGGATAGGTTATTAAAGATAAAACCATTCCTATATGATGAATTTTCCCAAGTTTTTAAGATTTTTAGGATAGGCCTCCAGGTCCTGGAGCTCCAGGCCTCCAGGTGGTCTCTGTACAGGTAAAAGTTAAAAATCAAATTTTTTTTAAGGAGTTAGAGGTCCACTTATAAAACAAAATATGCATCTTTTTAAATGTTATTCACGTATTTGAAGAAAAAACAGACATATTTTGTTTTATAAGCTGACATCTAACTCTAAAAAGAAATTCGATTTTTAATTTTTACCTGTACAGAAACGGCCTGGAGCTCCGGAACCTGGAGAGGCCTATCCAAAAAATCTTAAAACTTGGGAAAATTGATCATATAAGAATGATTTTATCTTTAATAACCTACCCTCTCAGTCCAAAGATAAAGCCTATATACCAGGTTTACGCAAATGTGTCAGAACTCCCCCCCCCCCCCCCCCCCCCCTTAGATGCCATATTTGCTGAAGGTTATCTATAATAGGCAACGCCACAGCAAGTAATGGAGTTGGTTCTTGATAGAGAGACACATCAACTAGACGCCATCTTTGCTGAAGAAAAAAGACTATCTATATATCAGGCAACGCCTCAGCAAGTAATGGAGTTAGTTCTTGATAGAGAGAGACATCAACTAGACGTTATTTTTGCTGAAGAAAAGGACTATCTATCTATTAATATATACTATCTATCTATATCTTAGGCAACGCCTAACTTGACAGAGAGAGACATCAACTAGACGCCATCTTTGCTGTAGAAAAGGACTATCTATCTTTCTTTATCTATTATCTATCTATTTATATCACAGGCAACGCCTCAGCAAGTAATGGAGTTAGTTCTTGACAGAGAGACATCAATTAGACGCCATCTTTGCTGAAGAAAAAGACTAACTAGCTATCTACTAATCATTTATCTATCTATATATTAGGCAACGCCTCAGCAAGTAATGGAGTTAGTTCTTGACAGAGAGAGACATCAACTAGACACCATCTTTGCTGTAGAAAAATACTATCTATCTATCTCTATCTTAGGCAACGCCACAGCAAGTAATGGAGTTAGTTCTTGATAGAGAAAGGCACCAACTAGACGCCATCTTTGCTGTAGAAAAAGACACTCCAGAGTCCATTTTTATCACTGAGGCAATCAAGTTGTTAGAGGGCAAAGTTGAAAGGTAATAAAGAAAATTTTTGTCTGTCCAATGTAACACTTTTTTTCCAAGGCGAAAATTGAACTTACATAGGCAAAAAAAGCCAGTTTGTTTTAGCCCGGGTTCAAAACTTTACTTGATTTTTCAATATGGATGAGAACCGGTTCTAATCCTGCGGATATTAATCGGATTCGAAACCATACTGGATAATTGTAGATGTTTAAGCAGGGGTGTATATTCTGCACAAGATTTATTTTTTTCCCCGGCTACAAAATTCCCACCCCCCCCCCCCCAGTTTTTTCTCACCAAGTAGGGGGGGAAAATGGAAAAATATTTAAAGAACTCTATATTTTATTTATTTTATCCCTCCTACCACACATTTTTTTTAGTTTTTTCAGCAAGGAGGGGGGGGGGGAATGGAAAAAATGTTTTCAGTTTTCTTATTTTTTTCCCTCCAACCACATTTTTTTTTCACTCCCCCCTGAGCCGGGTCAATTTTTATAAATATACACCCCTTTGTTTAAGGGTTTGAATGTCTACACGTAAGGACATAAATCTTTAAATTAAAAAAGGCATCAGTTTTATTGAAAACTAATCTTGTATTTTTTGTTTCAGCTGTATCTTGGAATCTGTTGCCTTGGCTAGCCATCAAGAACTAAATTCTCTGTCAGAGATACCACAAATAGAACCAAAACAGAATTTGGATGATCAGGAATGAAAATATAATGAATACTAGCGACTTCGTCCCTAGAGGCCTCTAGGGGCACTTATAATTAGGAAATCTAAAAGAAGAAAAACATAATATTTCTAAGGTTGCCTTTATTGTTTTATATCCTCAGGGAGGCTTGGGACATTGAACTGTTAATTTACACTGGTCCCCAAAGTTTTTTAACCCTGTTGTATTATTCGTTGGCTTAAATATTTGGTTCCTTTTATTAAATTTTGATTGGTTGCTTCCAAATTAGCAGTGTTCATTCAAGATCTAATTTTAATCTACAGGAGTTATTTTGTTTCTATTAATTATTTTTTAAAAACTATTTTGGGAGAGGGTATCTCCAACCTTCCAAGAGAAATTGCCCTCTAAAATAAATTACCAACTCTCCTCCCAAAAAATAACAATTCTCCTTTTTAAAAACTGAAATTGAGGGGTCCCAGGCCACCCACGCCCCATTGCCTCAAGTGTCCCTAGAGGCCTCTAGGGGTGTAGCCGCTATTTTATTATATTTGCTCACTTGAATCAGGCCACGGAGATAAAGATAATGACAAACAGCATGAAGGTTATGGATCCATTTGCTGATGATTTTGATAACAAAGGAATTTATATTGTTAATATTGTTTTTATCCTTGTATAAAAGTAACAGGATGTCTATGTGTTTGTATGAGATGATTTAAGGGGAGGGGACATTAGTCTTTTAACTACATTTCTGGCCAAAGTTTTATATAAGTTAGTTTGTTAGATCAAAAACTTTGGGTACTAGGGGAGTATATTCTGCACATTTGACCTTGCGAAAGGGGGGGGGGGTAATAAAAAAAATATGTTAAAAGGGGGAAAAAAGATCTCTGAACACATTTCTTTCCCATCCTTGGGGGGGAACTAGAAAAATTTGTGAAATATGTAGAAAAACGAATAAAATAAGGAGTACCTACTGGAATTTTTTTTCTATTTTTTCTCCTTTTTATGTGAAAAAAAAAATCTTTTTTTTTGGGGGGGGGGAATGAAAAATGAATCTTGTGCAGAAGTTCCACTAGATGTTAGGGGGGAAAGGCACTAGTAAAGAAAAGGCTTAGTACTAAACTTGAATATATTGCTCAAAATTATCAAATAAATGCGCTAAAACTAGATGAAAAGCCAACAACAGAAGAAATATTCAGCCCGGTCAGTGATGTTTCAACTATGTCCAGTGAATGCGCTGCAAGTCCAGGTATTTTATACCAACCAATCATAATTCTTATAAGATTTCTACAACTAGGGTTAAGGTACCCAAAGTTTTATAACCAAGAACTTTGTGTACTCGTATTAATTGTGATTTTTAGTTCAAAACTTTTCAACAAATAATCTTTATCTTCTGATAGGAGAATGTTTTTTTTATCACATTGCGGATATTCATCAATTTATCGCACATTGTCTTATCCCTTAAGATGCCTGCGTGTTTCAGGAACCGAGGAGTCTTTGACAAGCCCCGAAGAGGAGGAGGGGTTTGCACGACCAAGGCATGTCAGCAGTGGTAGCAGCATTGGCAGTGAACATGAAGGTATGTAAGGCTTCGAAACCAATTTATATCCATAGATTAGAACCGGTTTAAAGTCGTACTGGAAGATCCAGGGGTGTATATTCTGCACAAGATTTGTTTTCTTTCCCCGGCTGCAAATTTTTTTATTTTTTTCCCTCCCCCCTAGTTTTTTCTCACCAAGGAGGGGGGAAAATGGAAAAATGTTTTCAGTTTTCTTAATTTTTACATTTTTTTTCCCTCCAACCACATATTTTTTATTTCCCCCCCCCCCCCCTGAGCCGGGGATCCCATGTAGAATATACACCCCTGGGAAGATCATGTAATTTATCATATTATATCCAGCTTTATACTAATATACAGGGTGACCACTGTGTACTATATGTACTTTATGTACTATATAGTCAAAATTTTGTACTATATGGTACTATATGACAAACTAGGTACTATATGTACTATATAAGTTAAAATTTTAGTACTATATGAAATTTTTTTAATATTATTTTAAAACTTATTACCAATCAAAGTATTATAAAAATTTTTGTAATATTACAATGTACTTTCGTCTTTCAGCTCTAATACATACTAATATAGAGAGTAGTGATTTGGGTATGTAAAGTAAAATTATAAGCTTTGAAATATCCAATGACTCTTAAAATCACCTTGATCATATATTTTTTTGCTTCAATGATTTTTATTATTTCTTTTAAGATATAAAACTCTTTTTGTTCTTCATATTTTTATGATTGCTGAAGCGGCTGAATACATAGAAATTTTTAATTAGTGCTTTTCCTGTATATTGCTAGATGACCAAGTTAGGTTAAGTAAAGAATGCCCTGCTGGGTTAGGGTAGGACCTTGGAGGTGTATGTATAGTAGACCGGCTCAAAATGCAAAAAAAATTGGCGCACCATTTTAACCCATTTCTTTTATGATATAATGAAAATTGACACCAAAACAAGTGTTCTGGTAGCTTTTTTCAGCAATATGTCAATTTGATTTTCATAAAAAAAAAAGAATTTTTGTTATGGCTTTATACACCTTCCTGAATTTGCTTTGAATGTTCAGATCATATCCGCACACCATTTTAAGCGGCCTACTAAGGCCTACAAATAATCTGGAATAGCCAAGATCCAATTATGCACAGGGAAAGCTTCACTGAAGAAAAAACGCGTAAAATAGGTCTTTTTCGCGCATTTCTCAGCACTGCGAGATAATTATGCATTATTGATTTATGGCTATTCCAGATTATTTGTAGGCCTTCTTATGCCGCTTAAAACAGTGTGCGGGCATGATCTGTATGTTCAGCCGTTTGGCAGCTAGCAGCCTTTAAAATTTATTTGAAATATTACAAGTGTCAAGTGAAAATATAAGGGAAATTTTTTATAAAAAAAAGTTTATCTCAGATAATTGAAAATGGTCTAATTTGGCGAGAAAAGGCAAAAAAAATTCGGCGGTTCCAACTCCGTTTCTTCACAGTTCCATATTGTACCTCTTTAAATCAACTGTCATGCCAAATCTTATAGCTAAAACTCTTTATTTAGTTGAGTTCCTTTGACTTTTAGTTTTGGTTTCAAAAAGTGTCACTTCCGCCCCCTCCCTTTTTAATTAAAGGTGGGCCATCTAAAGTTACTTGGATACTAATAAAAAAAAACCTGTTTCTAGCTTTGTTATTGTATTTGGTATTCAATAAAAATTATTGCTTATTTTATTAATTTCTAAGTAACTATACATTGGTTTAAAGCAAGGATTGTATTAAAAGTCAGCTTAACTGTTGTGAAAAATAGAGAACTATGTCAAAAGTTTAGTGTTAGCTATAGAAGGAAAAAAAGACAAGTAACCGCACATTTATATAGTCCGGAAATTTTTCTCCAATCTTGGACATACTTTCATAATCTGATGTGAAATTTTCTCGTTCACAGTCCCTTTAATTACGCAATAAATGTCCATTTTTAGGACTTATTTGAAAAAAAGTCTTCTAGTGTTCGGTTCTTCCACCAATTAAAAAAATTGTTTAATGCTCCTTCATCATTTCACAAAAACCTTATTATTTAATTTAAAAAGTCCTCAGTTTTAGGGAAAACTATTTTTGTTTAAAATTACTAGGAATATCCCATTTTTTGGGTGAAATTTCTTTTTTTTTTGGGGGGGGGGGTTGTTAGGGGGATTTCCTATCCCCTTTATTTGTTTTTTTTCTCTGCGGCTTCACCCCACACTGTGCTTAAAACCACCACATGAACAGTACACATATTCTCTGAAGAGTAGAGCTCCATTGGTTCAGCAATTACTTTTTACTTACAAGAAAAAATTTAGTGGGGGATATCATTTTCTTTTTTTTTGAGGAGGTTAGGATTTACCAACCCCACAAAAATTGCTTAAAACCACTTTATGACCAGTATGTATATTCCCTGGAGAGTAGTGCCCATTCAGTTCAGCAGTTACCAAATTCTTAATCTTTAGACGGACAGACATCAAGCTTCTTTGAATTATAGGCTAGCAGCTAAGTACCTAGATTCTAGGACATCCCAGGACATAATTCTGAAAATTAAATAGCCCAAAACCTACATACGACCTCAGTGAAGCTTACCTAAAATTGCTAACCCAATTGTTCAGTAGTTAATGAGATCTTAAGCTTCAGACATAAAACCCTTACTACTTTATTTAATAAGATATATAGGTACTATTTTTTATTATTTGGTACTATATGGTATTACTACATAATTAGTTAAAATTTTGGTACTATATGGTACTATATTAGTTTAAATTTTGTGTACTATATGGTACTATATGAAAATTTTTATGTACTATAAATGTACTATATATTTGTAAATTTTGAGTGGTCACTCTGAATATAAAATGTTATCATATTTTTAAAGCCTTTAAAATCCCGGGGACAACAAACCTGGTTTTAATCTTTATAATTGAACATTTTTATATCCGCGGAAAGCTGTTTATAATAATAATACAAAAGTTGGATTTTTACTGGGGTTGCGAAAACCCAACTAATGCATTTATGCTCATCCCCATACCGCGAATGGTAATTTATCGTCCATTGTCTTATCTTATTTCTTTAAATCCTTGGTTAATAAAGGGGGGGGGGGGGGTTAAATGCAACCATCTCGTAATCAATGATTAAATGGCACTTAGAATTTGAATTTCGATCTGAAATATTTCATGAGTAATCCTTGGAAGGTCTATTTTCCCGAAATCGAACAAAAGCTAAGTAGGAAAAGTAACGGCTGGCGGCTCAGCCGGTTAGCCGTTTTTTGCCTATTTTCAGGGCAAATTCATCATTAATTACGTAGGAATCAACTTTTTAAAACATATTTTTGGTTTAATTCATGTTAAATGATAGCAATAACCATTTTTTATATTTCTAGTACCAACCAGTGATGGCATAATAAAAACCACTTGGTTTAAACCAAAAAAAAAAAAAAACTTAAAAAACCAAAAAAACCAAGGTGGGGATGGTTTTTTAAAAATATTTATACAAAGGCCTATCTTTCCAGTTATATCTTTTCATAACGTAAACAATACAGTAAATAACTGTCAAAAACCTAAATTACCGTATCAGCCAGGGTAGTCAAATCGGGCGGGCGGTTTTGGGCTGCCCTTTTTCGGGTCCTTTTGGGCAGAATTGAGCACCTCCCGTTTGGGGGGTGAGAAAAAGGGAGAGGGGGTTAAAAAGAAGGGGGGCAGGGCTATAATTTGGATATTATTAAAAAAAACCAAAAAAAACGGTTTAAACCAAAAAAAACAAACTGGTTTGTTCTTTTTTTTTTTTTAAAAAACCTGGGTTTTTCCCATCTCCGGTACCAACAGCTACCGGTTAGAACCGTTTGATAAGGTTTTTGAGCCACAAATTGTATTATGTGGAGATAGGTTTCGTGACTAATTTGCTTTAAAGATATCCAAAAAATGGCAAAACGGCTGAGCCACCAGCCGTTAGCCTTTACTTTTCCAACTTTTTGTTCGATTTAGGGAAAATAGACCTACCAAGGATTATTCATGCAAAATTTCAGATCGAAATTCGAATTCTAAGTGCCATTTAATCATTGATTACGAGATGGTTGCATTAAATCCCCCCCCCCCCCCATCCCCCCTTATTCTTTTGTCTCACCAACAAAGTTTATCAACCTATACATATTTTTAAGGTGAAGGATACGGTGAAACAACCGTAACAGCCGATGATTTGGACATTTCCAACGTACAGAACGTACAGTCTGGTGGACAACTCTCAGCTGATAATCAAACAGCTGACAACAGGCCCAACAAGGCTATGAACAACTCGAAAGATGTTTTTTATTTCTATCAGGTAATACTAGTTGCTTCGCCCCTAGCCTTCAGGCGAGAAGGGGTCTTTAAAATTGCTTAAAACCACCACAAGATATTTATAAAGTTTTTCTTAGTTTAACCAATGTAGACCTGTATTTTCCGTACTTTTTTGCTTAGACAACAAAACCTTACTACTTTATATTAAGACTAGGGACACTCTAGGCAGTTTTTATGTGGTGGTAAGGAGGGTTGAGTTTACCCCCCCCCCCCCCTCCCCACACACACACACACACACATACCAATTTAATTTTAGTTTCAATTTAGATGCGGTAGTCATTTTTTTCTAGAGACGCTTTCTCTTGAAAGGTTTGTGGTAACCTCCCGAGTCCCTAAAATAGTTTTAAGCTTTCCCAGAGTCTATGAGAAACTACTTTTGTTTACCGGTTAGCAATATCCATCGGAATTTGTCAAGATATACATCCCTTTCTGCACGATTCTTGTCTTATCCCTTAAGATCCATGTTTGTATTATCATTTTTTTAGGAGGTAAATGGGCAGCGTATCTTCATGCACGCCCTGAACATCAACATGCTGGTGCATGAGTACGGCACACTCGAGGAATGGATATAATACATTGATTGATTGATTGATTGATTAGCCATAGTTTATACGTGGATATTATGAAAATTGTCTCGTCAATTTAGGTTGCTAATATGAATCTTATTTATTGGTCAGTTCTTTCATTCATTAGAGCATGAAAACCTGGTGTAACACAGATAGAGAGAGGGGGGAAAGGGCTGTTTATTACACTAGTCTCCAAAGTTTTATGATAATGTTTATTGTTTTCTTATTCGTTAGCTTAACAAATTTGGGGACTTGCAGAATTTTGATTGGTTGATTGATTAAGTGTAGGTAGTGTTCAAACGTTTCATTCAACCACTAATTTAAATCTACAGAAGGAATAATTTTGTCTATTATCATTTGGGAGGTACATTAATTTATCGGTTATTGTCTTATCCCTTTAGATCCCTCAGGGTGTAACATCCAAGCAATAATATATCCATTAATAAAGGCGTGCCCTCCAACAATCACAGCTAAAATATTGGAGATGGATTCTAGCACCATGTCAGACGATTTGCGTCAGAGGTAAATACGTTGGGGGTGTAAATTATACTGGTACACAGTGCAGCAAATGTACGTTTTTTTTGACATTTTATCTAAGTTTACTAAAACCTTTATAAATCAATCAATTCTTGATGTAAATAGTTACTTAATATCAATTTAGAATCGGTATTGAAGTGAGAAAAGAATACAGTCTTTCTTTTTTAGTTATTAAATCTCTTAAGATGATTTTTTACCGTCAAAACTGAACCTCAAAATATTCGAATTTTTTCTCAAATGTCTTATTCTTAAAACATATTTTTATTAAGTACTTTATTCATCAACTAGCTTCTGAGCCCCTAGCATCTAGGGGCTCTATATTCAAAGGGATATGGAAGGGCAAAAAATAGCCTAAAACCACCTCAGGACCGTTAAGAAGTTTCACTGTAAAGGAGAACCATATCAGTTCAGTGGTTAGTGAGATTCTTCGCTACAGACTGAAAAAAAGCTTACTGCTTTATATAATTAGATGGATGTAGGTTTCTAATTAGCAGCGTAACTTCTCTAGTAGTTTGATTTGTCCTTGCAAACATTGGTTACTTTAAGATTTTTATGAAATTCAACAATACTTTCTTTGTTGACGGACTTGAAAATTCTCGTTTTAAAAGGTATATCTTAAATTCAGTGCTTTTCCTGTGATTTAGAAGATATAGAAACAAAATCTTATTCGGTGGACCATTAAAAAATATTAATATATAAAACGGTGGTGTGACCGCTGTTCATTGCCGTTTTGCGCCTCCTCAAATTTTTTTACATTTCTTGCTGAATTAGACAATTTAGAATCATTTGAGACCATGTTGTTTTTTTTTTAAATGTCTGTAATACAACTTATATAAAAGAAATAAATATTTTTTAAATTTTTTTTATTTAATATATGTATTGCCATAAATGATTTTCAACATAAAAAGCAATAGAAGATAAACTTGCATGGAAAAAAATTGCTTGTATGATGTGACGTCAAAAACTTTAATTTCGTTAATTTTATGATATTTTTGGTTTAGGTGGCCTACTTTGAAGGGCTGGTACTCAGTCAATTTTAATAATTTAAATGAAATTTCAACTCCTAGCTTCATCAATATACTCATATTATACAAATATTATGTTTAAAGCTAAAGATTTAAAAGTTCGAAAATTTGAAATGTCCAACTTTGCTGCATTGTGTGGTACCCAAAGTTTTAAAACCACGTTATATTATACGTTGGCCCAAAAACTTTGGGCATTTTTTTTATTTTCATTGGTTGATTTTAATAGTTTTAATTGGAATACCAACCTTACTACTTTATGTTTAGTCTTTACAAAATATCAAGACTTGAAAGAAAATTGATTTCCACACTCATTGGGAGGGAGGAAACATTGGACTGTAAATTATTCTTTACCTAAAGTTTGATAAACAATAAACATGTTTTCTCATTGGTTAGCTGAAAATCCAGGGACAGTGGGACATCGGAATGTAAATTACACTTGTACCATAAGTTAAAGTTGTATAACCACGTTATCTCATTCCATGGCCTAAAAACCAGATTGTCCACGAAATG
Organism: Acartia tonsa; assembly: GCF_053477335.1. Taxonomy (NCBI): domain Eukaryota; kingdom Metazoa; phylum Arthropoda; class Copepoda; order Calanoida; family Acartiidae; genus Acartia; species Acartia tonsa. The sequence continues at coordinate 39,809,877 of NC_137273.1, read as the reverse complement.
CATTTAGATTAAAAAAATGTGGTTTAAATAATTTTGCTGTTTTTTCAATATGATCTTTATCATATGATCTTTAACAGTTAAAATATTTTAGATTGAGGTATCTACGACATCTGCCCTTATCCTGCAGTTTTGAGGTCGCTGAACTAGACCTTAACGGCATGCTGTCAAGAAAAACTATTGCGCAGTTCAAGGTATGGTTATATTGTTCGCGGATATGTAAATAAAAGAAAATATAACTCATTATCTGTTTTCTTATTCCTTAAGATCCCTGATTAGATAAAACATAATTTAAATATAAGAATTTTTTTGTGCGCCTCGCATATCTCTCTTGCTCCAACACCCCTCTTGCTAAAACCTGTGCACCCCTTGCCTCATTTTAGCATCATTTCAGGAACAGCTAAGTGAGCGGCGAAGGCGGCGTCAGAGGAAGATGACCGCCGAACAGCGGCGGGAGAAAAAGATTCGGCTGGAGGAGATGCGGCTAATGAACAGGTTCCCGTCTCCGATGGCCAGGATTGAGTCGGAGTTTCATTATCCCAGGTATAGTACCTACACTTTTATTTTGCAGGGGTGTATATTTTCTCAGGGGCTGCCATTCAGACAAATAATTCCATTTGAAATTGCCGAAAATTAAATATTTTGTTGGCGCAGAGTCGGCGTAAAACTTGTTTTTATGTAGCTGAAGGGAAGTGGATAAGATGGGGGGGGGGGGGAAATAAGGGAATAGGGTTGTAGGGGAAATTTTGTTTGTCTTAATCACATTCCCTAGTCTCTGATATTTTCTAACCTAGATGACTTTTCCCCGTCCTTTCTTTTTCAATTTATATAGTATAATAGAATATTGGATATTATCAACTTCTCTTCCTTTCTTGAGTACTTAATTAAAATACTCATTTTTTATTTTTTTAGAATGGATGATGAGCCTATCTTTAATAATTCTGATCCGGACCTCCAATCTTCTGCTGCACATTTAGATCAGGTAACTTTTATTGTGGTGGTGTTAAATTATTAAGTGTTTTTTGGCCGGACACCGGATATCCGGATGATTTCCTTGCCGGATATCCGGCCTAACCCTAGTGTTTTCACACAAAAGTGCCTGTTGTGTAACGTGTTACTGTGTACTGATAAATCCCCTTCCCTTATTTTAAAATAAATTGAAAATAAAAGGGGAGAGTGACCTAACCCCTGAGAGTCTATAGTGAATAACCATGCGGGGGTAAACAATATAACCTAATTTGACCTTAAGCAATGGACAAACGAGTCTTCTTAAAAAAAAACCTTATTAATGCATGTGAAATTTTAAAACACATGAAGGATCTTAACATCTAATTAAGATATATTTTGTCAGGTGCCGACTGTTGAACCAAGCAGCAGCAGCAATGGGCCGCTAAACTTTGCCAGCATTGCCAGGAAGGCGAAGCCGCCACAGCAGAAAGTTCAACAACAGCAACCACAAACTGTTGTTGCTGTGGGTGGTGGTGGTGGGGGCATGATTCGCCTGGGTGGTGTCCTTCCCAGGGCAAGGATGGTGCACCCAGATTCTGACAGCGAACCAGAGCCTGAAGGTAAACCTAAACAGAGAGAGGGGACAATGGGATGTTTGTTACACTAGTCCACAAAGTTTTATAATGTCATTTTCTTATTTGTTGGTTTTGCAGCTTTGGGGACTTTTTTTAAATTTTGATTGGTTGGTTAATTAAGTTGAGTGTTTAAATGTTTCAACCACTAATTTTCAATGAAGAGAAGGGGTAATTTTGTTTATCATTATTTATCGGCCATTGTCTTATCCCTTTAGATCCCTGAAACCTAAAAGGGATAAGACAATGGACGATAATTTATGTTTTTACTTATCCATTGCTGATAAAACTCGTACAATTTATTTAGGTGAAATTAACATAAATATTTTCAGGATATGTGCCACCTCCCAAAGCCTCGACTCTTGGCGCTTCTCTTGCACAGGTGCGTAAAAATTAGAAAGGAGCGTAGCTACTCTATAATAATTTTCCACAAATAAGACTCCGACCGTCCATCCGGTCATTCGTCTATTGTTTGGAATTGATTGTTTTTATTTTCTTAATCTAGGATTATTTGTCAACAATTTGGCATGCTGGTTATATCAAGTGAAGGAGGGAGTGGACATTGGACATTTTATTACACTGGTACCCAAAGTTTTATACAACTATGTTATCTAATTCTTTGTCTCAAATTCTTTGGGTACTAATCTGAATTTTGATTAGTTTGTTACCAACTAAGCATTGTTCTAACTTTTCAAATTATAATTTTGTATTTTAAGGCACTGGCACAAGTTGGACAGGCTGGAGGTAATCAGACGGCCGCCGGAGGCGGAAAGAAAAAGGAAATTAGTTTTGACCATAAATTCTTATTACTTTTTTAAAACATCAAGAATGCAATAAGGGAGAGGTAGTTTGCGGTTAAAATCAGTAAAAATGTGTGTTTTAAGGCTTAAAAATAGTAGTAGAACGATAATATTCATTAAATGTGTATTTTTTTACTGAAAAGAACTACACATAGAAACCATTTTTTTTTTTAAATTAACATAAATTTATGTCGTTCTAGTACTGTTTTTAACTTAAAAAGTTAAAACACACAACCTTTACGGATTTTACCCGCAACCTACCTTTCCCTTTATTGTAATTCTAAAAGGTAATCTTTAATTTTTCATACATAAATTAATTTAATTTGGAACTTAAATTCATAATAAGTTGATAGTTTTTCGTTGGTTTACTACTTTGGTTCAGGGGTTGGGCAATGGCTTAGGGGAAAAACAAGGGGGGGGGGGTAAGATATCTAAGCTCAAACAAAATTTTTCCCGTTAATTTAACAACTTACTTACAAAAAATGTCAAAACTAATTTTGAATGAAAACAGGGACGTCGTTCCAGAGGTATTCCAGTTCAGCTTTAGAGAGAAAAATAATCATTGAATGTTGTTGGCATCCATGGATTTGTTGTGGTTACTACTGCACTTTAAAGGGACAAAGTACCCAAACTTTTGATTGAGTACCCAATAATAGTTGGCCTTGCACTGTAGGGACAAATACAGAAAATTTCAACTGCTAGTTTCAGGGAGGAAGGGATAGAACTTTGGACTGTAAATTACACTGGTACCCAAAGTTTTATAACCATGCATTTTTACTTATGCTAAAAAAACTTTGGGTACTTTTATTTGTTTCAAACTTAAACCAATAACTTTATCTTCAGAAGGGATTATTTGGTTTATCATAATTGGGGGTGATATATATCAATTTATCGTCCATTGTCTTATCCCTTTAGATCCCTGGCTAGTATAATTTTTCTTTAATTTGTCCCTCTTAATTATGATTTACTTTATTTTCCAGTATGGCTGCGAAACCGATTATTATCCGCTGGATTAGAACCGGTTTCAGAGCCATTCTGAAAATTAATGTATAGCATCGTATCACAGACAATTTTCCAATAATATTATAATAAGCTTTCTTTAATACGATGCTATATATTATTGTCTTTTTAGCTTTGATAGAAGTATTTTTTTATCATTGCTTTTGAAAGATTTTATGATTTGCCATTTTATGTTATAAAAACACAGTTTTTCAAAAAATATTCTGTTTCTTGCTTGTTTTATATGAAAATCATTTCCTCAAAAAATATTTTTTTTTGGAAATTTCGTGAACTTTTATCGTCGATCTAATTTCTGTCTCATCGTGTGTTGAAAAAAAATAACAAAATTTGTATGTTAATAAAAATCACTAATCATGTAGCCTCATGTGTATAAAGTAATAAGGATTTTTTTCTCTGTAGCTTAAGATTTCTAAAACTATTTAACTGATTGAGTTCTCCTTCTTATGGCAGATTCTTTTAAGCCCCTGTATGGTTTTAGGCTATTTTCCTGTATGGTTTTAGGCTTCTTTATATATCTATTCAGGTTTGGTTTTAGGCTATTTTCCTACTAGGAGCGCAGCCGCTAGTAGACAGAACAAGAAAGAATTTGGTATAATTTTGTCTTTTTTTGATAATAATAAAACTGACGTTTCAATAAAGATTCCAAATTCATTTTATTTCTGTTTAATATCAGGGAGGGAGGGGACATTGGACTGTAAATTATACTTAAGTGTTGTCTAATTCGCTGGTTCAATACCTTTGGTTACTTAATTATTATTGGCGGGTTTAAAACTTAACAATCAACACTTTTAATCTACAGAAGGTGTAATTTTGTAAATCTTCATAGTTCATTGGAGGTGTAAATAAATTTATCGTCCATTGTCTTATCCCTTTAGATCCCTGATAATTAATATTATAGTCATATTATCTATTTTATATCTTTGTTATACTTATTGAATTGGGATATTCATTTTTTACTTTTGAGTATTTATTTAACATTTTAATACAAATATCAAATGCATTAAAAATATTTCCAGGTATAAGTAATAAGAGCGAAAAATAAGAATTTTTGTTAACTAAAAAGTTTTTTTTTCTCAAATAGGTATCCCCCCAAAAAATAGAAGTTAAATTTCCTAAACTATGTTTTTTTATTTGCATAAGGCCAAATAACGTAAAAAATAACAAAAAAAAGATTATGTAATATTATATTAGAGAGGTTTAATAACTAAGGGGGGGGGGGGGGTAGGTTGTGCTAAAAATCCGTAAAGGTGTGAGTTTTAAGGCTTAAAAACAGTATTAGAAAGATAATATTCTCTAAATATGTGTATTCCTTATTGAAAAGAACTATAGACAAAAAAAGATTTTTAAGTTAACATAAAATTTATCGTTCTACTGTTTTTAAGCCTTAGAATTCACACCTTTACGGATTTTTAGCACAACCTACCTCCCCCTTTAACTGACAAAAAGGTTTTATTATTAGGATGTTAGCTATAGGTAAGGTCAGGGTTAGGTTAGGTTAAGTTAGGTAAGGTAGAATTAAGTGGCAAGGAGAAACTTGAAACCTTATGTGTTATATTCATCTAAGGAGGGAGGAAACAATGAACTGAAAATTACACTAGTCCCCAAAATTTTCTTATTCGACAGCTCAAAAACCTTGGGTATTTTTAAACTTTGGTTGGACTTTAGTTTATCGTCCATTGTCTTCTCCCTTTCAACCACTCTTATTTAATCAAAAAAGATTTTATATAAAAATATTTGTATAATGTTTTTTAATATATTATTGTGATTAATTGTGGAGTATTACTGTTATTTGGAGAATATATCGTTTTTTATTTAATTTTTTAACTTTTATTTCCTAGTGATAAATAAAGGGAGGGAGGGGACACTGGATTGTTAATTACACTGGTACCCAAAGTTTTATGACATCATTATTTTATTCATTTGCTTAAAAACTTTGGGTACTTACACTGAATTAGTAACAATTGAAGTGGTAATCTTGTTTATCATCATTGGGGATGTATAATATCAATATATTGTCTTATCCCTGTATATCCATGCTGACTGGTTGTTAGCTGATTTAGTGAGGAAGAAGGATTAAGAATGAAATAAATCTACGAAAACAAGAAAAACTTAGTTACGAAAAAATACAAATATCAAGAATACGAACAAGTCTTAATTTGAGTACTAAAACATTGTATAGTTGAAATAAAGATTTTTAAAATACTATGTTTTTTATTCTTGTTTTATTAATTTGACTCCCATGTAATCGAATCATAATCTATGCAGTTTTGCAACAAATTTGTATTCAATGTTTATTAATTTTCCAAATTGATGTTCTGCTTATTGATAACACTCTACAAGAGTTACTGTTTGTTTATCCTTTTAACTTCGTTTTTATGGATGTGGTCATCTTTGTTCTCTATTTCTTTATTCTAAAATCTTAGAATGGGAATACTTTCTAAATAGATAATATTATTTAATAAAAATTTCAGATTTAACGAGGAACGAAATGATTTTGATAAATCAATCCTCAGGTAGGTAAAGTTTTCAAGTACAGCTACTTGTGTCAAACTCGCTTGTTAAGTCTAAATAACACAAATTAACGGATTTATTTTTGGTCTGATTTTGTACAGGAAAAATTGAGGGGACATTGGGCTGTTTATTACACTAATCCGCAAAGTTTTATAATACCGTTTCCTTATTCGTTTGCTCTACAACTTTGGGAACTGTTATTGAATTTTTATAGGTTGGTTTATTAAGTTGAGTGTCAAAACGTTTCAACCTCTAATTGTAAAATACAGGATCGGCAATTGTGTGTGTCATCATTGGGCTGGGGATGTATTGTACATCCATTTATCGGCTATTGTCTTATCCCTTTAGCTCCCTGAAATATTCTCTGCGTGTACATAAGATTTCAGGGGTGTATATTCTGCATTTAATATTTGTGAAAATTGTCTTTAATATTATGCTATACATGATTTGGATCTACTGCAGTTCACGGTAAAATATTGCTGGTAACGAATATTGCTGAAAATCAATGAATTTTAAAGGCTGCTAGCTGCCAAACGGTTGTACGTACAGATCATACCCGCACACCATTTTAAGCGGTATAAGAAGGCCTACAAATAATCTGGAATAGCCAAGATCCAATGATGCACAGGGAAAGCTTCACTGAAGAAAAAACGCGTAAAATAGGCCTTTTTCGCGCATTTCTCTGCACTGCGAGATAATTATGCATTATTGATTTATAGCTATTCCAGATTATTTGTAGGCCTTCTTATGCCGCTTAAAACAGTGTGCGGGCATGATCTGTACGTTTAGCCGTTTGGCAGCTAGCAGCCTTTTAAATTTATAGATTTTTAGCAATATTCGTTACCAGCAATATTTTACCGTGAACTGCAGTAGATCCCATGATTTTTCATTATGGTTGAGAAGCAGTGTTAATCCATTGGATATAAAAGTTTCTAAGTCATGCTGGAATAGTTATTTCTCGCATCGTATTATAAACAGCTCACTGGTACCCAAAGTTTTATATGAACCCCCCCAAACTTATTTACTTACAGGTTTTCCGCCTTCTATTGGGTGTCAGTTCTCATTGGATGATGACAAGCTTACTGGTACCCAAAGTTTTATATGAACCCCCCAAACTATTTACTTACAGGTTTTCCGCCTTCTATTGGGTGTCAGTTCTCATTGGATGATGACAAGCTTACTGGTACCCAAAGTTTTATATGAACCCCCCAAACTATTTACTTACAGGTTTTCTGCCTTCTATTGGGTGTCAGTTCTCATTGGATGATGACAAGCTTACTGGTACCCAAAGTTTTATATGAACCCCCCAAACTATTTACTTACAGGTTTTCCGCCTTCTATTGGGTGTCAGTTCTCATTGGATGATGACAAGCTTACTGGTACCCAAAGTTTTATATGAACCCCCCCAAACTATTTACTTACAGGTTTTCTACCTTCTATTGGGTGTCAGTTCTCATTGGATGCTGACAAGCTTACTGGTACCCAAAGTTTTATATGAACCCCCCCAAACTATTTACTTACAGGTTTTCTGCCATCTATTGGGTGTCAGTTCTCATTGGATGATGACAAACTTACTGGTACCCAAAGTTTTGCATAAACCCCCCCAAACTATTTACTTACAGGTTTTCTACCTTCTATTGGGTGTCAGTTCTCATTGGATGATGACAAACTTACTGGTACCCAAAGTTTTATATAAACCCCCCAAACTATTTACTTACAGGTTTTCTTCCTCCTATTGGATGTCAGTTCTCATTGGATGATGACAAACTTACTGGTACCCAAAGTTTTGCATAAACCCCCCCAAACTATTTACTTACAGGTTTTCTACCTTCTATTGGGTGTCAGTTCTCATTGGATGATGACAAACTTACTGGTACCCAAAGTTTTATATAAACCCCCCAAACTATTTACTTACAGGTTTTCTTCCTCCTATTGGATGTCAGTTCTCATTGGATGATGACAAGCTTACTGGTACCCAAAGTTTTATATAAACCCCCCAAACTATTTACTTACAGGTTTTCTACCTTCTATTGGATGTCAGTTCTCATTGGATGATGACAAGCTTACTGGTACCCAAAGTTTTATATAAACCCCCCAAACTATTTACTTACAGGTTTTCTACCTTCTATTGGGTGTCAGTTCTCAGTGGATGATGACAAGCTTACTGGTACCCAAAGTTTTATATAAACCCCCCAAACTATTTACTTACAGGTTTTCTGCCTTCTATTGGGTGTCAGTTCTCATTGGATGATGACAAGCTTACTGGTACCCAAAGTTTTATATGAACCCCCCCAAACTATTTACTTACAGGTTTTCTGCCATCTATTGGGTGTCAGTTCTCATTGGATGATGACAAACTTACTGGTACCCAAAGTTTTGCATAAACCCCCCCAAACTATTTACTTACAGGTTTTCTACCTTCTATTGGGTGTCAGTTCTCATTGGATGATGACAAACTTACTGGTACCCAAAGTTTTATATAAACCCCCCAAACTATTTACTTACAGGTTTTCTTCCTCCTATTGGATGTCAGTTCTCATTGGATGATGACAAACTTACTGGTACCCAAAGTTTTGCATAAACCCCCCCAAACTATTTACTTACAGGTTTTCTACCTTCTATTGGGTGTCAGTTCTCATTGGATGATGACAAACTTACTGGTACCCAAAGTTTTATATAAACCCCCCAAACTATTTACTTACAGGTTTTCTTCCTCCTATTGGATGTCAGTTCTCATTGGATGATGACAAGCTTACTGGTACCCAAAGTTTTATATAAACCCCCCAAACTATTTACTTACAGGTTTTCTACCTTCTATTGGATGTCAGTTCTCATTGGATGATGACAAGCTTACTGGTACCCAAAGTTTTATATAAACCCCCCAAACTATTTACTTACAGGTTTTCTACCTTCTATTGGGTGTCAGTTCTCAGTGGATGATGACAAGCTTACTGGTACCCAAAGTTTTATATAAACCCCCCAAACTATTTACTTACAGGTTTTCTGCCTTCTATTGGGTGTCAGTTCTCATTGGATGATGACAAGCTTACTGGTACCCAAAGTTTTATATAAACCCCCCAAACTATTTACTTACAGGTTTTCTACCTTCTATTGGGTGTCAGTTCTCATTGGATGATGACAAACTTACTGATGAACAAATCAAAGAGGAGGAGGTATGCGGCCCCTCGGGGCTAACAAAACTGGTTTTGATCTAATAGACAGCTTTCCGCGGATAGTAAAGTGTATGATTATAAGATCCTAAATTTAGGCAGTTTGGTTTTGACTTATAAATTGATATTCTGCTAATTAAGTTCTGACACTCTACAAGTGTTAATGTCCGTTTGTCTTACTGTCTTATTTTAAAGCTTTGGTTTTTAAATTATACTGGTACCCAAAGTCTTTTAAACTTTGGGTACTTTTAGTGGCTGGTTCCAAAATAGTTAAGTTGTGTGTAAACTTTTCAACCAATAAGTTTAGTCTACAGAGAAGGGGAAATTTTGTTTATAATCATTTGGAATAAACTCATTTCCACAATTTATCGTCCATTGTCTTATCCCTTAAGATCCCTGGTAAGTAGAAAGTAAGGTCGAGGCAGGTTTTTGGGGGTCTACCTATTAAAGCTTGAAATAATAGACGCTTTAACACCAATTAAATGCCTGCCCCCCCACCCTTACTTTTATAATATAATAAATTGAAAATAGGGGGAGTTTTAAATTTGTTTGTTTATTTTTAGTTTGGTTTAGGACAGCCCTGTAATAGTTATAAAGCTTTACAAAGTGTCTCAAAAAAAATTAGGGATGAGAGGAGAAGTGGGAAAGAAAACCACTAAAAAAGAGATGGATAAACCCTCATTTTTATGACGTCACTTGGCTGATTTTTAAAGACACTTTGTTAAACTTCAATGGTTATGTATAGGGTGGAATAATTACTTACCCCACTTATTATTTCAAAATAAGGGATGGGTGGGGGGGGGGGGGGAGTATCAGTATGAAAATAAAATGCGCGAAATATTGTGAATAATCTAGGAAAAGAACGAGAAAAGAAATCAGCTGATCAAGATATTCCTGTCCGCGGAGCTGAAACAACAATTAGCCAAGGAAAATAAATCATAGCATTGCTTCAAGTTTATTTGTGTGACAAATAAATAATGACGTCATACAATACAAATGACCTATGAAAGGCCAGTATAGATTGCAATTAACTTATGGTTATATGTATACTGGCCTGTCATTGGTCATTTTTATTGGTCACTTGGGAGGTGGTCGACTTCCCCCCCGCCCCCCCCCCCCATTTAGTGCTCCTAAAGGTTTCTAGTGGCGTAGCCGTTAGATATTTTATTACAAAGTAAAGCGATGTTTAAGATCTCAGTAACCACTGAACCTATTGGGCTCTACTCTTCAGGGAATATACCTAATGGTCCTGTGGATAGTTTTAGGCGATTTTCTTAGGGGATGGGACACTCTCACCCCTAAAAAAAGTCATTCCCCCCTACTTTTTCTTTTAAAACTATAATTGAAAATGGGGAGATGCCTTTCTCAACCACTCTGAAATGCCCCTAGAGGCTTCAAGGGGGGGGGGGGGCGTAGCTACTAGTAATATATATATAACAGCAATGCTATTGATGTTTTCACCCAAGGAGAACCAAGAATTTGAGGCAACCAAGAAAATCTTGCAAAATGAAATTGAAATTGCCGAGCAGATTGTCGAGGCTCATAAACAGCAATGGTAATAACAAATTTTGTAAACAAAGTAACAGGATGTCTATCTGTCTATGTCTGAGTGTCTGTTTGTAGCTTAAGATCTGGCTTAACGCCGTATATCGACATATTTTCTTATTTACAGTGAATCTTCATACTAATAGGTCAAGGAAAGGTTTGTAACTATTTAGTTTAGGTGAGGGTACCTTTGTCCTCGAAAGAGAAATCACCCAATTAAAAAAATCCTCTAAAATAAAACATAATTTCACTAGCTCTTCTTGAAATAGAAAATTTAAGAAAGTGTCTACTCATTTTTTCACCTTGAATTTAAAAAAAGAACTTTTTTCAGGATGGCTTCGAATCCGCTGGATTATAACCAGTTTTCAGCCATACTAAAAAAAACATGTATAACATTGCATTACAGACAATTTTCTATGAACATCAAAATGAAAAATCATAAAATTAATACCATTTTTTTTAAGCCTGGGCCTTAATTTTTCATTTTTATATCCGCGCAAGCTGTCCATAATACAATGCGCTAAATAACTATTATTTCAGCCAGGCAAAGCTGCAGAGTAGCGGAAAGTCATATGGTAGAGGATATGGTCCTCCTCCTACAACAAATAAGACCAACAAACATGGCGGCGGCTACGGCAGAGGAGTTAGACCTATACACGGCGCCGGAAATTCAGCTCCTGGAAACTCATGGAATAAAAATGGCGGGAAGAATAATAACGGATACAAATATGGCGGCCATATTGGGTCTGGAAAGAAAGATGGCGGACACGCCCATATCTCACGTGCAACTGCTGAAGGATTTATCAGCAGACAGGTAAAAGTCAGGGAGGGAGGGGCATTGGCCTGTAAATTACACTGGTACCCAAAGTTTTATAGCCAGATTACAAACTGTCTGTCCTTTTGTTGGGGATTTTGTATTCTTCGTTGCTTCGTTGGACATTGTATTATAGATTTCATTGGTACCCAAAATATTTGAACCTCTTTATCTTACTTCATGGCTAAAAACCTTAGGTACTTTTTGGTTCTAAACTAGTTGGTAGTGTTTAAACTTATCAATCAACAGTTTTAATCTACAGTAGGGGCAAATTTGATCATTGGGTAAAATCATCATCATTGGGTACGTATATTAATTTATCACCCATTGTCTTATCCCTTAAGATCCCTGACATATTTGCCTCTAGGGGTATCTAGAGAGAAAGTTAAGAAAGCTGGAAGAGGATCATAGTAGGATTATCAAGGTTTTTGGGTACTTTGAATACTTTGGGTACTTTGAATACTTTAAATACTTTGGGTACTGATATTATACCAATTCATTGTGACATATTTGCCTCTAGGGGTATCTGGAGAGAAAGTTAAGAAAGCTGGAAGAGGATCATAGCAGGATTATCAAGGTTTTTGGCGGCGCTTTCACATAAAGTACCTTGTTGAGCACTGATAACCCCCCCCCCCTTAATTCTGCCTGGGGCTAATTGTCCTAGGAATCAAAATTACATTATGGATGACAACATCCATAAAAGCAAAGGTCTAAAATCAGAAGGAAGGATAAACAAATAATAACTTAATAAACAGAACATTATTTTTTTAGTTTAAACAAAATTGTACATAAATATGTTGCAAAATTGCGTTTGTACTGTAGGCTACAGTACAAGGGTATACTTTTAATTTTAGGATTTGATTTTAGATTATTAATTTGGAATAGTATTTTCCGAGATCTGTACCTTTAAACTAAGAAACTTTATATGATAGGATTACTTTAGATTGGGTTAGGTCATATTGAGCCACTGTGTAAACCCCGCATTGTTAAGGTTTTCCCATAAGGTTAAGGCATGGAAGGAAAGAAAAAATTTCAGTATAGGTTAGATTATATTGGGTCCTGTGAAATCATCGCATGGTTAGGCTTTTCCCATAGGGGTTAGGCATAGAAAAAAATTTGGGGTGTCAATACTCAACAAAGAACTTTGTATGAAAGCACCTCAACTTGGAAAGGCCCTGCAGACTGTCCGTGGCATCGACATGAAGATGAACAACAAGTTTGTCCACAGGAATGGATGTATTGTACAATATACATTGGACATTGAATTATTGAATTTTAAATATATAAAGGTTTCGTGATTTTCTTTCTCTAACTTTTTGCCTCTTATTCTAAGTCTGTTTGTCACTGTCTATCTGTCTGTGTCTGTTTGTAACTGTCAGTCTATCTGTCTGTCTCTTTTTCAAATCAAATTTTTGTCAATGTCTGTCTCTTTTTGTCTCTTTCTGATTAGTCTGTCTCTAACTGTTTCTGTCTGTCTATCTGTTTCTGTTTGTCTCTGTCTGTCTCTATCTGTCTCTACCTGTTTCTGTCTGTCTCTATCTGTTAATGTTTGTCTCTGTCTGTCTATCTTTCTCTGTCTGCTTTGTCTTTCTCTATCTGTCTCTGTCTGCTTTGTCTGTCTCTATCTGTTTCTGTCTGTCTATCTGTTTCTGTTTGTCTCTGTCTGTCTCTACCTGTTTCTGTCTGTCTCTATCTGTTTCTGTTTGTCTCTGTCTGTCTCTATCTGTTTCTGTTTGTCTCTATCTGTTTCTGTCTGTCTCTATCTGTTTCTGTTTGTCTCTATCTGTTTCTGTCTGTCTCTATCTGTTTCTGTTTGTCTCTATCTGTTTCTGTCTGTCTCTATCTGTTTCTGTTTGTCTCTATCTGTTTCTGTCTGTCTCTATCTGTTTCTGTTTGTCTCTATCTGTTTCTGTCTGTCTGTATCTATTTCTGTTTGTCTCTGATGATATAACAGGAGGAAAAAATATCGTCAATTTAGGTTGCAATTTTTCCATGCATTTATTGGTTGGGCCGTTTATCCAGTAAGAGGAAAGAGGATGGGGTAAAGGGGGTTCATTATTTTAGCCCGCTACATAGTTCACTTCATCTTGGAACATGAAAATCTGTTACAAGATCCTCATAATAATACATCCATGTCCACAGGAAACTCACCACTATCAGCATGCACAAACAGGCAAGTCTTTTTACGATAGTCAAGCTTTTTACTGTTTTTTTAATGTCGCTTTTTGGCTGTGCTTAGTTTTTTGCTACTGATGATTGCAGTCATCCTTGTTTCAAAACAAAAATACCTTAATTTTTATTTTCTTGACTTTTTAAAAGCATTTGATAGACATTTTAGAATCCTTTTATGAAAGTAACAGGATGTTTGTCTTCCTGTCTGTTTGTACCTAAGGCTATCGCTAACTGTTGAACCGATAAGGTTCTTCTTTACAGTGTAGCTTTTTATAGGTCCAGCATAGCCTTTCAAAGTGGGAGTAAACGGATTTTTACCCCCATAAATCTTTGAAACATTTTACCACCCTCAAATTTTTTTTAAAATGCCCTACTCAAACCTTTGAAATCCCTCATTTTACCCCTCTCAAAAAAAAAAGCTTTGAAGTCCCTAAGGTCCAGTAAAGGTTTATAAAAATATTTTTTTTTCTTTTTAAAAAATAACTGTAAAGTGTAGGTCAACCTTCTTAATGATAATAAAAATGAATCAAAATTTGATAGATAGATAGATAGATAGATAGATAGATAGATAGATAGATAGATAGATAGATAGATAGATAGATAGATAGATAGATAGATAGATAGATAGATAGATAGATAGATAGATAGATAGATAGATAGATAGATAGATAGATAGATAGATAGATAGATAGATAGATAGATAGATAGATAGATAGATAGATAGATAGATAGATAGATAGATAGATAGATAGATAGATAGATAGATAGATAGATAGATAGATAGATAGATAGATAGATAGATAGATAGATAGATAGATAGATAGATAGATAGATAGATAGATAGATAGATAGATAGATAGATAGATAGATAGATAGATAGATAGATAGATAGATAGATAGATAGATAGATAGATAGATAGATAGATAGATAGATAGAAAGATAGATAGATAGATAGATAGATAGATAGATAGATAGATAGATAGATAGATAGATAGATAGATAGATAGATAGATAGATAGATAGATAGATAGATAGATAGATGAAACAAAATGTATTTGTAATCAGGAGTTGCTTGGTGAACTAACTAAAGAGAAAGCCGCTACAGTGGATGATTTACTGGTGTGCCTCAAGGTTCAACTTCAGGTCGGGAGTTTATATTCTGTACAAGATTCATTTATTTTCCCTGCTGCAAAAATTTTTAGCTCCCCTTAGTTTTTTTCCACCAAGGAAGGGGAAAAATATTTTCAGAACTCTTATCCCCCCTCTTACATACCTATTCTCTTAGTTTTTTTTTCACCTAGGAGGGCGGAAAATGGAAAAAAATGTTTTCAGTTCATTTAATTTTACGAGAAAGTGTCGTTTGAAGTCAAAAAAATCCATCTCTTTTTGGGGGTTTTCCTTTCCCACTTCTCCTTTCATCCTTCCTTTTTAGACGTCACACATGATACTTTAGGCTTTCTCAATTTTACATTCCCTCCCCCCAACCACATATTTTTTTATTTTTTTATCAACCCACACAGAATATACACCCCTGCTTCAGGTCGAAGACAGGATTAATCATGTTTACTTCCAGTCTGCAATAGAGAATTAAGTGACTTTACAAAGTGTCTCAAAAATCAGCCATGTTACGTCATAAAAATGAAGGAGATGAGAGGAGAAGTGGGAAAAGAAACCCCTTAAAAAGTGTTTGATAATCCCTCATTTTTTTGACGTCACATGGCTGATTTTTTAGATACTTTGTAAAGCTAAGAATCCAATTTGAAAAATCCACCAATTTTTTTTATTAACAATATGTTTTGTAATATCGAATAGGTTGAAAGATTTTTTAGATACATCTATAAAAGCTTTAATTTCTTAACTTCAAAATTAATCTTTACATCTTTAATGATTTTTTAGTTTTGATTTGTTCTCACAACATTCACTTAAAACTAAAAATATTTTCATTTTTTGATTTTTTTCGTATACCCATTTTATAAATATTTTTTATATCCTTAAAAGTGTTTAGCATTTTTTTGCCCTTTTGAAAAGAAATGCATATAGTTATTCAAAATGGCATCATTTTTCATGTGATTCTGTCATTTTTTACATATAAACATTGTACATTTTTTAAATGCAATTTCGTGAATTATTTTGATGCATTATATGTAGTATATTAAAGTTCCAAACTATACAGGGTTGTATATTCTGCTTCGGATTCTGAACTGTAAATATTATGTAAATTATGCTTTTTGTTTTGTTTTTGTGTTACAATAAAGTATTTTTTTTTCTATTCTATTAAATTTCATAATATAACTAGTACATCAATTACGTGGGGGGAGGGGAAGTTACTCAAAAATCATCCATGTGACGTCATAAAAATTAGGCAGATGCGAGGAGAGTTGAGGAAGAACCCTCCTTAATGGAGATGGATAATCCCTTTTTATAATAATTTTTATGACGTCACATAGCTGATTTTTTAATCACTTTCTCCCCCCTACTCAATAACCTCACATGGGGCGTGGCTGCTGTCCAACAACCCTGGATAACTACACACACGGGGTATTAGGTTAATTAACATCCATCAGCCAACCAACTCTTTGATTGTGCAACCTTTGGCAGGAAGTCCTAACTGTGCACGGTAATGCGTTGCACCTGTTTTAGGCCAAGGAATTCTCTCTAATCTAACTATTAATGTCGCCGCGCTCCTGACATAGCAGCAGTAGGAACCATTTTCAAAGTCTTTAAGTTGTGATACTTTTAAGCAGAGATTCGAACCTATCACATCCCCAACGACAATTATATCCAAGAGTTGCCAAGTTACAATTTTGCAAAATCACAAATTTGGTATCCACGTTGTATTTTGAAATTGCAATTTCTTCCAATTTTAATTGTTGCGCCCCCAGCGTCGTATGATAACAAGGATGACAACATCCACAAAAGCGAAGCTCAAAAACCGTAGGGCACATGAACATTAATACTTGTAGAGTGTACGAATTGAATAAGCAGAATATAAATATCTATGTCTAAACAAAATTGTAAGTAAACTTGTTGCCAAACTTTGAAATTTAGGATACTGATTAAGGACATACTTACATTTTTAGGACTTAATTATAGAAAGGCTTTGCTTATAACATTGCACCTTGTTTGTAAAGTAATAGGAATCAGTATTTCAAAAACCAGATGAATCGGACAATTCTATCATAAAACAAGGATTACAACATCCATAAAAGAGAAGCTCTATAACGGTAGGACAGACTAATATTAACAATTGTAGAGTGTCAGAACTGAATGTACAAAATATTAATATACATATAAGATTTGACAAAATTATACGTAGATTTGTTTGTAAAACTTCTTAAATACAGATTTCTGTTGAAGGACATACTTACATTGTTAGGACTTGAATATAGAGATGCTTTGCTCAAAATATTGTTACTTATTATAATAGGAATCAGTTATCAAAAAATCAGATCAATTTGATGATTTTATCACATACAAAATTGTTTTTAAACAAGGATGACAACATCCATAAAAGCAAAGCGCTGAAACGGTAGGACAAACGGACATTAATACTTGTACAGTGTCAGAACTGAATAATCAGAATATAAATTTGTATGAGAGTCGATGCAAAATTGTAAGTAAATTTGTTGAAAAACTGCTTGATATAGAATACTGTTTATGGATATACTTACATTTTTAGGACTTAATTATAGAGTTGCTTCGCTTATAATAATGTACTTTGTTGTCCCAGGAATAAGCATACAAAAAATCAGATCAATCGGATAATTAGATCATATAAAAATTTGATGTTAAAAAAGTTAAAAAATCAACATGTTTTAAATGGACGTACATTCTGGTAACAATTGTAGAGTTGGTACGCTTTCTAAATTGTACCTAACTACTACAGGAATCACCATGCAAAGTTTAAATCTATAGGACAATTCTAACATGCCTAAACAAACGAATAAAGCTATCCGTTACGGACGGACTGACCGACCATAATTATAGAAAAGCTTTGCTTTAAAAAATTTGTTGTACAAAAAGTAAAAAATCAACATGTTTAAAATGGACGTACAGACATTCTGGTAACGACTGTAGAGTTGCTGCGCTTTCTAAATTGTACCTAACTACTACATGAATCACCATGCAAAGCTTGAAATCGATAGGACAATTCTAACATGCCTAAATAAACGAATAAAGCTATCCATTACGGACGGACTGACCGATTCTAATTATAGAAAAGCTTTGCTTTTAAAAATTTGTTGTAAAAAAGTAAAAAATCAGCATGTTTTAAAGGGACGTACGGACTTTCTGGTTACGATTGTATAGTTGCTGCGCTTTCTAAATCCTACCTTACTGTTATAGGAATCATCATGCAAAGTTTGACAAATAGAGCTAATTTTTACGGAAGAACGGACGGACCAACCCTAATTATAGAAAAGCTTCGCTTTTAAAAAGTAAACACACATATTCCCATACACACACACACACGTATGCAAGAAGATTAATACACACAAACAGACATAAATAAATAAACACACACACAATATGCTTTCGAGGTTTTCGCAGAGAGAAAGAGAGAGAGAGATATAGATAGTGACACACTGAGAGTGTTAAAGATAGAAAAAGAGAGAGCGAGGCCAAACTAATTTTTTCCCAATAATTTGGTTTTAAGCTACCTTTTTTCTTTTATTTCGTAGTGCAAGTTAATCTATAACTAGTGTATAAAAATATTGGATGTATTTTGCCAGTGTTGGATGTATTTATGGCATGAGAATCGATTTTACTGTCATTTATACAGTAAAAATTCAGTTTGTCATAAATACATCCATTGCACTGGCGAAAACACATCCACTATAAATTTGCTGGATGTGTAAATGGCAGTCCCCCGTGTCGGTCCGTCTGTACGTCCGTCAGACATTAGATTACATACTTTTTTCAGGGAGGGAGGGGACAATGGGTTGTTTATTATACTAGTCTTCAAATGACGTTATTCGTTTTCTTAACAACTTGGGGGACCTAAGTAAATTTTGATTGGTTTATTCAACCGTTTGATAATAGTTATTTATAGCATCGTATGTTGGACAGTTAAAATGAAAAATTAAAAGTTTAAAACCAGTTTTATAAGCCTCAAGGGGTGGAAAATGGTCTTACGAATTCGTGGAAAATTGTCTGTAATACGATGCTATATTCATGATTTTTCAGTATGGCTGCCGAACCTTTTCTAATCCAGCGGTTTATCGTCGGTTCCGAAGCCATACTGAACATATTATTTAAAGACAGCTTTGCAAAGATAAAAATGTGTGTTTAAAAATATTCCATAGAGAAATAAGGGAGGGAGGGGGTATTTGGATGTTTATTACACTAGTCCCCAAAGTTTCATAATAACTTTATCTTATTCGTTGGCTTAATAACTCTGGGGACTTATTGGTTGGTTCATTTAGTTAAACGTTTCAACCAATAATTGTAATCTACAGAAGGTGTAATTTTATGTATCATCATTGGGGATGTAAATCATTATATCGGTCATTGCCTTATCCCTTTAAATCCCTGCTTAAACCTCTCAGGGAGGAAGGGAGTAGTTAATGACAATTAAATTAATTCTTTAATTTTGATTGGTTGATTTACTAAGTTAAGTGTTCAAACGTTTCAACCAATAATTTTTACCTATTAAAAGCAGGACTTATTGAATTTTTAAAGAAGGACAGAGGAAGCGGGAGAGGAAAAGAGTGAGAAGGAGAAATACAGAGAGAGAGAGAGAGAGTGTGTGCGTGAGAGAAAGAGAGAGAGAGATAGTGAGTGATAGAGAAAGAGGGAGAGATTGAGAGAGCAGGACTAATAAAGTTTGGGGGAAGTATGGTAGGGGGAGTATGGTGGTGGTGGGGGGGGGGGGGTAATAATTTCTCGTATATCTTCCCCCTAAAGTCCCTGGTATGGCCTCCAAAGTTGTGTGTGATGCATCAATATTTTATTTTCTACTAGTACCAAAGCAGTGAATAATACAAGCAACTATTGAAATCTAGTGAAAAGGGGTAATTTTGTTTATTGTCAATACATTGTCTATACATTGATTTTTACACTGGTACCCAAAGTATATTGCAGTGGTACCCAAAGTTGTGCTGCATCAATATTTTATATTCTACTAGTACCAAAGCAGTGAATAATACAAGCAACTATTGAAATCTAGTGAAAAGGGGTAATTTTGTTTATTGTCAATACATTGTCTATACATTAATTTTTACACTGGTACTCAAAGTATATTACAGTGGTACCCAAAGTTGTGTGATGCATCAATATTTTATATTCTACTAGCACCAAAGCAGTGAATAATACAAGCAAGTATTGAAATCTAGTGAATAGGGGTAATTTTGTTTATTGTCAATACATTGTCTATACATTAATTTATACACTGGTACCCAAAGTATATTACAGTGGTACCCAAAGTTGTGTGTTGTGCATCAATATTTTATATTCTACTAGTACCAAAGCAGTGAATAATACAAGCAACTATTGAAATCTAGTGAATAGGGGTAATTTTGTTTATTGTCAATACATTGTCTATACATTAATTTTTACACTGGTACCCAAAGTATATTACACTGGTACCCAAAGTGCATCAATATTATATATTATACTAGTACCAAAGCAGTGAATTATACAAGCAACTATTGAAATCTAGTGAAAAGGGGTAATTTTGTTTATTGTCAATACATTGTCTATACATTAATGTATACACTGGTACCCAAAGTATATTACAGTGGTACCCAAAGTTGTGCTGCATCAATATTTTATATTCTACTAGTACCAAAGCAGTGAATAATACAAGCAACAATTGAAATCTAGAGAATAGGGGTAATTTTGTTTATTATCAATACATTGTCTCTACATTAATTTGTACACTGGTACCCAAAGTATATTACACTGGTACCCAAAGTTGTGCTGCATCAATATTTTATATTCTACTAGTACCAAAGCAGTGAATAATAGAAGCAACTATTGAAATCTAGTGAATAGGGGTAATTTTGTTTATTGTCAATACATTGTCTATACATTAATTTATACACTGGTACCCAAAGTATATTACACTGAGCTGGATCTTTAAATCATTTCAATGGTGATCTAAACCACCCCGCGCGAAATTTCAGCCAATCACAGCGGCTGATTTTTAAAATGCGCCGCTGTGATTGGCTGAAATTTCGCGCGGGGTGGTTTAGATCACCATTGAAATGATTTAAAGATCCAGCTCTGGTACCCAAAGTTGTGATGTATCAATCTACAACAATTGAAATCTAGAGAATAGGGGTAATTTTGTTTATTATCAATACATTGGCTATACATTAATTTAAACAGTGGTACCCAAAGTATATTACAGTTGTTATACATTAATATTTCATATCTAGTACCACCAAGGCAGTGATAATTATATAAAGTAGTTTTTACAAGGTTTTATGCTATTTTCTTTCAAAATTAAGGTGGGAGGGAGGAAGGGGACATTGGACTGTATATTACACTGGTACCTAAAGTTATCAATGTAAATGAATAAAATGTTGAGTACTTTTGTGTTTGATTGGTCTACAGGTGGGTGATTATGTTTATTATAATTGTAAAAGTACATCAATTTATCAGCCATTGTCTTATCCCTTAAGATGCCAAATTATTAAAACACAATGCGTAGCTTTTATATAATGAGGGTTGGACCGACCGTCTTGACGAGATGGATAGTTAATTTAGGCATGTTAGAATTGTCCTATCGATATCACACATCTTTTAATTTCAGAACTTAAAATGTTAAACAGCATTAAGTTGGTGTAACTCAAAACGCCACACGGAAGAATAACTCAAAGAGAGGCGCCACAAGAAAACGGCGCCGCCATGGGGGTTCTACTCAGATCCTGCTGCCTCTGCTTCAGCCCAACGGTTGCCACATTTGCCATTGGCTCGGTAAGTTCTTTCCGGGAAATTATCCGCTTGACTAAAACCAGTTCACAGCCCTACTATCCGCATAATATCTGCGGAAAGCTGTCTATAATACTTACATTTTCAGTAAGTTCTTTCTTAAGAGGCGTTGAAATCGTTTAATATCCGGTGGATAAGAACTGGTTCTCAGCAATACTGAAAAATTATGTATTGTATTGTAATATATCCAGTTTTCTATAAAAATTTAAAATTTATAATCATAATATTAAAACCTTCAGCATCTCGGGTCTAATTCCTTAATTATATAAAGTAAAAGGATGTCTGTCTGTTTGGTTGACTCTTTGTTTCAAATGATCTTGCTAACCGTTGAACTGATTTGATTCTAATTTACAGGGCTGCATCTCAAAGGTCTTTTGAAGGTTCATAACTATTTTTGGGGAGGGTATATACAATCACCCTCCCAAGAGAAATCGCCCCTAGAAAAAAATGGGTGTCAACACTTAATAAGCAGAATATTAATTCGTTGGGTATCTACAAAATTGTTTTTAAAAATTGTGTAAATACAGGATTTTTTAGAACTTGATTATTGAGATGCTTCACTTCAATTTTTTTTTACCTTGTTGTCATAGTAATCGGACGGACGGACGGACGTACGTACAGTCCCTAATTATGGAAAAGCTTCACTTTATAAAACAAACTGAAATTTTGCATATTTTGACGCATAAACCAGAGATCTACAGGGATAAGACAATAGCCGATAAAATTGAACCTTTGGTAACTGTGTAATTAGTCCAATGTCTCATTCTTCCCTGATTATTATGCGGTGTCAGGGAACTAGATAAGATAAGATTTTATTTCCTCTAAGGTGCATATAATTAGGGCGAGTTACTAATAAAAGTTACAATTGTTAGACTAATTGATTTCTTCCTGAAAGAGAATGCATATTAATAAGGTACTAGGTTTCTTCCTGAAAGAGATTGCAGGTAAGATAATAAATACATATTATAGAACATATCTTTCATTACAGTAATAAATATCCATTGTAATTTATTAGCATATTAAGTTTCTAAAGTACATTTACTATTTATGTACCTAGCTCAGGGTTGTAGTGAACTTCTCCTTCCCCGTTCACCTACATTTTACTTTTTACTATACAATTAATATATAATTGAACACTGAGCAAGCTGAGAAGCGAGTGGATGGCTTAACCCCGGCCGGGGTTGTTGAACCGCAGTTCTGCGCGGCGCTTACCAAATCGTTTCTGAGCTTAAGAAATAGTTGTAACAATCAGATTAAGTTACATAACTAAAACATATATAAGACATATATAAACTACTATACTAAGGTATGCTGAATATACCATCTAACATTCGTTCCACTAGAATCCTTACGGGGTTTCCAAAAATAAGACCAATACAATTAGGTTATCGGTGCCATGGAAGTTAACCATGTTTTAAAGGGATAAGACAATGGTCGATAAAGTTTACATACATCCCCAATGATGATACAAAAAATTTACCCCTCCTGTAGATTACAATTAGTGGTTGAAACTATTGAATACTCAACTTAATGAACCATCTTTTCAACCAATAATTTTAAATTTAGATTATAATCTTGTTATCCAGTTTATACTGGTACCCAAAGTATTATATATACATGCTATGTTAATCTTTGGGTACCTTAATTAAATTTTCATTGGATGGTGCTCAAACTTTTCAACCAATAATTATAATTTAGGTTGGAATATTGTTATCCTGTATATTTCTGGTTCCCCTGTCAATATTCCTAGATAATCATAGAGAATATACTGGTACCCAAAGTTTTATATACTTTATTGGTTGGTGCTCAAACTTTTCAACCAATAATTTTAATTTAGGTTGGAATATTGTTATCCTGTATATTTCTGGTTCCCCTGTCAATATTCCTAGACAATCATACAGATTATACTGGTACCCAAAGTTCTAGAACAGGCTGACGCGGTCCCTTTCGATTGGGACCACCACGGTGAAATATGCTATGGGACCGCATGGGGCAAGCGTCAGCGAATGGGGCAAGCGTCACAGAAAAGAAAGAGGATAAAATGCCACAGAATGGAAAAAAAACAGTTACAGGCATAGGCATCAGCATAGGCCTAGTCAACAACCCAAGGCGCCAGCCTGTATCAGTGGGAAAACAGGGTCTAGTCATGAAAAAAACAAGAAAATATTTACAAAGTAATAATCATTAGGATTAAAAATATTTACAAAGTAATAATCATTAGAATTAAATTCTTGAAACCCCACCCCACTTTGAGGGGCTGTGGCCGAAAAAAATCACATCAGGGGGGGGTCAATTTTTTTACATCCCCAAAACCGGCATTGCCAGCCGGTGTCAGGGATGTGCCAGTCAGGCCTGTCGGCCTGCCGGTTCGGCCGTGGCCGGCCGTCAAAGTACGGCCGAAAACGGCGTTTTTTGACGGTTTTCGGCCGATTTTGACCCAGGTCACTTTGGACGGCCGTCCCGGCCAGGGTAATTGGGGGAAAAAAATTGTGCAAATTAGCAATGAAGGCCCATGGCCCATAGAATCCAGGGATATGTGTCCCAAGTCGGTCGGCCGACCGGCCTAGCCGCACCGGCCCGCTGAAAATCCGCAAAAACGGCGATTTTCGACGATTTTCGCGACCTTTGACAGCCGCTGCCGGCCTAACGGCCGGGCCGACCGCCTTCGGCCGCACATCTCCTGAACTGGCTTGGGATGGACTACAAAAAACTTGGAATACACGTGGCTGCGCCACAAACACACGCCGCGCTACGCGCGAAAAACACGTCAAAAAATGGCCATTTTTTGGATGCACTAACTTTGCCGCCAATTAAAGGCCGGAAGACGGCCGGCAATTGCCTCCAGCAACACTAAATGATAGTTAGAGCCGGCCATTGTGGTTCCATAGGTACCTTTGGATTTTTCCTAGCCCCTCTGGGAGGCCCACAGTGGCCAATACGCCAGGCCTGGTAAAAATTTTTTTGAAGTGCTCTAACTTTTCCGCCACTTGGGGGAAAATGTTGGGTCATGATTTTTCGCGACCCCATCGGGCCATATTTTCAGGGTTTCAAAGGAAATTAATGTAACTTGAAAAACCTGCGCGTTATTAACGTTCAAAAAACGAGAGGATAATTTGTGTAAAATGGACATTTTGACCTTTTTTTCCGCAATTTTCAACTTTGCGCGCGCGCTGCGCGCGCGTTTTTGCTCCGATTTTGGAAATTCCAATTGCCTCACCTCCGGACGGCATTCAAGAATCCATAGCAATTTTCCTTTTCAAAATCGGCCTCCGGCCGCCCCCCTGCGGGGGAGGGTGAGAGTGCGGACCCCCCCATTTTGACCCCCCTTACAAAAATTTTTTTTTTCCTTGAACTTCATGCGGCTAACTTGGTAAAATTATTTCATAATTCGTTACACTCTTATTCCATATTTCACCATCATTTTTATATACATACTATATCAATCATTGTGCTCAAACTTTTCAACCAATAATTTTATTCTAGGTTGGAATATTGTTATCCTGTATATTTCTGGTTCCCCTGTCAATATTTCTAGACAATCATACCTTCTACATCACTGAGTTTGCCAGGTATCTATCTATCTATCTATCTATCTATCTAACTATCTATCTATCTATCTATCTAACTATATATCTATCTATCTATCTATCTATCTATCTATCTATCTATCTATCTATCTATCTATCTATCTATCTATCTATCTATCTATCTATCTATCTATCTATCTATCTATCTATCTATCTATCTATCTATCTATCTATCTATCTATCTATCTATCTATCTATCTATCTATCTATCTATCTATCTATCTATCTATCTATCTATCTATCTATCTATCTATCTATCTATCTATCTATCTATCTATCTATCTATCTATCTATCTATCTATCTATCTATCTATCTACTATCTATCTATCTATCTATCTATCTATCCAACTATCTATCTATCAATCTATCTATGACTCTTAAACTTTAGTTATAAATTTATTGGAGTGCCTTAAGGTTGCATATGAGGTCCAATTTTTGTTTTATGTCCGTATGTCTGTCTGAAACGTTTTGAAGGAAACTTGATTTTCTCGGCTCCTATAAAACATAGACGTCTGAAAATTCTTATCAACACTCCCATCAATATGGGGCATGATTAAGTATAAAACATCCATGGCGGTCGGACTGCTTTTAGGCAGGTTTTTAGCTACTTTTATCATACTTGTTATAATTTTTATTTTTTAGGTCTCAACGTGACACTGGCAATTATTTGGATGATGATCAGGAAAAAAAATAACTTCATTCAACCCAAAAAAGTATTGTTATTTATCACATCGTATCATAGACAGCTTTCCATGGATATTAAAATATTCTGAGAAAACTACCTGTAATATTAATATTCTACATATACATGATTTTTTAGTAAGGCTGAGAACTGGTTCTAATCCAGCAGATATTACTCGGTTTTGAAGCCATACTGGAATATTCCATACAATTTCATCTGTGGTTTGATGATACTTTGTAAAGTATAAAGGCTAGACCCAGGGTAAAGTAACACCCAACAGACAACCTATCCCTTAATTGCACAACCCCTTTTCTGGAAGTCCTAATAGAGAAAGATAAAAAATTGCGCCTGTTAACGGGCCAAGGAATTGCCTCCTACTCATAATATTAATTTTATATGTCATACCAGCTACCATCTTTCCAGTTTGGCTGTGAAACATATTAATATCCACTGGATTCACACCAGTTCTAAGCCATAATCATGTATAGCATTGTATTACAGACAATTTTATATGAATATTAAAGTAAAGAATATAAAACTAAAACCAGTTAGCCTAAGCCTTCGGCCCCTCGGGATAATAAAACTGGTTTTAATCATTTTAATATCCATGGAAAGCTGTCTATAATGCAATGCTGTAAATAACTATTCCAAAAAGCACAATATACCAAAAAAGTAGCAATAAAAAGTTTCAACAAATGTTGAAATTATTTTTTTCTTTAAATAGGTTCCAGCAATTATAGCATTTAGCAAGGTGAGAAAATAGTTTTATTTTCTATGAAATATAGTATTATATACTACTACATAATGTAATAAGGCTTTTTGTATGCCTTTTAAGATCTCAGTAACATATTTTAACTAGATTCCAGGATTGTTTTAGGCTATTTATTCTAAATTCATTAGACCTATATTGCCTATTGGAAAAACATTCCCACAAATAGAAAAACTTTGTTATAAATTCCTAAATTAATAGATAAGGCGGTTTTCCTATTTGAAAAAAATGAATGTATTATATGTGGGAATTTTTTTTGTCAATTTAGGTTGATAATATAGCTCTCAGATATAAGCCAATACATTCCTCCATTGTCAGGGGAGGGGATGGGTTAAAGTCATATGAGGGAGGGAGTATATTAGCCAGCTGGAAGTTTCATATAATTAGAGTAAGCAAAAATCTGGTGCACTATCCAAGTATTTCTATATCGATTATTGCAAACAGTATTTTTGGTAATATTTTTATTTATTGTTTGAAATATAATAATTTTAAAATATTATAATCTAAACTTTATGAAATAGAAAAAAAACATTTTTTTGACTTCACATGGCTGATTTTTTTAGACACTTTGTAAAGCTACCTATTTCAGTTTGTAAATAAAATTTTAAGGTACTGTATACTGTGCTACTATGTATGGATGTTCCTATATATTCTCCTAGGTACTTTACACTGTGCTACTATGTATGGATGTCACCTATATATTCTCCTAGGTACTATACACTATGTATAGATGTTACCCATATATTCTCCTAGGTACTGTATACTGTGCTACTATGTATGGATGTCACCTATATATTCTCCTAGGTACTGTATACTGTGCTACTATGTATGGATGTCACCTATATATTCTCCTGTATACTCCTACTAGTCGGTGTTGCTACCAAAAGGTAAAATTTAAAATTAAATTATTACAAAATACCTACCTAGTTAAAATTAAGTTTCAAATTATGAAATTCTATACTCAAATGCCCACACTTATATTGAGTTAAAGGGCATTCAAGCAGACAACCAACCCTTTGATTGCATTATCTTTGTCTGTAAGTCCTGACTGTGCATGGTAATGAGTTGCACCTGTTTGTCGGTCTTCTCTGATAAACAGAAATTATGTTAAAACATAAATACTGGCAATGAAGACTTTAACAGATTATGTGTGGGTTATCCATAATGATTTAAGCCTCCCTGGAGTTGCAAATGCCTTTATTCTAACCTCTTAACCACAATCCTCCTATTTTTAAATAAACATAATATAATTTAAGCCACCACCTAGTGGTGATATTATGAACTATTTTGTTTTGCAGGTATCAGCTGATGCTGCCCTGGCTTGTCTACATGTTCTTGGCCATTCTAGGTAATCTATTTATGATAGCCAAATAAATTTATGTACATCCTCATTTATGAATCACAAAATTACACTTCTGTAGATTACAAATATTTGTTAAAATGTTTGGACACTCATCTTAATAAACCAACCAATCAAAATTTCTAAAAGTCCCCAAAGTTAAAATGTTAAAGGGAAAAAGAAAATGTTACTAAAAATCTATTGGGGACTAGTGTAATAATCATAAATAAAAGTCCCCTTCCTCCCTAATTGAACAGACACCTTTCTAATAATTTACCTTGTTGTTCAGTTGTTCTGACCCTCGTAATCTCCTTCATTATCGGCCTGCCTGACTACGCCTCACTGGCGGTGTTCCTCGCCTCCAGCCCGGTGCTACTCATCACTGCTTATCTCTGGCTGGTTGTAGCCTCAGCATACCAAATTATTAAGTATGATTGATTGATAGATTGATTTATAGATTGATTGATAGATTGATTGATAGATTGATTGATAGATTGATTGATAGATTGATTGTTAGATTGATTGATAGATTGATAGATTGTTTGATAGATTGATTGATAGATTTATTGATAGATTGATTGATTGATAGATTGATTGCTATATTGATTGATAGATTGATAGATTGATTGATTGATAGATTATTGCTGTATTGATTGATAGATTGATTGATAGATTAAAACATGATTATATATATACAGGGCTGCCTCTAAACCAGACTCTCGCCTAACTGCATCCGCATCTCAATCCTCTCTGGACTCTCTGAAGGGTGGCATACAGAGGGTATTAGGGGGTACTCCTCCCCCTCCGTATCAGGTTATCAATAGTATAAAGTAAATTAATGTTTTTCTGTCCGTCAGCGCTTTAAGATCTCAATAACTAATATTAGAATTAAGTTCTACATTTTATTCTTAAGTTCAGTCATTGGAACTATTATTTTCTAGGCTTCCTTTGAAAATAGACGGCCTACTTTTTTTTGCAAAAAAATTATTTTGTATGAACACCTTTTAGTATACATAAATTTATTTCCTACAGACAATTAAAAATAAACTTACTGCTGGAAGGAAAAGAAAAATTAACAAATAATAAATAAGAAAACATATTAAATGTAAAAAAAATGATTAAAGTTTTTTAAATAGTAATAAATTAATTTTAAAATCTTCCCAAAACCTGTAGTAACGAAGACACTAGTCAATAGTATTAAGTAGAACAATGTTTTTCTGTCTGTGTGCCATTTATAGGAGTTGACCTCCCACTTTCAATTTGAGTTCAATAGAAAAAAAAGAAATTAATTTGAGTATTTTTTTCATGGGCAAAAATAGTTATAAACTTTCCTTTTGAGACCCATATCAGTTAAGCTCTTTTGCTACAGACAATAACAAAAACTCTTTTTACTTAGATATCATAGGATAGGGATTGTTTGACCATCTAGTGGTAATTTAACTTTTATCTAGGCTGTGCGGACTGAGCCGGGAAGTCCAGGTGGTAAATGTCGTCGTAAATATGCGCGCCAAATTTCCAACGAGTCAAACACATCGGATACAGTCTTCTTTGATGTTTCCTCTACCAGGTAATTCTTTTGTAGTAAATGTGTGGAATTATATCCACGGCATTAGTGTAATTTGTAACATGTCGGCTTGCTGTCACAAGGTGTTGTAGTCTGGTTCACACTGCATCATACTAGAGACATTTAACCGGTACCTACTGTCTGTGTAATACATTAATAGTAATTAGAGGCCTCTAGTGGCATTTAAATGTTTTTTTTTTATTTTAAATTTCTAATTTGAGAAATAATTTGTTATCAGCTGTTAAATTCATGTCTCTACGCAGCGCGACTACGCTAGCGACACTATGCGGCTAAAATATTTTAAATTTTTTTTCAATTTTATTGTGATTTCTCTTGGGAGGGTGGTGGTACCCTCCCCGAAAATAGTTATAAACCTTCCCGGGACCTACGAGAAGCTACCATGTTAAGGAGAGCCTGATCGGTTCAGCGGTTAGTGAGATCCTTTGTTACAGACACACAGACAAACAGACAAACATCCTGTTACTTTAGTATAAGGATAGTAGAAGGAATATGTTTGCCAATAAACCGGCGCAACTCGTTACCATACACAGTTAGGACTTCCTAACAATGGTTGTGATATCAAAGGATTGGGTGTCTATTGGGCAAATGAATGTTTTACACTACAATTATAAAATGATGAGTATGTTTCAAGATTCATGAAGAGGTCTAGAAGCAACTCCAAGCCCATTAAAGATCATATATACAAAGGAGGGAGGTTATTTTGGACTGCATATTATGCTGGTACCCAAAGTGTTATAAACACGCTCTCTCATTGGTTGGTCTAAAATCTGTGGAGATTTTTTGTATTAAATCAAAATTATTAATTAGGCGTTCATCTGAGATGACCCCCTCGACCAAGCCTGCGTCCCCAGTTCCATTATTCCAGCAGCAGCCTTCTCCTCCATCTTCTAGTGCCGGTGGGGGAATCATCCAACGAGTGAATCCTGGCAGCCATGAGGATATGGGTAACTGCCAACAGGTACCAAAAGATTTTATACATATTATCTCATTCATTGGGTAGCTTCATTAAACCTTTCATTGGTTGGTAGTGCTCAAACTTTTCAACCAATACCTTCTACATTATAGAGTTTTAGTGGTACCCAAAGTTTTATATAAAGTAAATCCTCTGCCATCTTATATTTCAACGGGTGAATCCTGGCAGCCAAGAGGATCTGGGTAACTGCTGACAGGTAACTTGTAGCGTGTAGTATCAGTCAAAATAAGCAAGTTGATCTTGGGGGATTTAAAGATCACTATTAGGTACTATGTTTTATTGGAAGCACTGAAATTTGCATTGGCAGTGGCAGTGGCACTAAATTCCAGGCTTTCTCATTAAGCTTTGAATCAATTAAGGATGTTGGTAGTTACCAGCAACACTGCATCACAATGATATCACCAGAGGGAACATCAGCAGCAGACCCAGCTACAGTGGCAGGAGCTTCAGACCATGGTCCAGCAAAATCTTTTGGCCACACTCAACGATACTCCCACAGCAACATCTCTTTGGATGATCAACAACTTCAGGTGACCTTTCTAATTGAATTATAGACAGCTTTCCATGGATAGTATTAGGGTAGTGTGGCTGAGAACTGGTTCTAATCCAGTGGATATTAATCGGATTAGATGATCAACTTCAGGTGACCTCTCTCTAGCTTGGGTTCTCTAGATGATCACTTGAAAAAATCAGGAACTAGGGTTTAACACGTAGCCCATCTGCTAGTTGTAGGGGATGTGATAGTTTAGAATCTTGGGCCAAAATTGCGTACTCACTGAAAATATGGTTCCTACTTCTGCTATGTCAGGTGCACAACATAAATTGGATGTTACTTTACTGGTATTTTCAGCTTATGCAACGGCCATCCCAGGTTATGAAAGTACCAAACTATGCATAAAAATATGTGAATATGTGTATTGATTTTATTATTATTATTTTGTATGCTTATGTTGAAATACATATCTATCTATCTATCTACTTGACCTAATATCCATCAGTTAGAGTATTGAATCCGTTTACATGTGGATGATGCTCTATGATCTATCATTAGTTGAGAGTGGAATGAATTCATTTAAGGATGTTTGTCTTAAATCAGTATTATCCTAAGAGATTTAAATATAGATCTTTGTAATAAAGTAACAGAATTTCTGTTTGTCTGTCTGTACCAAAGGATCTCCCAAACTGCTGAACCAATATGGTTCTCCTTTAAAAATATCTTCTCATAGGTCCTGAGAAGGTTTATAACGGGAATGTACCACCACCTTCTTAAAAAGAACAACCCCCGTCCCAAAATTTTTTTACTTTTAACTAAAATTAAAATATGGAGGGTTGGTAGATCCCGCCTCCCCCAATTAAGTACCATTATCAAATCAATGATTTAAATTTTTGTTTTTCTGGCACAGGAATCTATCTATCTATCTCTCTATTTATCTATCTATATATCTATCCATCTATCTATCTATCTCTTTATCAATCTATCTATACATCTATCTTTCTATCTATCTATCTATCTAGGTGTCTGGTGGCAGGAGACCTGGCAGGTCTGGTGGACATGTTGTCAGAACAGGTACAGCCAGTAGATAGATAGATATAGACGTTTAAATGGTGAGCAAAAAAAAATGCGTAGATTTTAAAATTCAAAATGCACGGCTTGTGTTCATGGTAGAAAAAAGGTAGGCATACCATTAGAACCGCTGTGAAGTCTATTTTTTGGAAATATAAAAACGATTCCTGTGCTAGGCATAGGTAAGGAGCTACACGTTAAAATCACCCAACTGACATAAAACTTGACTTGCGAGTATATTACTAAATATTGGAGAATAGGGTGTGCAATAATCTTAATTATCCCCTTGTTCAGGTGCTGGAGGACAGTTAAAGAACAGTGCAACTCTTCCCCACTTGCAACCTTTACATACAGATAATCCAGGTATTTATATTTACAGGGATATACAGGGATAAGACAATTGGCCGATAAATTGAGGTACAACCCTAATTATGATACACAAAATTACCCTTACACAATTGCAACCTTTATACACAGATAATCCAGGTATGTATAACTATCTATTCACAGAGGGATCTACAGGGATAAGACAATTGGCCGATAAATTGAGGTACAACCCCAATTATGAAACACAAAATTACCCTTCCCCACTTGCAACCTTTACACACAGATAATCCAGGTATTTATATTCACAGGGATCTAAAGGGATAAGACAATGGCCAATAAATTGATATACAACCCCATCTATCTATCTATCTACCTATCTAATTATCTATCTATATATCTATCTATCTATCTATCTATCTATCTATCAATCAATCAATCTATCTATCTATCTATCTATCTATCTATCTATCTATCTATCTATTTATCTATCTTTCTATCTATCTATCTATCTATCTATCTTTCTATCTATCTATCTATCTATCTATCTATCTATCTATCTATCTATCTATCTATCTATCTATCTATCTATCTATCTATCTATCTATCTATCTATCTATCTATCTATCTATCTATCTATCTATCTATCTATCTATCTATCTATCTATCTATCTATCTATCTATCTATCTATCTATCTATCTATCTATCTATCTATCTATCTATCTATCTATCTATCTATCTATATATCTATCTATCTATCTATCTATCTATCTTTCTATCTATCTATCTATCTATCTATCTATCTATCTATCTATCTATCTATCTATCTATCTATCTATCTATCTATCTATCTATCTATCTATCTATCTATCTATCTATCTATCTATCTATCTATCTATCTATCTATCTATCTATATATCTATCTATCTATCTATCTATCTATCTATCTATCTATCTATCTATCTATCTATCTATCTATCTATCTATCTATCTATCTATCTATTTAGGAAAGGGATGTAGGAGATCAACTCAAAGTGTCTCCTCCTCTAGCAACAAGTCAAGGTAAATAAAGATAATTCCTTATTTCTACAGGAATCCTAAAGTTTACTTTTATCTTGTTGTTGATTATAATATTTCAAGAATTTAATGAGTTTTCTATGGTATTTGGCAGTTTTTTTCATGATTTTTTACTTCATTTTTTTAAACATAAAATTCTCATTTTTTTCAGCTTATGATAATAATTTATAGCAGCTAAATTGATGTACATCCCCAATGGTGACACACAAAATAACCCCTTCTGTAGATTACTATTAGAAGTTGAAATATTTAAACACTCAAGGTATAAACCAACCAATCCAAATTCAATAAGTCCCCAAAGTTGTTAAGCCGACATATTAGATAACATTATTAAAATACTTTGGGGACAATGTAATAAACAGCTCAATGTCCCCTCCCTCCCTCCCTGGTAATCGGAAGTAATTGTAATTGTTGTGTTTAGAGAAGTTGACAGACAAATTGATGTACATCCCCAATGATAACACACAAAATAACCCCTTCTGTAGATTACAATTAAAGGTTTAAACTTTTTGACACTCAAGTTATGAACCAACCAATCAAATTCAATAAAAGTCTCCTAAGTTGTTTGGCCAAAAGACAACATTATAAAAAAAAACTTTGTAGACAAGTGTAATAAACAGCCCAATGTCCCCTCCCTCCCTCCCTGGTAATCGGAAGTAATTATAATTGTTGTGTTTAGAGTAAGTTGGCAGATAAATTGATGTACATACCCAATAATTACACACAAAATAACCCCTTTTCTTGTGTTTAGAGAAAGTGTGAACATGAAACGACGCAGTACAGCAAATATTGAGACAGAAACAAACAGAGAAGATCACAATATCTCAGCAAGTATTAAAGATAGCAAAGACAGCAAGGAATATTTATGAAAGTCTTTATGCATTATACATGTTATAAAATAATTAGGCACAGTATAAAATTACTTTAATTGAATATTAAAAATATAAAATTTTGGAGGGTTGGTGGTGTCTCCCCCTCCCACCTCATAAAAATGGCTGAAAACCAACCTATATCGAGATCTTGAGCCTAAGAGGGACAAAGAGGGTTCTAGTTTGTATTATAGATAAAACTTAATATATATATGTAATTTTTCCAAAAATATGACATAAACTTTGGGTACCAGTATAAACTATAATGTAGAAGGTATTGGTTAAAAAGTTTGAGCACTAATAGTTTCCACCAACCAATGAAGGTTCATCAAAGGTACCCATTAATTGATATAGTATGGATATAAAACATTGGGTACCAGTATAAGCTTAATATATGTATATATAGAGATTTTTCATGAATATGACATAAACTGATAGAAGTCTGGAAGTGGTCTAATAACATCCACAGCTACAACACAGGACAACAACCTGCAGACAACCAGGTATACAATTAAGATTATAAAAAACTTTGGGTACCAGTGACATTATCTTGTTCATTGCCTCAAAAACTTTGGGTACTTTTATTGGAATGATTGAAAAAATTAGACACAAACACTCACAACTCACAACAAAAGAACCCAAAGTTTTCAGGCTGATGAATAAGATAATAGGGCTATAAAAACTTTGGGTACCAGCGTAATTTATTCAAGTCCTATTAAGATTATATACACAGAGTGTTTAACACAGAGGGACATTGGACTGTAAATTACACTGGTACCCAATGCTTAAGAACATTAATCTGTTCATTACCTCAAAAACTTTGGAAACTTTTAATTGATTTAGACACAAACACTCACAACTCAATAAGAGTACCCAAAGTTTTCAGACCAATGAATAAGATACTGAAGTTATAAAAACTTTGGGTACCAGTGTAATATAACAATTACTTTCAGGTCCAGTAGTATCTCAGATACAGCTACATCATCCATCTCCACCACTTCCCTGGATTCAACAAATATTCTGGTCTAGTTGAATTATAGACATTTTCCAGCGGATATTATGCGGATAGTGTATGGCTGAGAACCGGTTCTAATCCAGTGGATATTAATTGGATTGAATGCCATCCACCTCCCTGGATTCAACAAAAATTCTAGTCTAGTTGAATTATAGACACCTTTCCAGCAGAGAACCGGTTCTAATCCAGTGGATATTAATTGGATTGGAAACAAATATTCTAGTCTACTTCATCTTATGCTATATTTGAAACAAAAATAATTTAAAATTTAATAAAAATACCCAAAGATTTAGAGCCAACAAATATTAGAATGTAAAAATTGGCCAGGTTATAAAGGACCTATAAAACAAATTTTTTTCTGCTAATATCCAATTTTTATCTATTTTTGTTTAATGATATGATATTTTTAATACGGTTTGATCTTTGCTTACCACTTGTCCACACCACAATGTTATTGTTTAATAATCCAATTTTTAAAAGCAAAGCTTTTCTATAATTAGCGTCGGTCTGTCCGTCCACAATGGATGGCTTTTCTTGTGTTAATTTAGGCATGTTAGAATTGTCCAATCAATTCAAAACTTTGCATGATGATACCTGTAGTAGCAGGTAGGATTTATAAATCGTGGCATCTCTATAATCCGTACTAGAAAGTCCGAAAGTCCAATTAAAACAAGCAGATTTTATACTTTCTTGACAAATTTTTGTATGTTTAAATTAACTTATTATTTGATTTTTTTTTGATACAGATTCCTATTACAACAAGGTTCAATGTTCTAAGTGAAGCATCTATATAATCAAGTCCTAAAAATGTCAGTATGCCCTTAAACAAAATTCTGTATTTAAGAAGTTTTGCAACAAATTTACATATAATTTTGTCAAAACTTCTCTTTTTATATTTTGTATATTTAGTCCTGACACTCTACAAGAGTTAATGTTTGTCTGTCATACCATTTCAGAGTTTCGCTTTTATGGATGTTGTCATCCTTGTTTACTAGAAATTTACACTTGCCTCTAGACAACAAATATAAATTTTTTTGTGTATATAAATAAAAATTTATATAATCTATATATATATCTATCTATGTGTAAATATTCTCATCCTATCATTGTGTTCTACTATGTTGACTGAAATAAATATTTTGAATTTCATTTTTTTGATGAGAATGCAAGATGATTAAAAAAGGACTTAAGGTATTATCCTTTTAGAATTTTTTTTTTCAATATTGAAAATTTGAGTATCCCCCCTCCCCCCCCCCCCGACAGCGAACTATGAACTCTGGCCGCAGCGCTCGGCTCCCTAGCCTGCCTAGCCGCAGCGCTCGGCCCCCTTGCCTGCCTAGACGCAGCGCTTGGCCCCCTTGCCTGCCTAGCCGCAGCGCTCGGCCCCCTTGCCTGCCTAGCCGCAGCGCTCGGCCCCCTTGCCTGCCTAGCCGCAGCGCTCGGCCCCCTTGCCTGCCTAGCCGCAGCGCTCGGCTCCCTAGCCTAAAACCTAACCTAACCTAAAATAGTTGTTCGTCGAAAAAGAGTATAACGCCGGACTTAAAAACAAAGGTTGGTAAATAAAGGGCAAAGGGAACAAAGTATTACTTTGACTGACTTATAGGGTGCCAGCAAACCTGGCAGGGTCATTCAGGTAAAGAGCAAGAATATATTTCAGATAGATAGATAAATAGACAGAAAGACAGACAGAAAAAACAGACAGGCAACAGAGACAGACAGACTGATATACAGTCAGACAGACAGACAGATAGATGGATAGATAGATAGATAGATAGGTAGGTATACCTGAAATCCAAGCCTCCATCCAAACTTGTCCAGTAGGTACTCTAGATAACTTCCTATCAATGGCACTCCAAAACCTGGAGGAATAGATTTATCCTTATTAACAAGTGGTAGGATATCTATCTGTTTTTCAGTAACCACTAAAACTAAATTAGGCCTATCTTATTAGACTAATAAGGGATAATACAATGAATGATAAATTGATGTACATCCCCTATAGTGATGGCAAAATTACCCCAACTGTAGATTACAATTACTGATTTAAACATTTAAACACTCATCCAACTTCAAATTCAAATCCAATAAAAGTTCCCAAGGTTGTTTAACCAACATATAATAAAATGTTATTTCATCACTTTGGGGACTTTGTCCCCTCTCTCCCTGATTTTAGTTCTTCTCCCAATCTTTTTAAATACTACACCAGATGAAACTTAGCAGTTTAGTAAAGAAAAATGTAAAAGATAGATATTTCATAAAACTTTTAAAAGCTGTATAGGTTTATATTTTGTCCCTCATTTTTTACAATTATAAAGTTTCAAGAACAGAATCCTACCTTTTATTTCTCTCTCCAAACTATCTCCATTCTATATATACTGTTACATGTAACTCTCAGCAACATTTTTCACTTTATTATAACGATACAGTCATTGTAATTATTCTGAAATGTATAAGATTAGTGCAATTTTGTGTTAGATAAAATTAGTAAAATTAACTTTAAGATAATATTAAGTAGACAATATAGACAATTCAAGAAAATTATTTTCAAAACAAACAAGCAATTAGTATGGAATCTAAATTTTAGAAAGAAAATAAATTTTTAAGTAAAAGATTTAAAAGCTTTGTTGACATTAAAATGATACAGCAGTAAGAAAATTGATTTAAAATTCATATGTGCAAAAGATAATATATATCAGTTAATAGCATGTTTAGTTTACAGCAGCAGTAGTATAATATCAGTAAGGGAAGCAATAATATAATAAAACAAATTGATCTTTATAAGTAAGGCTATAAGCTACTTGAATTAATCACTCCCGGCATTTTCATGTTAATTGAGTATTACTATTTCATCTTCATACATTTTCACTGTAGTTGCACATAGATACTTTCACCTCAGCCACTAGTTGGGACCAAGCTATCTCTAGTCCCATCAGGATGAAGGTAGATAGGATTTGCAGTATGATCCAGTTTTCCTTCAATGAAGTATCCAAGAACTTTCTCACCATCAGGATAGATGAACATACCTGGACCAAATGGCTGACCCTTCAGGTAACCTCCAACATAGATGAATCTATGCTTGGATGAATAGGAAATAGAAGCTCCCAACCCTTCTAGGATACCATTCTCAAATGTTCCAATTGTAGTAGGTAAAAAAGGTTCAGTCTTCAGGCCAAAACCAGTTTGCATGCCCTGCTTCATCTCCCCAATATAGTAACCTCCATCAATTCCTAGTTCTCCAAAGCCATCCATTATCTTTCTTCTTCTTACTGTTGTAGTATCCCCAACATAATAATGTTCAGGACCACTGAAGTATAAAGTGTCTATGTTATTAGGTTTGTTGTAACAAGATATATCCTTTTCTTCTTGAAAACATTCAAATTCACCACCAGTAAAGTTGACAACTTTAAAACCTTTTCCATTGTAAGTTGTATTTTTGTATGGGGGAAAGGTAAAGACCAAGTCTGGAGTCATTGTCATGCCATGATAAATTTCATCATTCTTCATTTGTCCATAGAAACAGGTCCCATTAGGCCAGAACATTAATCCTTCTCCTTCTCTTTTGCTTCTACTCCATTGACCATTGTAGATACTTTCATCTTTGTAAACCATCTTTCCATAACCAGTTTTATCTTCATCAATCCATTCTCCATCATATTCTGCCCACTTATCACTATTTTTATAAATGAATCTTCCCCAGCCATTTTTCTTGCCTTCTTTGAATTCCCCCACATATGTGCTTCCACTAGCATAGTAATAGATACCCTGGCCAGTCCTTTTGCCATCTCTCCACTCCCCATCATATCTATCTCCACTAGACCAGGTATACACACCCTGGCCATGTTGGACACCCTCTCTCCACTTCCCCTCATATTTGTCTCCATTAGGATAAGTTTTCACACCCTGACCATGATGATACCCCTTTCTCCACTCCCCCTCATATCTAGTTCCACTAGGCCAGGTATAAACTCCTTTCCCTTCTTGTACTCCATCTTTATCAAGATATCCTCTGTAAATATCACCATAATTAGAAAATTCCACCAGAAATTCTCCTTTCATCATTCCATCTTCAAAATAACCAGTGTATTTTTCTCCATTGGCTTTTGTATAAGTTCCATTTCCAATTGGCAGATTTCCTTTAACTTCACCAGTAAAGACATTTCCATTGCCTACAGTTACTCCAAATGATCCCTAAAATAAAATAAAAATTATGTTACATTTTACAAAAAAAACGTTGCAGGGCTAGGACTATTGCCTTGGATGATTTATATAGTCAACCTTAATAGTCAATATAATAAACAAATATTCCAAATAAATACTATAACTCTTTTAAATTATTTCATCTTTTTGTTATTTAAGTAAGGAAGTACAAACAATTAACACACCTGAATGTTCGTCATTAAAATGACAACCAAAAGGAGTTTGACAGTTTTCCTCGGTTGCACACAGATCATTCCTTGGGAGCTCTCCTTAATTAGAATAAAAATATTGAATTTCTTAATTCTATAAAAAAAGCAAATTTCTAGAAGAATTATATGTCAGGTTTAAAAAATAATTCTTGAATCATCCCAATATTATCTCTAGAGTGTGATTTGGAATGAAATTTATTTGAAAACTTGAACTAAACATATTTGACATCCCCCTTTGAAATCCCCTTTCTCACCCACCACAAAATTTGTAAAAACATAAATAGTAATAAATAATGAAATACCTGGATCTTTAGATCTCCTACCAGAGTGTCTCTCCTCCTCATTTTCAATTAGTTTCTGTAAAATATTTTATCATTTTTATATCATTCCAAAATTGTATCAAATTTTCATAATTAGTTGTTTAGTTTCTTGAGATTTAGATTTATTAAATCATTAAATCATTTTAATTGTATGACTTAGTTCAACCTTTAAAAGTTGGAGGGAGGTTTCTTATTAGGAATGTTACTAAATGCCCACCAACCCCCCCCTTTTAAGTTTTGAAATCTCCTTTTCCTTGTGTAAAAGATGAAGATATTTTTAATTGATTATATAAGTAAAGTAATTTAACAATTTGGAAGATTTTTCTCTATCTGAACCCTTTGAGATTTGACAGAAATGCCCTTCTTTTCTAACCCCTATGTAAGTATCTCTTAGTTGAGCTTTGGGGGCAGAAAAAATTGTTCATTTTCCTATATTTGAGTATAAAAAAAGGTTAAGCTGAATTTTGCTTCCTTAACCCATATATTTAGCAACTTTTATCTGTAGGTAATTTTAACTTATAAAAAATTTTAGTCGGATCCTGATAGATATAGATATAAAAAAAATTTATTACTGATGTAGTACCCATACAAACAGAATTCAATGAAATATTTGCATCGATACACCTTATATTTAACAACCTTTGCCTTTAATTTCTTTTTTCATATTTATATATAACCCTGAATAATTTAGAATAAATGATGTGTCCCAACCTTTGTCTAAAAATCATTGTTAGTAACTCTATAATTCCAAATGTTAGCTTTTAGCTGCCTTTAATTTTTTGGTGCATCAACCCTGCAGGATACCAAGTTCACAAAATAACATAACCCTAACTGTTCTAAAGTAATAAACAAAGAAAGGAAAAACTCATGAATCTAATTTCAATCCACTAATCCTTGACAAAATTTATCCATAAATCTTAATTTCCTCCCCCCCCCCACCCCTATTATCTCAGCTCCTATTAAAGCTAGAGGGCTAAAGATTTTGTGCATGTTCACTGTTTGATAATGAAAAAGTGTGTAAAAGTGAAATATTGCTCACTGCTTTATATCCTTATACTAAAGTAACAGGATGTCTGTTTTTCTGTGTGTTTGTACCAAAAGATCTCGCTAACTGCTGAACATCGTAGCTTCTCAAAGGTCCAGGGAAGGTTTATAACTATTTTGGGAGAGGGTACTACAACCCTCCCAAGAGAATTCACCCCTAGAAAAAAATTACCTCCCCAAAAAAATTTTGTAAAAAGTTTTTTAAGTAAAGAAAAAAAAATTTATGCCCCCCTCCAATTTTTTTTAGTAGCAAAGCTACTCTATAATTTGAAATGTCCATCTGTCCGTCTGTCTGTATGTCAGTCTGTCCGTATGTCCGTCTGTCTTAGTTTGGGGGAAACTTGATTTTCTAGGCTCCTAAGAAAGATAAAAGGCTGAATTTTTTGACAACATTCCCATTATTAAGGAGCCCAATTAACTATAAAACATCAATGGCGGTCGGACCGCTTTTTAGCAGGTTTTAGGCTATTTTTGTATTTTTCACATTTTTCTCCATATCTTTGGTGTTTATGGTCTGATTTCAAAAATTTTTTCAGCTATAGATATCAAAATTAAATTTCCTTTCTTTTCAAGAAAATATAAATAGGGTCAAACTGCCCTTTTGCAGGTTTTTGGCTATTTTTATATTTTTTTCATTTTTCTTCATATCTTTGGTGTTTATGGTCC
Source organism: Acartia tonsa (assembly GCF_053477335.1). Lineage (NCBI taxonomy): Eukaryota > Metazoa > Arthropoda > Copepoda > Calanoida > Acartiidae > Acartia > Acartia tonsa. The sequence continues at coordinate 39,768,110 of NC_137273.1, read as the reverse complement.
AATTTCAAAATTTTTTAGTTAAAAATATCAAAATTGAATTTCCCGTTGTTTTGAGCATCCAGTATGTAATTTACTTTGACCGTTAGTCTGTTAGTCATAGTACTGATAAAATTAAAAAATTAAAAATTAAAAATTAAAAACAAATGTTGAAAAGGTTTTGTGATTTTTCCCCAATATACATGTTTTTGACGACAACTAATCTTTAAATTCTTATACATAATTTTTGTGCTTTGCTACTTATGGATGTTGTCATCCTTGTTTTACTTATTCTTTTCAAATCTAAAATAATAAATTAGGTTATCAAATTCGACTCTCCCCTCCTCAAGTGCCACTAGAGGCCTCTAAGGGCGTAGCCACTAGTTATAGGATACTGTACTAGCAGTTGCTATTTCCTTAGAGGTATGCAGGGGCTCTTGGGTTGGGGGATAAGGCGTCCCCACTTTCAATTACAGTTTTAGAAAACAAGTTAAAAACAATCATATTTTTTTTTTGTGGGGGGAGGGGTGGTTTTCTAGGGGTGATTTAATTGCTTTTTAATGGGCGATTTCTCTACAGAATTGAATTTTTCAACTTTTTCTTTTAAAAATGCATTTGACTTCCCCTAGATAGAATATAATTTAAAATAGAAATGTTTTTTGTCTGAAGCTAAATTATGGAAATTCTCAGTTTGAATGGGTTTTACTTATCAGGTAAGCTTTCTAAAACTCTTGGGGTGGTTTATGCTATTTTCCCCAGCCTGCTCTAGAGGTTAGGGGCAAAGCTTTAAAATAAGGAAATTACAGCCATTTAAAACAAGTAAGAAAGGTGGTTGAATAAAAGGGTTAAGGAAGTGAAAAATTACTATGACTAACTTATAGAAAGGAATTCATGATATAACAACATTTTTTCACCCTCTTACTCTAATAAGATACCCACATACCCAGATAAAGGGGGGGGGGGGGCGTTTAACATTCTTCAGCCCCCCCTACTTTGACTTATTTGATCAAACAGGGGACATGCACAATATTTTTAGCACTCTATCTCTAGTAGGAGCTGAGATAATAATAGGGGGGTGGTCTTTTAATATCCCTCTCCCCTCCTCCCCCTACTGATAAAGGTCTGGAAAGGGGCTGACTGTTAATGGTTAAAATGCAGTAATAAATAAAAATTTGTCTGCAATTATTTAATTTTTATCAACCAGCTTTTCTTGAATACATATCAAAAGGTTTTGTGATTAAAATCCTAAATATTTATAAAATCAAAACTTTTGAGTATATAACTATTAACTAATACAAAACATATTAATAACAAAACTTTGTTTTCACTTAGGCCAAAGTAGGCATTAAGTATACGAGACTGTGTGAAAGATTTTTTTGTAGTTGTATTGCCTTAGGCCATTTCTGTCTGCTATTTGGGAAAATTTCTAATCATGTGATATTTATGCAATTTCTTTGGAAAGAATGATCCAAATGTCGTCTTTGCTTTAAGAATATCTTGTGTATATAAAATACTGTAATTCCAAAAGATAATTCTTATATTTTTATTCTATATTATTTACTATAACCTAGATAATAATTTATAAGAATACTGTAATTTACAACAAAAAATATCTTTAAAATGGGTTTGATAATGGTAAAATGGTGATTTTCTCCTCCCCCCCCCCCTGAACCCACCTTCAAAAATGTTAATATTTAGTTACAATTATTGATTTTTAGTTGCAATTTGGTATTACCCCTCCCCCCACAAAAAAATAAAGCCTGAGGGGGGGGGGGGGGAGGTAGTTGACCCCATTTTTTTAGTTTTAGTTTTATAAAGAAAATTTTTTTTTTTTTGGGGGGGTTGGTATTTTTCACTTTTTGGGTGTCCCACCCCCCAAGAAAATAGCTTAAAACCATCACAGGACCAGTAGGTATATTCCCTTTTGGGCTTTAGGTATATTAGAGTAAAGCCCAATCGGTTCAGTGGTTACTGAGATCTTAAGCTTCAGACAGACAGACATTGTACTACTTTGTATTATAGATGTATATGTATAAGTAGTGTAGAGAGGTAGTACTAAAGAAATAATACTTGCACCGCCTGAGGCAATTTGTCTGCTTTTTAAAGTTTATATAGTTTTATGGACTGATATAATCAGTGGGAGGTAGTAGTGAAACAACTTTTATTATCATAAGCTGTGTAGAGTGGTATTACTAAAGAAATAATACTTGCACCGCCTGAGGCAATTTGTCTGCTATTTTTATATTTATACACATTTCTAGATTCAAATGTCGTTTTTGTTCTTGGAATTATTGTTAATAAAATCATATTTTTACTGAAGTTTTTATGGAAAATGATTTATAATTTAGCCTAAGATCTATTTGTTTTTAACCCTTTACAGTCGGGCCCCTAGCCGCACCTTAATCGGTCATGGGGGGGGGGGGGCGTTCAACGCCCCCCCTTATTATCTCAGTTCCTATTAGAGCTAGAGGGCTAAATTTTTTTGTGTAAGTCCCTTGTTTGATAATGAATTTCCGACCTTTTATAAGTCTAGGTCAATTTTCGCTTCCTTCACCCTTTTATTTAACAACCTTTGTTTTTAGGTCTTTTTTTACTTATAAATTATAAACGGCTGTAATTTTCTTAATTTTGAAGCTAGAAGAAAAATTTTTTTCCAAAAAATGTTTAACTTTATGTAAATTTTACATTTGAAATATCAAAATATAAATTTCAGCGGCCGCAGCTGTACTTGGCAGCTGCCAGCCGCCGCAGTCGGCGGGAAAACGGCGGCGGATCTTCATGAAATTTTAATACGTTATGTAGACATGTCAGAAAAGCTTAAGTTTAAAATTTGAAGTCTCTAAGTCAAAAATTGCGGCCACAGGAGACTTTTAAAGATTTCTGGAGACCTGGAGGATCAGGACCTGCAGGATCATACCTGGAACCTGAAAGTGACTTGAACACCTGTATTTTATATAAGGATGTACTACTAGAGGATTTTTTAGTATTTTGGTATGATAAAATGCTTTGTTTTAGTCAAAAAAATATTTTTGCTCTTTACCTGGATGACCCTGCCAGGTTTGCTGGCATCCTGTGCCCGCCAGGATGGAGATATTCAAAAAATTCCAACTCTCAGTTATGTGTCATACCCATACTTAAAAAGTCAAGCAGTTTGGGCTCCTTATCTTTCACACACAGAAAATGAGATAGAAAAAACCGGATGGGGGGGCGTTCAAATTTGACTCTCCCCTCCTCAAGTGCCCACTAGAGGCCTCTAGGGGCATATCCGCTAGTAAGCAAATATGGTACTACGTCAAACACTAGATACAACAAACAATAGATGTGTCAAATGCTAGACAGACAAACAATATATGCATCAAACGCTAAACAGACAAACAATTGATGTGTCACATGCTAGACAGACAAACAATAGATGTGTCAAATGCTAGACAGACAAACAATAGATGCGTCAAACGCTAGACAGACTAACAATAGATGTGTCAATTGCTAGACAGACAAACAGTAGATGCGTCAAACGCTAGACAGACAAACAATAGATGCGTCAAACGCTAGCTTATAACTTTTTCTTTAAAAATCTAAAATAATGAATTGGGTTATCAAATTTGACTCTCCACTCCTCAAGTGCCCACTAGAGGCCTCTAGGGGCATATCCACTAGTAAGCAAATATGGTACTACGTCAAACACTAGATACAACAAACAATAGATGCGTCAAATGCTAGACAGACAAACAGTAGATGCGTCAAACGCTAGACAGACAAACAGTAGATGCATCAAACGCTAGACAGACAAACAGTAGATGCGTCAAACGCTAGACAGACAAACAATAGATGCTTCAAACGCTAGACAGACTAACAATAGATGTGTCAATTGCTAGAAAGACAAACAGTAGATGCATCAAACGCTAGACAGACAAACAGTAGATGCGTCAAACGCTAGACAGACAAACAATAGATGCGTCAAACGCTAGACAGGCAAACAATACATGCTAGAATTAAAACATATAAAATATTCATCAACTTTTCTTTGTTTATAAATACTAAATTAATATTACTATCAATGCAGAGATATAAAGGGATTAGACAATGGTCAAAAAATCTATGTACATCTCCTACAGCGTAAAATTAGTGGTTGAAACGTTCAAACACTCAACTTATTAAAATTCATTTATGTACCAAAAGTTGTTTAGCCAATGAATAAGAAAAACTTTGGGGGCTAGTGTAATAAACAGCCCATTGTCCCCTCTCGCTATCATTGTACTTTCCCTGCAGAAAATGTGATATAGCAATGAAAAGGTGATTTTGTAAAACTAAACCAGCATGTGACATTTTGTGTATTTATAGTCCTTACCAGTTTTTAAATTAAATATACATCAAAGAAGGTTTATTATAGCATTTTGAAAATTTAGTACTTTTAATATAACTATTTTTAATTAATATATTTGTATAACAACTGTTTTTTCTATCTTTTCTATTATTAGGGTCGGTCCGTCCGAGACAGATAGCTTTTTTTCATTAATTTAGGCATGTTAGAATTGTCCTATCGATTTCAAACTTTGCATGGTGATTCCTGTAGTTGTTAGGTACAATTTTAAAACCGTAGCAAATCTATAATCAATACCAGAATGTCCGTACGTCCATTTTAAACATGATGATTTTTTATGTGATCTGATTATCCATTTGATCTGATTTTTGGTGTATTGATTCCTGGGATAACAAAGAACAGTATCATAAGCGAAGCAACACTATAATGAAGTCCTAAACATGTAAGTATGTCCATAAACATTATCCTGTATCAAGCAGTTTTTCAATTTTCAATTTTGCTTCGACTCTTATACTTTTATATTCTGATTAATCAGTTCAGACACTATACAAGTGTTAATGTCCGTTTTTCCTACCGTTTCAGTGCTTCACTTTTATGGATGTTGTCATCCTTGTTTTTATATGTTTTTAGTAAAGAATTACGTAGTATTAAAAAAAACTGTGTCTAAACTCGTAGTACATCCGCCCATCAATATCTCCCTTTGTTGTTTAAACAAAACAAATATAAAACAAGGATGACAACATCCATAAAAGCGAAGCATGAAAACTGTAGGATAAACGGACATTAACACTTGTAGATTGTCAGAACTGAATTAGCAGAATATTAATGCATCAGTACAAACAATATTAAAAGTAGATTTGTTGCAAAACTGCATTAATAGATGATATTGTTTAAGGACATACTTACATTTTTGGGACTTGTTTATAGAGATGCTTCGCTTATAACATTATACCTTGTTGTAATAGGAATCAGTTTTCAAAAAATCAGAAGAATCGGAAAATTTTAACATACAAAATTTGTAGTCAAAAAAGTTAAAAATAAACATGTTTAAAATAGACGTACGAACATTCTGGTATTGATTATAGAGTTGCTATGCTTTCTAAATTGTACCTAACTACTACAGGAATCACCATGCAAAGTTTGAAATCGATAGGACAATTCTAACATGCCTAAATTAATGAAAAAAAGCTATCTGTCTCGGACGGACTGACCCTAATAATAGAAAAGATTCCCTTTGAAAAAAAACAGTTGTTATACAAATATGTTAATTAACAAGGATGACAACATCCATAAAAGCGAAGCACTGAAACGTTAGGACAAACGAAAATTAACTCTTTATAGTGTGAGAACTGAATAATCAGAATATAAATGTTTAAAAGTCGAAAGAAACAAAGTTGTAAGTAAATCTGATGAAAAACTGCTTAAATACAGGACATTGTTTAAGGATATACTTACATTTTTAGGACTTGATTATAGAGTTGCTTTGCTTATAATTTTGTTCTTTGTTGTCCCAGGAATCAATATACCAAAAATCAGATCAAACGGTTAATTAGATCACATAAAAATTTGTAGAAGAAACATGAAAAAGCAACATGTTTAAAATGGACGTACGGACATTCTGGTAATGATTATAGAGTTGTTACACTTTCTAAATCGTACAAAACTACTATAGGAATCACTATGCAAAGTTTGAAATTGATAGGACAATTATTTCATGCCTAAATTAACTAATAAAAGCTATCTATCTCGGACGGACGTACGGACGTTCGGACGTTCGGACGGACGTACGGACGGACGGACCGACCCTAATTATAGAAAAGCTTCGCTTTTAAAAATAGTTATATTAACCCATTAGTGCCGAACCGGGCATCAAAACCCGGTTCCGAAAAATGGAAAAAAAACCGGTTTCCGGCTTCATAATTGCATCATTCTCAGAATGAATCCCCCCTCTACTACCCTGACTTTCATTTCCCCCTGGAGCAGGCAGTTTAGCTTACTTCCGTTTGCTGGTATAGCTCAACAAAATTTGAAAATCATGAAAATTCAAAATACCCCTTCTAACTTTTTTGTTTTTATAGTAAAGTCGCTGATTTTTTTTGTGAAATCTAATGTTTATTGACAAGTAAATCTATTTGTGAATTCGTTTTATTCAAATTATAATTTTTTATATGATTTTTTTAACGTTTTTTTATGCCCTATTATGACCCGGTTCGGTTTGGCCATAAATACCCGAAAATTTTAAAACCCGGCTCGGTTTCGGTTTTTATTACCCGGTTTTAACTTTCAACCAATAAAAATAACAGTTTACGTCATTAGTAAGGGTTTGAGCCACCCTAATAACCCTAGTAATCTCTATAGGTGTCACCCAATAGTTTTATGCTCGTTTTCTGATATGTAACACCCAAATTTTATATGTTCTTTTTTTGTAGTGTGTGTCTTTTAAAACTTCGAGCAACGGTTTTTTTTACCCGAAAACGGCAGCACCTATAGCCGAAACACTAAATTTGAAATAAATCGCTTCGTTTTATACTTGTAGCTCTTTAGATTACATGAGGTTGTGTAGTTTTCAATTACGGATCGTATCAAAGTTCTAAAAAGTGTTCATCTCACTTTTGGCGTTCAAAAATTACTTTTTTCGATTTTTGGTCAAAATAACCGGGTTTATACAGGTCCACCGGGTTTTAAAACTGGGGGAAAGCACCAAAAACGGGTGTTAATGCCTGGTTGGTATTTATGGCCAAGCCGAACCGGGTTTTTTTGCAACTTTCCTGTGCACGCCACTAGAGCAAAACAAAAAAATACGAATTCCGTTTTGACCATTATAAAGCTTCCCTGAAACTTACAGCTCGATCGGCCCATAAAAGTGGCGCTCGGCACTAATGGGTTAAAATTACTAAATTTTCAAAATGCTATAATAAACCTTCTTTGATGTATATTTAACCCATTAGTGCCGAACCGGGTTTTAAAACCCGGTGCCAGAAAATGTAAAAAAACCGGTTTTCGGCTTCATAATTGCATCATTCTCAGTATGAATCCCCCCTCTACTACCCTGGCTTTCATTTCCCCCTGGAGCAGGTAGTTTTGCTTACTTCCGTTTGCCGGTATAGATCAACAAAGTTTGAAAATCATGAAAATTCAAAATACCCCATCTAACTTTTTTGTTTTTATAGTAAAGTCGCTGATTTTTTTCGTTAAATCTAAAGTTTATTGACAAGTACATCTATTTGTGAATTCGTTTTATTTAAATTATTATTTTTTATATGATTTTTTTATTGTTTTTTTACGCCCTATATAGGCCCGGTTCGGCATTTCCATTTTGAGTCTGAAATTTTTATTACCCGGTTTCACTAATAGATCTTTTTTGACAACAACAACAAAACAGGGTTTTTTTACCCGAAATCGCCGGCTAAACACGAAATTTGAAATAATTCGCTTCGTATTATACTTGTAGCTCTTTAGATTACATGAGGTTGTGTAGTTTTCAATTACGGATCGTATCAAAGTTCTAAAAAGTGTTCATCTCACTTTTGGCGTTCAAAAATTACATTTTTCGATTTTGGTCAAAATAACCGGGTTTATACAGGTCAACCGGGTTTTAAAACTGGGGGAAAGCACCAAAAACGGGTGTTAATGCCTGGTTGGTATTTATGGCCAAGCAGAACCGGGTTTTTTTGCAACTTTCCTATGCACGCCACTAGAGCAAAACAAAAAAATACGAATTCCGTTTTGACCATTATAAAGCTTCCCTGAAACTTACAGCTCGATCGGCCCATAAAAGTGGCGCTCGGCACTAATGGGTTAATTTAAAAACTGGTAAGGACTATAAATACACAAAATGTCACATGCTGGTTTAGTTTTACAAAATCACCTTTTCATTGCTATATCATATTTTCTGCAGGGAAAGTACAATGATAGCGAGAGGGGACAATGGGCTGTTTAATACACTAGCCCCCAAAGTTTTTCTTATTCATTGTATAAACAACTTTTGGTACATAAATGAATTTTAATAAGTTGAGTGTTAAAATGTTTCAACCACTTATTTTACGCTGTAGGAGATGTACATAGATTTTTTTACCATTGTCTTATCCCTTTATATCTCTGCATTGATAGTATTATTAATTTAGTATTTATAAACAAAGAAAAGTTGATGAATATTTTATAAGTTTTAATTCTAGCATGTATTGTTTGTCTGTCTAGCATTTGACGCATCTATTGTTTGTCTGTCTAGCGTTTGACGCATCTACTGTATGTCTGTCTAGCGTTTGACGCATCTACTGTTTGTCTGTCTAGCAATTGACACATCTATTGTTAGTCTGTCTAGCGTTTGACGCATATATTGTTTGTCTGTCTAGCATTTGACACATCTATTGTTTGTCTGTTTAGCGTTTGATGCATATATTGTTTGTCTGTCTAGCATTTGACACATCTATTGTTTGTTGTATCTAGTGTTTGACGTAGTACCATATTTGCTAACTAGCGGATACGCCCCTAGAGTCCTTTAGTGGGCACTTGAGGAGGGGAGAGTCAAATTTGATAACCCAATTTATTATTTTAGATTTTTAAAGTAAAAGTTATAAGCTACCCAGTTAAGGAGAGTCCGATCAATTCAGCGGTTAGGGAGATCATTCAGTACACACAGACAAATAGACATCCTTAATGTTTGGACCTAAGTAGTCATGGTGAACAGTTGGTTCTCATGGCACAGAAAGAGAAAGTAACTATAAGAATGTATACAGTATGACCCTCGAAAAAGGATTTTTTAGCATCTGCAGCCCTTATTTCTCATTGAATCATCAAAAAATGTATATGTCCTTGTTCTCTATAGATTTCCACATAAGTAGATATAAAAATATTTCTTTTACCTCCATTAACACCGGAGATTTTTAGAGCTAAAGTTTTGAAAAATTGACTGAGGAAAAAGTATTTTTTAACATGAAACGACCTTTTTAGCAAAATTAAGGTAGAAATCCTTTTATTTTTGTTACTAGCAGAAACTTTATACAAAAATGAAATAACAAATTTAGGTTTTGAGAAAAAAGCATTTTTTTACACATATTTTTTGAGTCTTTTTAGTTTAATGATATTTTTAAAAACTTACTTATTAGGCAAAATAGTTTTAGATTAAAAAACCAAACAAATCTTTATGAATATAGCAGGAAAATTGTTTTTGTTTCATAATCCTAACTTTAATAACAAAAAAGTTATAAAGAAAATAAAATTTCAACATAATGATTTTTTAGTATAAAAAGCTTAGTTAACCCCCTATTAAATGATTGAGATGTCAGAAAAGGGGGCGGAGCAACTGTCATAATTAATCCTTTTCATAAAAAAGGGTAAATAAATAACCTGAAATTTGCAAATTATTAATTCATTTAGTAATATTTTTTGCCATTAAAAATTGATATTTTTTGGTGTAATAAAAAAGAAATAATTAGTTAACTTGTTTTTCTTTGTGTATCATTATTCAGTTGCCAGAAAAACATAATATAACCATCCAATAATTATGAGAAACATAAAAAAAGTCTTTTTCTCAGTCACTTTTTCAAAACTTTAGCTCTAAAAATCTCCGGTGTTAATGGAGGTAAAATTAAAATTTGTATATATACATTTTTTAATGATTCATTGAGAAATAAGGGCTGCAGTTGCTAAAAAACACTTTTTCGAGGGTCATACTGTATAATGTATCATTAAAAACCACCTCTCTCTGAGGTCAAACTTGAAATCTGATTTTTCCGGTTAAAAAAATCTTTTCTATCTAAAAGTTTTTTTCTTCCAATAAAATATGGAATTGTAAAAAATTGTACTAAAGACAAGGCAAGCTCTTGATCATATTAATCCCATTATTATTAGATCTATGCCTAAGCTTTCTGTATGTTTTTAAATGTGAAGCTTTTCTATAATTAGGGTCGGTCCGTACTTCTGTCCTTAAGTCCATCACAGATTGATAGCTTTTTTCCGTTAATTTAGACATGTTAGAATTATCCTATCGATTTCAAATTTTGCATGGTGATTCCTTTAGTAGTTAGGTACAATTTAGAAAGTCTAGCAACTCTATAATCATTACATCCATTTTAGATATGTTGATTTTAAAACTTTTTTAACAACAAATTTTTATGTGATCTAATCATCTGATTGATCTGATTTTTGAGATGTTGATTCCTAGGACAAAAAAGTATAATGTTAAAAGCAAAGCAACTCTATAATCAAGTCCTAAAATTGTAAGTATGTCCATAAATATTATCCTGTATCAAGCAATTTTCAACAAATCTACTTACAAGTCTGCTTAGACTCTTATACATTTAATTATATTTTGATTATTCAGTTCTGACCCTATATGAGTGTTAATGTCCATTTGTCCTACCGTTTCAGCCCTTCATTTTTATGGATGTTGTCATCCTTGTTTTTTTTAAAATCATAATAAACAGTTGGTTCTCATGCCACATAGGAGAAAACCATAACAATGTATCCTTATAATAAAGTAACAGGATGTTTGTTTGTGTGTACCAAAGGATCTTGCTAACTGCTGAACCGATCAGGCTCTCCTTAACAGGGTGGCTTTTCATAGGTCCCGGGAATGTTTATAACTATTTTGAGGAGAGTACCACCACCCTTCGAAGAGAGATCACCTCTAGAAAAAAATTACCCCCCCCCCCCCTTATTATTTTTACTTTTTCTTTTAAAATGTAAAATAATAAATTAGGTTAACAAATTTGTCAGGATGTCTGTTTGTCTGAATGTGTGTACTGAAGGATCTCACTAACCACTGATATGGCTCTCCAGATTTTGAAATTTTTTTTTAAAAAGAATGGGGGATGGCACCCCCCCCCACAAAAAATGTTTTTTTACTTTTTCTTTTGAAATATAAAGTAATAAATTTGGTTTTAAATTCAACTATCCCCAACTCAAGTGCCATATATTTTATCATTTAAAACCACATCTCTCTGACGTCAAATTTGAAATCTGGATTTGCTGTATTTTCCTTTTAGCAAAACTAGGCAAGCTCATAATCATATTAATCCCATTATGTAAAGTAGAAATGGTTTTGTTTAAACTAATTAATTTAGTTTTACTTTTTATGGAAGCTTCACATTGTTTGGGATGGTTTTAGGACAATTTATTGTTATATTTAAGTCTTGTGATGGCTTTAGGCTATTTTACTACCTACTTCTTTCCCCTTTGAATATATAGCCTCTATTAATATTAACATAAAATATAAAAGAGAGAGAGGGGGGAGTGCCCATATTTCTTGGTTTTTTTTAAAAACAACACTTGTGCTTCATTAACTTTTATTTTTAGCAAATTAACAATGGATACTAATAACTAAAAGATAGATATAAATGATAAGATAATTTTTTTACTCTTTGATAGCTGATGAAGATGAACAAATGACTGTCTGTCTGTATGTCTCCCCATTTGTCTGTTATTCTATGTATCCTTGGCAAAAAAAAGTTAAGACAACCAGACAAAGGATATGCAATCAATGGATGTTTGTCTGCAGACTGTTTGTTCGATAATTGTCCACATTGTACTTCACTACAAATATTCAGGGAGGAAGGGAGGGGACAATGGGCAATTAATTCAATTTTATAGTTGTGACACTTTAAGGTTGAAAAACCAGATAATTCCAGATAAAACGAGTATTTCTGATAGTGCAACTTTTATTGGAAATTTATTCATTTTTTAATTAATTTTAATTCAAAATGCACCATCCCCCAAATTCTACTTTACTAATAGCCTCTGATTATCAAGATAAAGAACTTGGTAATGTTATTTTGTTTATACCTAGTGTGTGTAACTGTGTAGGTACGTCTTAAACTGACAATTTTTTTAGATTTTAAAAAGTTAATCTAATTGATTTTATTTTTATTTATTATTTTGTTGTAATTAAATCAGGGTATGTTTATGAATAAAAAAGGTTGCAGAATAGAATGTCTCAAGGATATTTTTAGTTTTGTATTTAGATTTATGGTTCTAATTCTTAATTATATTTGGTCTAGTTACAAAAAATTTACTTTTTATTGATAAAGTATTAATAAAACATATTTTGGAAAGTATCAGATAAAACAAATTGATAAAAGTAAAATAAACTTCTAAATGACCCCCTTTTAAATAAAATTAAACAAGGATGACAACATCCATAAGAGCGAAGCTCTGAAATGGAAGGACAAACGAATATTAACACTTGTAGATTGTCAGAACTGAATTAGCAGAATATTAATGCTTCAGTTCAAACAATATTGTAAGTAAATTTGTTGCAAAACTGCATAAATAGATAATACTGTTTAAGGACATACTTAAATTTTTAGGACTTGTTTATAGAGATGCTTTGCTTATAACATTGTGTAATAGGAATCAGTTTTCAAAAAATCTGAAGAATCGGATAATTTATTATCAAAAAAGTTAAAAATCGACATGTTTCAAATGGATGTACGGACATTCTGGTATTGATTGTAGGGTTGCTACGCTTTCTAAATTGTACCTAACTATTACAGGAATCATCATGCAAAGTTTGGAATTGATAGGACAATTCTAACCTGTTTAAATTAACGAAAAGAGCTAACTCTCTGTGACTGAGGTACGGACGGACATACGGACGGACCAACCGTAATCATAGAAAAGCTTCGCTTTAAAAAAAAAATAAAATTATGTAAATGTCAAACTACGGACCACCCCTACACGCTGCAGATACCCTCCGTGATGTAACTTAAATTCTTTCTTGCACGTTTGCACCATATCAATAACATCTTCTTTCAGGAAAGCTAATTTTCTCTTTGTTAGTCATCTGAAATAAATATTTTTTTTAGTATTTATAGGCTTAACTGAAAGGCAAAAATATTAATTCGGAACTAATATAAATACCAATGAAATTATTACCTACTGCTACCTAGTTAAACAAGGAAACCCGCGACCATGGCTCAACACATAGCGCATCCGCTCGTCGTCAGGAAGGTGGTAGGTTCGAATCTCGGCCCGACACCGCGTCATAACTAAAGACGTTAAAAATGGTTCCACTGCTACTATGTCAGATGCGCGACCTAAATAGTTAGAGTGGGAGGAATGCCTTGGCCCAAAACAGGCGCAACTCGCTACCATGCACAGTTGGGACTTCTCAGACAAAGGTCGTGCATCTCAGAGAGTTGGTTGTCTGATGGGTGAATGGACGCTTTACACCACAATCATAAGTATTGTATGTATGTTTCAAGGTGCGTGGAGAGAGGTCTAGTTACCTAGTACCCGAAGCGACACCTAGCCCCCTAGAGTCTTAACTCTCTTAGTTAAACAAGGATGACAACATCCATAAAAGCGAAGCACTGAAACAGTAGGACAAACGGACATTAACACTTGTATAGTGTCTGAACTGAATAATCAGGAACCCGGTATTAGTGTCGGACTGATTATGACGTAACAAAAAAAATTAGCCAATGAGAGGCTACTATGAATTTTACCATTGGTCAATAATGTCCTCTCATTGGCTAATTTTTTTTGTTACGTCATAATCAGTCTGACACTAATACCGGGTTCAATAATCAGAATATAGAAGTATAAGATTCGAAGCAAAATTGTAAGTAAATTTGTTGATAAACTGCTTGATACAGCATAATGTTTATGGACATACTTACACTTTTAGGACTTGATTATAGAGTTGCTTTGCTTATAATATTGTTCTTTGTTGTTCCAGGAATCAATATACCAAAAATCAGATCAAACGGATAATTAGATCACATAAAAATTTGTGGTTAAAAAAGTAGAAAAATCAACATGTTTAAAATGGTCGTACAGACATTCTGGTAATGATTATAGAGTTGCTACGCTTTCTAAATCGTACCTTACTACTACAGGAATCATCATGCAAAGTTTGAAATCGATAGGACAATTCTAACATGCCTAAATTAACGAATAAAAGCTATCTATCTCGGACGGACGGACGTACGGACCGACCCTAATTATAGAAAGCTTTGCTTTTAAAAACCATAACTGGACATTACTTTTGTATATAGTCCCTTTCATAACATCGCACCATATGGGGCAATTCTTCGTATTTTTCACAGTAGCTTTTTTTCCTATTTATAGCCCCTGCGGGAGGCTCTAACCCAACGGGCCATTACCTAACCCTGTGGGCCAATCATCTAACCCAATATAACCTAACCTAACCTAGCCTAACCTAAAATAACCTATAAAAAGCCATTTTAAAATACGAAGAATAGCCCCATATGGGGCGATGTTACGTAAGGGACTATTCACTATTCCCTTACTTTTCTCAAAATTAGGTACCTAATAAGAATGAAATGATAACCAAAAAGCAATCTTCTAACTGTTAATAATTAGTAGCAAAGGTACAGTATGATAAAAAATGTCAATCTGTATGTCTTTCCCTTCCTAACATTCCATTAATTACAACATATTTTCTTAATATTTAAATTTCTATGCTTTGGTAGTTGTCAACTTTGTTTTGATAAAAAATGTATATATACCGTAACCATTTTGTTGTTCTCTTGGAAACCTAGGCAGTATCACATTTTCTGCTTGTTTGCATTGTATACAAGATTTCATCTGAAAAATATTAAAGATTCTTATAGAGTTGCTTCGTTTTCCAAGTCATATCTAATTGTTATAGAAATCATCATGTAAAGTTTGAAATTGATAGGACAATTCTAATCTGTTTAATTTAACAAAATGAGCTAACCGTAATGGACAGACGTACGGACAGACCGACCCTTAAATTATAAAAAGCTTCGCTTTTAAAATTTTTATAAAATCATCACTAGACTAAATTTTATCTTGTAATGCCCTCTAAAATGGAGAACTATATCAACATACAAAAAACGTATTACTATATATAAAAGGATACATATATTATATTATATCTTGTCAATAAAACATTTGAAAAAGGAAACCAAAAATCGCCACGTGTCACTAAATTTTTATTCAAAAATGTGTGTGTATATTGAGACGCTTGTTTGTGTATGTATTTCTTTCTAATATTGCCATACACTGAGCTATAATTAACAGCAGAAAATATATTCTATTAGCGTAGCTACTTTATAACTCATTTATTTTAAATTTGATTAATGAAAGATATCTAAAAGCAATTTAATTATTAATTTAAAAAAAATAAACAATAATTTCTATAATCATAACTGCAAACAAATATTCCATAATTATTTTTTCATTATGATTTTAAAACAATTAAAGTAAAAATTTTCTGTCTGTTTGTTTATTGTTTACATTTTTATTATTGCACTAGTTAGCATAAGAATGCCCCGTCATGTTGCATGATTTCTCGTGACGTCATTCATATTTTAGTCCCCAAAGTCAGTCAGAAACTGCTAAATTCATGCACATTCCCTTTAAGCCAGTCCCCAAAGTCTGAGACTCCTAAAATATGAATATTCGATCCATTGTCCCCTCCCTTCCTCCCTGACAAATATTTGTATAACAGATGCACTGAAATTAAATCCAATTGTGTAACTCTTTATCTTCAGAGGTTTTATATATGTATATAATTTGGAGGCAATTTTTTTTTCATAAAACTAACTGTAGTTACTTATTCCTATTTTAGTATCCAATTTTTTTTGTAAAAAAAGTATGAATGGATATGCCTTAAATCTAACATACATATTTTGTTTTTAGTCTCATCTGATTTCAATTATGTGTGGCATAAAATATTTTTTTATATTTTAAAAGGTTTAGTGATTTTTATTGTTAATTTACTCAGATTTAACTATTTTATGTAATAACAATGATATTCTAATATGATATTAAATAAATAGGAAGCAGAAAACTTTTTATAACATGAACAGAATAATAAATAAGTTGCTAGAAAAAAAATATAAACTCATTACAGACATACAAAGTAAATTAAATCAAAAGATAATTAAAATCATAAAATGAAAACATTAAATACTAATAATTTTATTTTTTATGTTTCAAAAACAATTAATCCATTATAAGAAATGTTAAAAATCTAAAGTTTTAAGTATCCAAATCTATAATTTTTGTTTTGAAATATTGCTTTAGATTAACCTGGAATCAAAAAATCACTTTTTATAAATTTATAAGAAGAAAAATTTATAGATTTGAATTGATACAAATTAACAAAATATAAACTTACAAACTAAATTAATATGTTAAAATTATTATTATATCTGTAAATAACTAGCTATATAATGTTTAGATAAAAAAATTGCAAATAAATAAAAGGAATTTTTTAAAATTTTGAAAAGTAATAAACAGGAGTCTTTATGATCTTTGGAAATAAAGGGAAAAAATTTAAATATCCTGGCAATTCAATAGGTTTTTTTTATGTAAAAAATAAGATTAGCATTAGAAAATATTTTCATAGCAAGGTTTTAGTATAAAAAAATGCAAATTCATGTAAAAGATATTTGGATAGAAACTGCAATCTTAAAACTGAAGACATTGGGCTGGTTTTAATTTTATTTGCAATAATTTTTTAAAAATCAGCATAAGTATACAGGGTGCGCCACATAAAACCGGACTTTTTCTAATTTTTGAACAAATGAACATAAAATCGTCAATTTTAAAGATTTTATTGAATTTTAAAAACTGGGAAGCTAACTAGGTATATGACTATAAGATCATTCAATAAAATCGCCGCCAGGATCAATCACCGCCTCCACCCGCGTCCTCAACCGCCGGCAGGCCCAGGTCAAAATGTACCTGTCCAAATTGGCGAAGTTTTCCTTGATAGTGACAATAAGGGAGGTCTATGTGTTATGGGTACGTTTATTGGTGCATACTTCAAAGTAGCTCCAGGCCCAAAAGTCCATTGAATTAAGATCGGGCTGCTGGGAGGCCCCATTTCCTTAGGAAAGTGAGTAACAGCAGGATCCAAATTCACCCAACTTTCAAGCTGCCCTTCAACACGGCGGCTCTCATTTGGGCCACAGTTGAGCTAGAACGGTGTTCTGTACCTTTTTCGAAATGGCATGAAGATTCAGCTAGGGTTGTCAGCGCAGTCCATAGTCTAAAATGAGTTTTTAAGTTCCATATGGGTCTCTAACGTCGAGAATCGAGAAATTTTCACGATTTTACACGGTTTTTGACATCTCTAAATCTGCCACGTTTCACTTTGCCGGAGTACTACAGCCAAGCCATTTTAGATAGAGAGCTCTAGTCTTTTCTAGCGTCTTATTTATGTATCTAACAGTATCCCTAGCAAGTTACATAACTCTACCTCATCTACAAATTGGCTGAGGTCCGATTTAGTGGGCCCTAGTCGAGAATCAATATTATACCACCAGCGCATTTCAAATCTGCCTTGTTGAACATAAGCGCGACCAGCTTGGAGTATGAACCTAACTTCGTCCAAAGATTTTTATGTGCTGAAAGGTCATTACCTAAGCTTTTTATAGTGGGGTCAAACGTCCTGATTGGTCAAGTAGTTTTGACGCTATGGCCGTTTAAAAAAAGTCCGGTTTTATGTGGCGCACCCTGTATATTATAATAATATATGAAATATAATGAAACACAAGATGATACTGTTGAATATATATGATACAGTTTTTTTTAGAATTATTATGTACAAAAATCTTTCAAAATATTTGTAAAAATCCTTGAAATTTAAATACATTTTAAACTTTAGTTTTAGATTGACATCTGAAGAGTGCAAACATGCACAAAACAATTTGTAATGTCTGAATAAATATATTCATATTTTGTTTGTGAGTTAACCTCTTATATGATACAAAATATATATTCAACAGATAATAAATCAAACTGGCAGAATCTTGAAAGTACAAACATTATTGATTTAATTCAAAGTATTTCATTTTGTTTTTTAAATATCTTATGTTTGGATCATAATACCTGATATTTTAAGTTTCTAATACCCAAAAATCTAGATTGTTTTGTGTTTTTATGTTGGTAAACTGGCCCAAATTTTATCTTTAATATAAATTTCTTGACACTTAGTCCAAATTCATGCCAATTTGCTCCAAATACCATGTATACTAGACACTCAGTCCCTTAATGTAATTAAGATATTCAACAAGACAAAAAAGACCAATTAGTCAGTAAACTAGATTACTTTATTCAATAGATAAGGAATATTCAAACGGTGTCTTTTCAGATATTTTAATATTACATTGATGTGTGATTTCTCTTAATTTGAAATTTAACCCATTAGTGCCGAGCACCACTTTTATGGACCGATCGAGCTGAAAATCTCAGGGAAGCTTTATTATGGTAAATGCTACTGTGAAAATATGACAAAACCAACAACTTTGTTACATTCACAGGACCCAAAATATGTTCTGTGAAGGATCTTTATCTGCTGCTGTTGTCAATTCTTAGGTATTAACATTGAATATTATAAGGAAATAACAAAAAAATCAACAACAAAAAAGATTTTCTAGACTTAACTTATTAAATGATTTGAATATTTTAGAACAGAAAATGAATAAAAAAGAATGTGGGGTTTGGTACATTAATCTTTGTTTGAACATAGTATGGAATTTCAGCTTGAATGATTTTATGGGAATATTTCACCTTTTAAGTTTTATTTTCTTGCATGATTGCATTGTCATATTTATATAATTTTTTAGTTATTTTTACTGTTGTTCTTTTACTCAACATCCCTTCCTCTCTTAGCTCCTGAAATATTCATTACATCTTTAAATCAAATAAAAATACAGGATGTAGATACTTTGATATCTGTATTTCAGTCACAGGTTATTATGACCAATCAAAGTTAACAACTCCTGGTGTATACAGAATAGCAATTTAGTACAAAAAAGTCAATGTCAATCTTAAATTTGTATCCTCAATTATCTTTTATTTTTTTATCTGTCTATATGTTTGTATGCCTCTCTAAAAATTAGGAAACCATACAAAAATTTGTTATTCTTTATCTACCAGGAGCCAATTTATAGGTTTCTTTATGTACAAAAAGGACCTACAGATAAGGGTTGCTGAATAATATGGGTCAGAACTTAAAAACATGAAACTGCATCTCTAGCTTAACTCATTTAGCTTCCAGCGTATAAAGGTAAAAACAGATATGTAAAGAAAAAAAATATTACCCCCAACTGCTAAGGCTTTATCAAGAATGGGACTTTATGTAAACTTACCATTTTCTCTGAGTACTTCTGCAGTTACAGTATGCCCACTAAAAATTGCCCAGTCAAGTGCTGTGTAACCTAAATATATTAATTTCTATAATACACATGTTCACAACTAAATATCTAGCCAAAAATAGTTTGGACAGAAAAAGATGAATTGTAAACAGACATATACAACGTATGAGGGTAATTATAAAAAATTCCAGTCCCAATCAAAGCTGTAGCTCCTTTTTTTTAAAGATAAAAGGTAGCATGGACATCCCATTTACAAATATAGGAGTTCAAGTTAAATTCAGATTCCAGGTCAAATCCTCAAGGCCCTAATCCTCTGGGTCATGGCTCTGTAAACAATATTTTTGAGACTTCAAATTTTAAACTTCTAACATGTTAATATGACATTTAAAATTTTTCAGCTGCACTGACCACCAAATGCTGCTGCTGGACCTGTCAAGTACAGCTGCTGCCACTGAAAGTTATGTTTATAGATTTCTAACATTAAATCTACATAAAAGTACAAATTTTCTAAAAACATAATCCTTTTAGCTTCAAAAATACAAAAAATATATACTATGAATAGTATATAACCCCATGTTCTAATAAGGAATTAAAAGGTAAGGGGATAAATACAACGACATAAAATTACAAAACTAACCATCATTATCCTGTAAATTGATATCATCTCCAATTTTTTGAAGAATTGTCACTATATCAGTGTGTCCTCTCTGTACCGGATCGGACGTTCTTACTATCTTTTAAAAAACCAATATAGCCCGCCTCGAGCGGTGTGGCGGCACTACACGTTGAGTTGGTAACGTTGTGGCTGAAACGATTCAAGAGCGAAGCGACTCGTTCCCTTCGGTTGTACGTCTCCGATAAGTTAAAGAACAAAACTATACGCAAGTACCCACAGGGGATTTGTAAGTTTCTGGATAATTAATGGCAGCTAGAAATAGCTGCATAAAAATTGGAGTTGATACTCTACTAACAACTGTTTGTGCGGAACTGATGTATTTTCAATAGACAAGTATAGTTTACACAAATTAATGAATACATATTATAACATTATACATATAGGAAAATTACAGAGAGTATTGGAGGGCGTTTCTGATCATACAGGGATGGCTAGGGATACACGTAGGTCTGCACATGATATATCAGCAGGCCGGAGTGTATGTTGAGTTTCCCGTTTAGTCACGTTCAGTTGTGCCGGGGAAATCTCCGTGATGCATTGAGGATGCCAAATCCCTGGATAACTGGAGCCTTTCTCTACAAAAGTACATAAGTTAAATATCGCCTAAAACCTACACGCGTAGATTATAAAAAGGTCAGATATACATATTTATGCGCAGCAAAATATGTATATTGATTTCTTGGAAAAATATGGGCTCACATGATGATATCATACGATTTTAACAGAATATAAAAAGTACAAATGTTTCATAATTAAAACTCGAGATCCGTCATTTGTAGGCTTAAAAATTCAAATAAAAGCAAAATCAAGAGAGAAAAATAAATGCTTTAAAATGCTACTAATTTCATAAAAATCTGTCCACTCGTTTAGGATCACGAAAACGTCATTCTGCTTATTTTACAAGTATCTCAAGTAAGACCCACTACATTTTCTCCCCTTTTTATCTGGCTAGATAGACGTGCCAGATAACATAACGCTCAAATTGGCAAAGACAACAGACTAGCCGGCCAATTATACCTATTATTCTGTCATGGTATTAAGGTCGATATCCTAGATGATTTAGTCGCAGTGTTGTATGATGGCAAGGATGCAGGATCCAAAATGGTGGGCTGTATCTCTGTCATCTGTATCTTCGGAGTTGATGTCGTTGGTAATAGCGACGTTGTCTCTGCTGCTGTCGTAGGTTCTCGCCTCTCAGTTCTGGTATCGGCCTTCTTCTTTCTCATAAGCTTCTGGTAGGAATGCTTGTTATAAAGATAAAGGTGGGCAACTAGGGCGATGGCGGCTCCAGGTCCTACACGTAGAAATGTGAGGATGATGCATATCAGATCAGTAATAAATTTTAGCCCTAGGATGACCAGGCATGCGAATGCCATTAAATCGCCGTATTCATGGAGCCAGCTCTTGACGCTGCTCCATAAGTCAATTTCGCGCTCCAGGTCAGGTACTAGATTATCAAGGGTGTACAGGGGTAAGTTGTTGGTAGAAAGTTGGTTACAATTTCCGTCTCCAATGCAGAGTCCGTAGGTGATCTCCTTCAGGCTTGCCTCGGTGTAGGAGGGGAAGGTGAGGGTGTGTAACCATTCAGCTCTCTCTCTTTCTGTGTAGATTCCTCCATGGCTGTAATCCGTCCAGTTAACTAGAGGGGTGTCGATGGTCATCTCCATGGGGGCCTGAGTCTTGATGATGGCGGGGGTCAGCTGAACCCAGCCTTCCTTAGACTTGACGGTCAGGGGGAAAGTCGCAGAACACGTTACCCTGGTAGAATGCAACTTATAATGTTTAGTTGCAGCATCTGCATAACCATCAGGATCCAAAGGTATATCTTGATAGCAGTTGACGTCGTCCTTGATCTTCTGAGTCCTCTTGGTGCACTGGAAGGTCATCAACAGATCTCCCTTCAAGAGTCCGTAAGTCTGCTCATGTAGCAGCACTGGTTGGTCTGACTCTCCATGATAATGGGTCTCGCATATGGTCTTCCGTAGTGTTACATCTAATTGGCTGAAGGTTTGGCGCATACTGTAGGCTAAATAATTTAGATGTACTGCAGCTTGAAGGTTCACATCTATCTGTCCGGGGTCGATGGTGGCGAGTCTGCTGAGGTCGCTGGTCTTGCCCAGGTAGATCCCGTCGTGGTCCGTGGTCAGGACATTGAAGGGGCAATGCATTAGTTTCATTGTTGAGTAAAACTTGCTGCTGGTGGTCCACTAGGTAGGTGTCCATGGTGGTGAGGGGGTTGATGGTGTTGACCATCTGTAGAGTGCAGGAACTGTCGTTGATATTCCAGACGAATGTCGCGGCGCCAGTGATGCACTCCCCTTTATGATATGGACATGGTAGAGATAAATGGTCGGTCTCACTCTCTACCTTGTTGTTGCTAACCAGGAAGGTTTCTTCTTTAAGTAGAATCTGGTACTCAGCTAGCTTCAGGGTGTTGTAGTGGATGGTGTCGCCCATGCGGATGGTCTGCCCAATGCAGGTGATCTTGTCATCTTCCATCTTCAATGATCCGGCTAAGGTTGCCGAAACGCAGGTCGGGCGGTTAAGTTTTACTTTAATTGGGTCACCGTAGCCAGAAATTTGATATTCCTGGACCAGTGACATGCGGCGGCAATTTTCTGCAGTAATCTCTTCGTGCCTCATAGTTTGGGGTACCTGCTGCAACTTGAGATGGCCCCAAACTCCACACTTAAAATGGTATAGGGATACCCTCACTTCGCAGGAGTATCCATATACCTTAGTCAGGGTTGGCCTCTGTAGAATTGTGTAGCGCTCCTTCACTGGAACTTCTTCTGTAGGTTCCTCTGCTCTGCATATTGTTTCCTTGTTAAACTTCTTGATGGTAGAAGGGTTTGTGCAATCTATAATGTCAAGTGAGTAAGCCTCACTAGTTGGTGCTACCGAAGCCGTTAGCACCGCGATCAGTGGTAGGAAGATTATCGACATGATAAAATTCCACCTCGCGAGTCTCTAGGATCACCGCTTGACACACTCGTTGATTCTTGTTGAACTCCACTGCTTCGGTACTCAAGTTCCAAAAGACTGCTTGTATCTCGCCGGTGTAGTCGCTGTCCACTAATCCTGCCAGTAGAATTACTCCTTCCCGTTCTATGCTTGAACGGCCGAATAACTTGAGAAAATATCCGGGGGGTACACGGGTGTGTAGCTTGAGAGGGATGCAAGTCTGCTGTCCAGGGGGAAGGATTGTGTGGGCGGGCAGTATATGTCATGGCCCGCACTTTCTCTCGTACCCTTGTGTGGCAACTTTGCTCCGCGTTTGACGGGAATTCTGAGGGTCCGCGCAAGTGTCGCCACTGCAGGCGGGTCCATATCCTCGTCCGAGCTGTCTAGCACCTCTTTGCTCTCTTCCACTTGCTGTTGCCAAAGTGTCCCACTCCTCTGTTTCTTTCCTCCGGATTTAGCCCTCTCCCCTTTTTCGGGTGAGTCCGTGTACGGCTCCTCATTGTCGCTCAGAGCGCGCTTCTCTACCCGGGGTGCGGAAGGGTATGTGTATGTAGCTCGCTCGCGCTCTCTATCTCGGCGCGGTGTCTGCGGGGGCGAGCTTCTTCTCGGGCTTCTCTCTCTATCAGGGGTTTGCTTGGCATCTCTCCGTTGGATGCCCGAACCAGACGGTTCGCAAGATTGATCTCTCTCCCTCCCTCTCTTCTCACTCTGCTCTCTGCGCGGTGTGCGCTGCACCGGTGGTGATCTGGGCGGTGGTGTGTCCGGTAAGGGAAGGTTGAGGGGGTCAATGTTGGGCGGTGGTGGTGGTGCTCCTCCCGGTCTATTGGGTGGTCCTCCCTCTTCATCGCTGTCATCCCCATTTGAGAAATCAACTCTTGGATTAGGCGGCTTCGCCTGCTTTTCTGGATTCAAGGGAATTTGCTCCCCTGCCTCATCTCCGTCTTCTTCAAATGGTTCTGGGGGAGAAGTTGGGTCTCCGTCTGTCATTGCTGGGGGGTAATATGGTTTTAACCAACCAACATGAACAACCAAGTCCTCCTTTTCTCCCGCTGGTATTGTCTGGATTTTATATAAAACGTCGGCACACTTCTCGGTAATTAAGTATGGTCCACTCCAATGTTTGGTCATCTTCTTCTTCGCTTTACCATGGTTGGGTGCCAAATAAAAAACTTTATCGCCTACTCTAAATTCGCGATTGTTGTGGTACTGCAAAGCATTTCTTCGAATGGTGCTTGCTTGACTCTTCGCCATGGCTTCATACATGGTCGTGTATCTATCCAACAAATTTCTCACAGCTGTGGGAATATCCTTGTCATCGTCAGGGTTTGGTAACCGCAAAATCAAATCCGCGGGTAGAGTAGCCTCTCTACCCTGGAAGGCGAGAAAGGGGGTCACGCCGGTGCTGCTGTGGATCCTTGTGTTGTAGGCCAGGACAACTCCAGGTAGATACTCTGGCCATAGAGTCTCCCGTCCTTGGATCACAGTTCTCAGCGTCTCTTCCATGGTCCGGTCCGTGGGGGTTCGCCACGGGGCCTAGCTCGTGCTTGACACCGAGCTTCTGCAAGAGTTTCTTCATGATGCTGTTGCAGAACTCTTTCCCCTGGTCGCTGTGGAATGCCTGCGGGCATCCAAAGGTGCAGATAAACTTATCCATTATCGTCGTAGCGACCTCATCAGCGGTCTTCTGCTTCAAGGGGTACGCTTGAACAAAGCGCGACCATCCGTCCTGCAGCGTCAGGATAAAATTGTATCCTTCTGGGGTTGTGTCGAACTTGCCTACCACATCCATGTAGATTGTCTGCAGAGGATACCCGTTTTGAATGGGCACATGCGCTCCTATCTTGATGTTGGACTTGATGTTCTTCTGAACGCAGTCATGACAGACGGCGATCCTCAGGCGGATGTCTGCTTGATGTCCCACATAGTAGAAATTCCTCAAAAACTTTGATATCCTGGAGTGCATGCCAAAGTGCGCTCCCGTGGTAGTTCTGTGGCAGTGATTGAACACCTCTTCTCTCAGGGACAAAGGAACCATTATTCTGCGTCGCTTCCCTGTGAAGGTCTGTATCTCCTGCTCAATAACTCCATCTTCTGCGATCCTCAAAGTGTCAAAAATCTCGGCCAGCCGGTGCACGTCCCTACTCTCTCCACGCAGAGTTGCTTTATCTGGTGCACGCCGGTCGACGCCAATCCATCTACGAACCTTCTCTAAAATAGGGTCGTCTAACTGATGCTTGTATACTCGGTCTCTATACCGTTCTTTGTTGTCGGGAAGTTCGTCGGCAGGCTCATCTTCTACAGCTCCGACATACTCCTCTTGCTCAGCCTCTTCCTCGGCTGTCGGGTCTGGCATATCAGCATCGGTGCGCCGGCTTAACGCGTCGGCGTTGGTGTTGAGTCTCCCCGGCCGATGAACCACACGAAATTCATAACCAGCCAGCTCCTCTGTCCACCTGGCCATCATGCCAGTGTTCTTCTTCAGTGACTTCAACTGCTTGAGGGCGCTGTTATCCGTATTTATCTGGAACGGCTTGAAGCTCAGGATCGTCCGAAACTTTCTGATGCCATAAATAACTGCGGAGGCTTCCCCTTTCCATGAGGGATATCTCTGCTCCGCGCCAGTCGTCTTGCGTCCCATGGCGGCGATCAACCTTTCGGCGCCATTCTGAACCTGACTCAGGATCGCACTAATAGCTCTTCCTGAATAGTCGGTGGTCAGTTGGAACGGGGTATCCGCTTCAAAATCCGGCACAGCGCGGATGGGTGCATTCTGGAACTTGTCCTTCAACTGCTGGAACTGCTCATCCATCCCTGGGGTCCACTCTAGCTTCGTGGCTTTCTTCTGTGCATTCATCTCACACGTCAAGTCGGCGTACTCAGGTATGAAGGTCCTGTAGTACCTGTAAAAACCGAGAACACTATTCAGTTCGGCGACTGTCGCTGGCGGCGGCCAGTTCTTGATACGCTCCACATACTCAGGCACCATACCAATACCTTCATGACTCAGCATGTGGCCAAGGTATTGTATCTTCTTCTGGAACAGCTTGCTCTTCTTCGCCTTCAGCTTGATTCCAGCCTTGCGGTGGGCCTCAAAAACCTGTCGCATCTGTGGTACATGATCCGCAACTCTCAGGTTATACGATATTACATCGTCGAGGTAGCATTGCGCTACCTCGCTCCCCAGCGGGTTCATGGCGGTGCTGATGAATCTGCTGTAAACCGCTGGTGCTGTGCTGATGCCGAAGGGCATGCGGCGGAATTGCCACAAACCCGTTGGCGTGGCAAAAGCCGTCAGCTCCCTGGATGCTGGATCGATGGAGATGTTGAAGTAGGCGGCCGTGGCATCTAACGTAGAATATACACGGTGCCCCCCTGCGCGGTCCAATAGAGTCTGTATCCTCGGCAGCGGGTAGCTATCTTGCTCAAGACAGCTGTTTAACCTGCGGAAGTCCACTGCCCATCTGATCTTCCCATCTTTCTTGCGCACAGGGACAAGGGGGCTCGCCCATGGTGATGAACTCGGCTCAATCACTCCTTGGTTGAGCCAGTCGGCCATCTGCGCCTCCAGGTCCTTCAACATCTTGGGGTTCAACTCCCTGTATCTCTGCCGAATGGGCTCCGTCCCTGGCTTGAGCTTCAACTTCATCGTTACCAGGTCTGTGTGCCCAGGGGCCTCTCGACTGAATATGTCTCTGTACTCGTAAATAAGCTCCTTGACTTGCTTCTTGACGTCGGGGTGCTCGTTCAGTAGCTCGTTGTCCTCCATCTCCAGGTCCTCCCACACTTCCTTGAACGTGGGGTTCTCTATCTGCTCCTTCGTCATGGGCTTGTTGGGGTCGCTTGCGTTGGTCGTGGACATCGATTGTATATACTCGTGGGGCTCTCTCAACACCAAGCTGTCGGTGTTGATCACCATACTGCTGTCCTCACAAATTTCGGCGGTGAACACACACCCGGCCGATGCGACACACGGCTGCTCCTGTAAATTCACAACAGGTATGCAGACAATCCCATTTTGCTGAGCTCTGTATACTCCTTCCAACACACGCACTGGGCTATCATCTAAAACGGTCTCTTCTACCATGACAGTCATTTGCGGTCGGAGTTCTCGACTAGGAAGAAAATTCAAGACAGACACTGATTCTGGTGCGAGAATCCTAGTCGCTTGGACGGACAAACGGACAGGACGCGGCCGCTTACCTACTGCGACGGTTTTCAAACGAACGGCCGGCCCTTGGGAATTACGAAGCGGTCCCTTGACATTACGTGTCCAAACGTTTTTGCGCTCAAAATCTGCTTTTGCTTTGTGCTTAAAAGAAAGTTGCGCAACATATGATTCGACGGAATCCGGTTTAAGTGCTAAAAACTCACGTGAATGGTGCACATTACCATTCGCAAAATTATCTTCTGCTTTACATAATTCTTTAACAGTGGGTTTACAAACATTTAAGGCACTACTATAGCTACTTATTTCTGCATTCAATTCCTCGAAGGCTCGTAATGAAACACTTATCTGAGGGTTGGGGGGCGAGTGCTCCCCCGGCGGTTTTCCAGACCGCTCTTCGTCTTCTGAGGCACTTGGAGCCTCGGAGTCGATGGACTGCACAAGCGGGACTCTCGTCTGCTTCACGACTAACGCCGCCTGCACTGGTGATGAATAATCTAGAACTCCACGAATCTCCTCGACCCACTTGCACCCAAGGTTGATGGGGGTGCGAAGCTCAGGTATAACCAGGGCCTCTCGGATGTAGCTAGGACAGTCATCTCCCAAGATGACACTAATGTTGTAAACACGGCCGATGACGTCCATATCCCCGCCATTCGCCGCTGTTCCTACTGTTAAATCGCAAGGAACGATCAGCAGCTGTAACTTCCGGGCTAACTCCTCATTTACGGCGACTCCTTCGTGCAATTTATTACCGGTATCGATGAGACCGTAGGTCCGCACAGTCGGTCCATTTGCACGCAGGCTGATCTTGACCATGGCCCGGGCGCCTCGTCGTCCTTGCATCTGGTTGAGGGTGGTAGGGTCTACAGCTGCTGAGGAACTCCGCCCTACCGACGGGAGCCCTCTCTCACATTTTTTGAAGTCTTGCTTCGGTGGCCAACTGCTTCCAGACAGTTGACATCTCCATAGAACTGCGCCTGGTCATCATCTCCCACGCCGCTGTCATTATCTCCAGGTTCGTTGGCACGCATCTCTCGCACGGCGTGGCGGGCACGGTCTTGTTGCTGCCGGCCGCGTCCATTGCCGCTGGCGTTCTTCTCCTGGTTCCTCTTGCGCACGTTCGCCAGTCGGTCCTCAGGAATAGTACACGTCTTCTGCCAATGGCCAGGCGTGCCACACCGCCGACAGTTGCCTTTCGGCTTGTCTTTGGTGGCACCACCCGTACCCTTACTCGCTTGCTGCTTCTTCTTAGGACAATTACGCGAGTAATGGCCATTCTGGTTACAGTTATAGCACTTGACGCTACTGTTTCCATCTCCGACAGCGTTGACCTCCATATCCTTGGTGCCGTCGTTGCGATAGATGACACGGTTGGACGTGGCGAGGCCATCCATGGAGGTATCCTCAGCATCTCCATGGTGAATAAGTTGGCGCTGCGTGGCAATCTCGTTCATAATAACATTCCGTAGGACACCCATGCTGGTAATACTAGGTAGCTGACAAAAAACTCTTTTCCGTACCTCTCGATGGCGTAGACCAAGGGTTACCTCTTTCCGGAATTGACCTGGGTCGCGGTTGTCCGGGGAATAGGCTTTCAACCACATCTGCTCTTTCTTAGCAAGGTAAGTCTGCGGAATCTCGTTCTTGCCTTGCGACAACTGCTTATACGCGTCCTTGTTGATGTCTGAATCTGAAGGTGCTAAGAATATAGCATCCAGCCTCTCCATCACTTGTTCATAGCTGAGCGAATCTTGGTTGTCGGCGACTTCTCGGGCCATCTGGAACGCTTCTCCGTCGAGACTCATGATGTATTGGCCTTTCCTGCCCTCTTGATCTGATGGGTGATGACGGGCAATTCTAAACGCGTTGGCCATCTTCGTCTTGTGGCCATCCCAATCTTCTCCTGCACGGTTGCAAAACCGAGGGAAATTCTGCTTGTTAAGTTTCCTGCGCTGGTTCTCCAACCAAGTGTTGCCTAGCGCAATGAGCTGAGCCTGCTCATTCGGCGCTCCTTCTGCTTGAGCCTCTTGAATAGCACGATTCAAATTCAACTGTTCTAGGTCGGCAGCTTGCGCCATCGTTGAAACTCAACGAAAGTTCTTCAAAATTTAAAGAAAACTTTACCAAATTGGTGCTCCAAACGTCAGAATGGTCCCACACTGGTCTCCAAACACAGTGATCTTCGTCCTTTCTGGCCTCAGTTCTCATAAAACTGTCTGGTTGCACACAATCGTCCGAAATTACCGTAGTTCCTCGGGGTAATTTCCACGTAAATCTCCTGTTGAGCACTTTAGTTTATCCATACACAGCTGACACCAGTTTGACTGTACCGGATCGGACGTTCTTACTATCTTTTTAAAAACCAATATAGCCCGCCTCGAGCGGTGTGGCGGCACTACACGTTGAGTTGGTAACGTTGTGGCTGAAACGATTCAAGAGCGAAGCGACTCGTTCCCTTCGGTTGTACGTCTCCGATAAGTTAAAGAACAAAACTATACGCAAGTACCCACAGGGGATTTGTAAGTTTCTGGATAATTAATGGCAGCTAGAAATAGCTGCATAAAAATTGGAGTTGATACTCTACTAACAACTGTTTGTGCGGAACTGATGTATTTTCAATAGACAAGTATAGTTTACACAAAT
Organism: Acartia tonsa; assembly: GCF_053477335.1. Taxonomy (NCBI): domain Eukaryota; kingdom Metazoa; phylum Arthropoda; class Copepoda; order Calanoida; family Acartiidae; genus Acartia; species Acartia tonsa. Next base: position 39,738,264 of record NC_137273.1, on the reverse strand, counting down.
TAATGAATACATATTATAACATTATACATATAGGAAAATTACAGAGGGTATTGGAGGGCGTTTCTGATCATACAGGGATGGCTAGGGATACACGTAGGTCTGCACATGATATATCAGCAGGCCGGAGTGTATGTTGAGTTTCCCGTTTAGTCACGTTCAGTTGTGCCGGGGAAATCTCCGTGATGCATTGAGGATGCCAAATCCCTGGATAACTGGAGCCTTTCTCTACAAAAGTACATAAGTTAAATATCGCCTAAAACCTACACGCGTAGATTATAAAAAGGTCAGATATACATATTTATGCGCAGCAAAATATGTATATTGATTTCTTGGAAAAATATGGGCTCACATGATGATATCATACGATTTTAACAGAATATAAAAAGTACAAATGTTTCATAATTAAAACTCGAGATCCGTCATTTGTAGGCTTAAAAATTCAAATAAAAGCAAAATCAAGAGAGAAAAATAAATGCTTTAAAATGCTACTAATTTCATAAAAATCTGTCCACTCGTTTAGGATCACGAAAACGTCATTCTGCTTATTTTACAAGTATCTCAAGTAAGACCCACTACACTCTCCATGCTGCATACATAAGACTGGTTTGTCCTGGATAAACATACATTTGTCTTATTTTTAAACATATTATATAATAAAAGTATTGTGTAGCTAAACCATGATTATCCTAGTCATATTTTCTAATAAAGAATTAAAAGGTAGATGGATAGATACAACTACATTATCCTATGAATAGTCACCAGCTTTATCTTCTAATAAAGAATTAAAAGGTAAATTGATAGATATAATCACAATAAATTGTTTAACTAACCATTATAATCCTGTATATAGACATCAGCTCCATTTTCTAGAAGAATCTTCACAATATCAGTGTGGCCTTTATATGCTGCTTTCATAAGACTAGTTTGTCCTGGATAAACATAAATTCGTTTTATATATAAAAATATTATACAATAAAAGTATTGTGTAGGTATATTAATTATTTTTTGGAAACAAATCCAGTAATGTGGGTGGAGGACCCTCAAAGACTCTATGAAACCCCTCTCCCCGGCCCCTACCCCTTCCACCCCTCCAAAAAAAACTCTTTGTGTAGCTAAACCATGATTCCTAGCCCCATGTTCTAATAAATAATTAAAGGGTAAATGGATCAATACAGCCACAGTAAATTAAAGAATTAACCCTCATGTTCTTTAGAATTGACATCAGCTCCATTTTCTATTAGAATCTTCACTATTTCTGTGCGTCCTTTCACTGCTGCCCTTATAAGACTGGTACTTCCTAGATAAACATGCATTTGTTTAATATATAAAAATGTTATACAATAAAAGTGTTGTGTAGCTAACCATTATTCTCCTATGAATAGTTATCAGCCCCATGTTCTAACAAAGAATTTAAAAGTAGATAGGCAAAGTTCCAATGAAAAAAATTATACTCCCCCCCCAAAAAAAAAAAAATTTTGGAGCCATTTTGTAATTTTTGTAAATTGAAGTTTCACACTAGTGTTCTAATAAAGAATTAATTAGATGGATACAACTGAAATTAATTTAGAAACAAACCATATCTATTCTGTAAATTGACATCAGCTCCATTTTCTATCAGAATCTTCACTATGTCAGTGTGTCCTCCCCATGCTGCCCATATAAGACTGGTTTGTCCTAGATGAACATACATTTGTCTAATATATTAAAATTTTAAACAATAAAAGAAAAAAAAGTTGTGTACATACATTTGTCTAATATATTAAAATTTTAAACAATAAAAGAAAAAAAAGTTGTGTAGCTAAATCATCAGTATCCTAGCCCCATTTCTAATAAATAATTAGAGGGTAGATTAGGATAATACAACTACAGTAAATTAAGGAACTAACCATCATGTTCTTTAAAATTGACATCAGCTCCATTTTCTATTAGAATCTTCACTACTTCTGTGTTTCCTGTATCTGCTGCCCTTATAAGACTGGTACTTCCTAGATTAACATGCATTTGTCTAATACAGTGTGTTTTATTATGAGAACTTTTTTGAAAGCAATTTTACCCCACTTATAGTTATCAGAATTTAATGATTAATGGCTTATTTTTTTTGTTTTTTATAACCATTTATAGAACATCAAAAAAATATTTCAGTTTGCATTTAAAAAGTACAGTAAAATCAAAAATTCAAAACTTAGGTTTCAACATCTAAAAATGTTTTAGCGCATTTTTCTTAAGCTCAAATCTTCTACCCTTTGCAAGAATGGCTGCAAAACGCTTCAAAGTTGAGATACAGAGTTAAAAGTTGGTACAGATACTATTGGGGACATGTACTAGAACATATTAAAGTTTGAAGGCCATATCTCAACCAGGGAGTGAGTACTGGCCCCCCAAAGTCGGCTACTGAAATTCCAATTTCTTTCTTACAAGAACAGGTAGATGGATGGATACAACTAAAATTAATATAGAAACTAACCATCTCTATTCTGTAAATTGACATCAGCTCCATTTTCTATAAGAATCTTCACTATGTCAGAGTGTCCTCCCCATGCTGCCCATATAAGACTGGTACTTCCTAGATGAACATACATTTGTCTTAAATATAAAACTATTATATACTAAAAGAAATGTGTAGCTTTTACAATTTATGGAAACAAATCCAGTGATAGGTTTGGGGGACCCCAATAGCCCTACCCCTAAAAATAAAACCCTGATTATCCTAGACCCATGTTCTAATAAAGAATTAAAAGGTATATGGATAAATACAGCTCCAATAAATTGTGTAACCAACCACCATTATTCTTTAATTTGAAATCAGCTCCATTTTTAAGAAGAATCTTCACAATATCTGTGTGTCCTTGAAATGCTGCCCATATGAGACTGGTATCTCCTAGATGAATATATATTTGTCTCATACAGTATGACCCTCGAAAAAGTATTTTGTAGCATCTGCAGCCCTTATTTCTCAATGAATTATTAAAAAATGTATATGTCCTTGTTCTCTATAGATTTCCACATAAGTAGATATAAAACTTTTAAATTTTAAAGAATTTTTTTTGTTTCTCATAATTTTTGGATGGTTATATTATGTTTCTCTGGCAACTAAATAATAATACACAAAGAAAAACAAGTTAACTAATTATAGTTAAGTTATTTCTTTTTTATTCCACCAAAAAATATCAATTTTAATGGCAAAAAATACTACTGAATGAATTTATTATTTGCAAATTTTAGGTTATTTATTTACCCTTATTTATGAAGAGGATTAATTATGACAGTTGCTCCGCCCCCTTTTCTGACTCTTAATCATTTAATAGGGGGTTAATTAAGTTTTTTAGACTAAAAAATCATTATATTCCAATTTTATTTTTTTATAACTTTTTTGTTATTACAGTTAGGATTATGAAACAAAAACAATTTTCCTGCTATATTCATAAAGATTTATTTGGTTCTTTAATCTAAAAGAAATTTGCCTAAAAAGTAAGTTTTTCAAAATATCATTAAACTAAAAAGACTCAAAAAATATGTGTAAAAAAATGCTTTTTACTCAAAGCCTAAATTTTTTATTTAATTTTTGTATAAAGTTTCTGCTAGTAACAAAAATAAAAGGATTTCTACCTTAATTTTGCTAAAAAAGTTGTTTCATGTTAAAAGTTACTTTTTCTTCAGTCACTTTTTCAAAACTTTAGCTCAAAAAAATATTTTTATATCTACTTATGTGGAAATCTTTAGAGGACAAGGATATATATACATTTTTTAATAATTCATCGAGAAATAAGTGCTGCAGATGCTAAAAAATACTTTTTCGAGGGTCATACTGTATATAAAAATATTATACAATAAAAGTATTGTGTAGCTAACAATTATTCTCCTGTGAATAGTCATCAGCCCCATGTTCTAATAAATAATTAAAAGGTCCATGGATAGATACAACTAAAATAAATTGTGTAACTTACCATAATTATCCTGTATATTGACATCAGCTCTATTTTCTAGAAGAATCTTCACTATATCAGCGTGGCCTTTATTTGCTGCAACTATAAGACTGGTATCTCCTAGATGAATATATATTTGTCTTATGGTCAAAAATATTATACAACAAAAGTATTGTGTAGCTAAACCATCATTATCCTAGCCCCAAGTTCTAATAAAGAATTATTTTTTTAAGTGGGGTTTTTAATTTTTTAAGGGCAATTTCCAATGGGAGGGTGGTGGTTTCCCCAATTTCTTCAAGCTAAATCAAATAAGATCAAACAACCAAATTTATAACTATGAATATAACATGAAAATTGTTTTGTTTCAGAATTGACTAAAAAGACTAAAATAAAATTTAAAAATAAGGGTTATTCTATACTAAAAGCAAATAAGTAACTTCCCAACAGGAGAGGAGTAACCATAATAAATAAACCTTTTGATTTATAAGAGGGGGAGAGTAAACAAGATAAAAACAGCCTGAAATTCACAAATCACCACTTTAATTTATCTTTTTTATTGCCATAAAAATTGATATTTTTGTTTAATAAAAAAGAAATAATTAGTAAACTTGTTTTGCTTTGTATATTATTTTTCAGTTATCAGAAAGACTATATATATCCATTAAAGAAATATGATATACAAAATAATGTTATTAAAAAGCTTTTTAGAAAGTTTGGCCTTAAATATCTTTATTGATATATTCTTAAAATTTATTTTGTTTCCTTTGTCTTGTGTAAGATTGTATAGAGAACAAGAACATACATACTACATACTACTTTTGATAATATATTAAGAAATAAGGGCTGTACACCCTAAACAATACTTAAAGGTTTTACCCCTAGAATCTAGGTACAGGGAAGATTTTAAATGAAATTTTATACATTTTTTATGTTTTCATTATATTTTTTATAATTTTTCTTATTTTAATTTTTGATTATAATATTATTCTATATTTTTTTCCTTTTCTGATTTTTTCCTTATTTTCTATATCTTTAAAATTCCTTGACCTTTTGGGACCTTTTGTGGGTAGGGAGGTTTCCTAACCTTTTTAGATATAACCCATTTGCTTCCACACCTCATTAAAAATATTTTAGAGTAGGCTCATTTTAGATGGCTCTAAAAACTAACTAAGGGATGAAAATTTTGAATATTTTGGAAGAGGGTATCTTGACCCTCCCAATAAAAGATAAACCACCCACCCAAAAAATTTTTTATCTTTACTTTTTCTTTTTAAAACTCAAATTGAAAAGGGCGGGGGCAACATTTCTCAATCCTTCATTAAGTGCCACAAAAAGCTTCTAGGAATGTAGCCAATTTTTACAATGATAAAAAAATAATCAAAACTTAATTTTAATGGAGGCCTTAACCAAAAAAGAAAATTGCGAGGGTAGCAATTTTTATGAAATCAAAAGATCAATTTTCTTGAATGTTGTATCTATCAATAGTCTAAATTTTCATCTGTGTAAAAAATTGTAAGGGAATCAAAAAATTTCACAGAGAAAGAGTGTTGAAAAAGTTGCTCATGATGGACAGTTTGGTCAGTCTTTATAATACATAATTTTTGAAATTGCAAAATCATATTTTCAAAATAAATTTATTTACAAAACTTTCTTTAATGCAAGTACATCATAAGCCACTACTTAAATAAATATGTAATTGTTTCTCTTTTTTACTTAAAGTGGCTGTGAATTTGCAAATAACGTTATATATATAGGTAGATAACCGACAATTGAAGATAAATCTTTAAAAATATTGCCTAAAAAGATGACAACTATTTAATTAGATGAAAAGGAATTTTCAAATTTTCTGAACAGTTCAATACCGCGTATGTCATTTTTATGAAAATTAAATAATAAATGCATTAAAAACAAACAATTGTAGTCATTTATAGAGAATTGCATTCAAAATCGATAAAACATTGTGTGTTTCTTTTATTTATCATTTAAAGGTAACACACTTGACAATCATTTTAATTATAAAAAATCCAAAAATAAAATGATTGAATTTTTTGCTGAAGTATATAGCAAATATAATAAATTTTTACTTTTTAAACAATTTAATTCTTAAATATCATTCTTTCTATAGATTTAAACAATTTTTCTATTGTCTTTATACCGGCTCAAACATACCGAAATTTGGCTAATGATTTTATAAAATAAACCAAACTTTTTCATTACATTTTAAAGAAAGTTCGAAGACAAATATTAATAGACATGTATTACAAAAATATAAGTATTGATTTTTTTGTTTTTATCTGTGAGCGAAGAAATGGCTTATTATTTCATAGTTTAATTGTTGCACAAATTTTAATGTGAACTTTATGTGGAAATAAGATCGGCATTTTAAACTGATTTTTTTCTAACTTAATTGAACTTTTAAGGCATTATGCTATGGAGATTACTTAAAAAATAAGAAAAGGTAAACGAAAATGCATTTTGAAAAAATTAGTTCTTGATCACTTTAAGAATACTTCACAATCAAAAGAATAGGTTTGAATTAAAAAATCGAACTTTTAATTTTAAAAATATTTAGGTAGAAGATGGTTAAATGGAAAATCAAGGATGACAACTTTCATAGGTAGTGAACACATCAAAATCATAGAATGACAGACAAAGATATTTTCTGACATTCAGTCTACATATAAAAAGAAAAGGGAGAAAATTTGAAACATTAGTGAAAGATGATTGAAATATAGAAAATTACAAAACATATATATCTGATTAATGATTTGAGTATTTTGTAGCATGACAATACAGTCAAAAAATAAGTAAAATACATTTTGGATACTCATTAGTACAGATAATTTTTAACCCAAATTCAATACTTCCAGATGAGAGATATTTACATTTATCCTGATCAGTTTCATAATGATGGAAAAAAGAAAATATAAAATTATAGTATTATATTATATTTATATAGTAGCTTTGCTTTGGTAGTAATAAAAAATAGGAAAGAGATATGTTCATCATGATAAAATGAATAAAGGGGATAGTTAAATAAACTATACTCTTGATGTAAAATAAATTTTAAAACTAATAAAACTGAAAATCATATTATTATACTATACTGAGCTCCATATCACTGATTGTCAGGATAAATAATATTTATATAAAAATGTATCTCTGTATCCCTAGATAAACAGGAAATGGGATTAGTCCTGTCAAGATATTAATTTACAGAGATTTGATAAATTAATTGGCTGAAGGATGGTGGGGGGCAGGAATTTGTCAAAGATTAATTTTTAAAATCATGTACAGTAATAATAAGTCATTTGGTCTTACTCAATGTTGGAATGGTAACACAAATTAAGAAATGCCTTCAATAATTAATCATTGGAATAAGAGTATTATTGAGTGATAAGCTAGGATATCATACGCAAAATTTTAATTTAAACAAAAATCAGTTTTATAATTGCATTTTTTTGCTGGTATATAAGTTATTTAATTTGAAAAATAGTATATTAGACAAGCAGATAAGAACACTGTAAATAAATAAAACTTAGAATAAACTGAAAGATGTATTTTTTTTAAAAACCCTGATAATTTTAACAATTTTCTGGCTTACATTTGCCTGTAAAATATATAATTATAATAGAAATGATTTTTAAAATCATTTTATTATTTAGCAACATGTCCAAAAAATATATGTAAAATAACTTTTTTATTCAAATTAAGAAAACAAATAAATTTTTTTACCAAATTTTGTATTAAATGTGAGTTATTTATATCATTTGATAATGGGTGAAAAAGTTGACATGTCAATTCATATGCAAGTCATATTTTCTGTCATAGTGGTCAAAACAAAAAAACTATCCATAGTAAGTAGAGTCAAAAAGAAAGTTTTTCTTTTTAAGTAGATATGTAAAAAAATCTATATCTTTACCTTTACTATCTAAGCATCAATATGAACTCCTTTTTTTATTAGTTCCATGACTCTTCTGATTTCACCATTTCTAGATGCTTCAACCAAATCTTAAATAAAAACAATTAAACAAGTACAAATGCAAATGCTCAAAGTAGAGGGTAACGAATCCTATGTTTAAACAAGGAAGAAATAATTTTAGGAAAATTAATCCTTCTACATACATGCATTTTTAAAGAATAGGATTTTAAAATATTCTAAAATCCTTCTACATTCAAGTTTTATTAAATTTTTAATAAAAAAGTTTTATCTTAGTGGTAAGTATAATACAAACTATATTGCATTTAGAACATATGCTAGTCTTTTTTTAATATTTAGTATTGATATTTGTAAGTAATAACATTACCTAACTCTAAATCTCTTGCTTCTAGTTCACTTATAGTTGTTTCTTCAGGAGTAGGTATACCAACAGGAGTATTAGTAGTTGTATCTGCAGAAGAAGAAGAAGTTGTATCTCCAGGAGAAGAAGTAGGAGTAGTTGTTGCTTCAGGAGTAGGAGTAGCTGTGGAACAGGATATATTTGCAAGAACCAACAGGAAAACCTTAAAAAGAAAGAAAAAATTGAACATTGACTAACAATATGATAATTTCTTTTTCATAAATTAATTTACAAGTAATAACTTGAATTTTAAAATATTTGAAACTAAAGTTTCAAAACATTCTAAAGAATTCTAAATTGGCAAAAATGTTTTAATGTAAAAATTCTGCTACACTGTAAGTTACACAGGTAAACAATAGTAAAATCTATAATCCTTAAACAAAGTAACAGTATCTCTGTCTGTCTGACTGTTTAAAGGATCTTACTATCACTGAACCAATATTGTTCGCCTTCACAGTTTGTTTTTTTTACTTTCTGGTAATGTTTATTTACATTTGGGGAAGGGGAGGGCACCACAAACCTCAAAAAAATCACCAATGGCGGTGCCATGGTATGACTAATTTTAACTTCCTAGTAGGATGCTGAATTTTTTTCTTTTTGAAACTAAAATTTAAATTCATATCATATTCCCCTATCCCTCATTCCACCTCAAGGGGCACTAGAGTTCTCTAGGGGTGTACATATTTGAGTACTTTGTAATAAAGCAGACATTGGCCCTGCAGGTTTAGGAATCACAAGTATAGACCCAACAAGGTTACAGCCCCCTGCAGGTATTAGGTATATAAATTAAATTTAAAATCAAACTGTTTTTAAACTAATTTAAGTTTTGATTAATATGATATGATATATACTATTTTCTCTGAAAAAAAAGAGTGTCAGAACTGAATAAACAGAATATAAATGAATAAATATAAACAAAATTGTAATCAAATAAAGGATACTGTTAAGAACATACTTACATTTTTAGTACTAGATTAAAGAGATGCTACGCCTGTGTAACTTCCAGTTTAGCTAACATTGTACTTTGTTGCCCAGTATTTCAAAATCATAGAGGATAATTATATCATGTGAAACTTTTTTGTCAAAAAAGTTAAAAATCAACATATCATAAATGGATTACAGACATTCTGACAATTATTATAGAGTTGCTACGCTTTCTAAATTGTACCTAACCATTGTAGGAACATCATGCAAAGTTTAAAATCAATGGAACAATTCTAACCTGTTTATATTAACCAAAAGAGCTAACCATTCCAGATGGGATTATGAACGGATGGACAGACTTACCCTTATTATAGAAAAGCTTCACTTTTGCTAAATAATTAACTTTAACATACAAAATTGAGTCTTCTCATGTTAAGAGTTGGCTGGTTCTCAGATGATGTATTACTAAAACCTGATTCTAGCACTAGTGCGTGGTTGTGCAGTGAGGGAGGGGACATTGAGCTGTTTATTACACTAGTCCCCAAAGTTTCAAAATAAATATTTCTTATTTGTTGTACTTTAATTAGATTTTCAATGGTTGGTTCATTAAGTTGAGTGTCCAAACTTTTCAACCACTAATTGTAAGCTGAAAAAGAGGTTATTTTGTGTATCATCATTTGGGATGTACATCAATTTATTGGCCATTGTCTTAGATCCCTGGTGACTAGAACCTCAGCTCCATTAGAAAGAGAAAACTAGTATGACAAGAAAAATATTTTCCAAAATGATAACATGAAATTTATTACGAAAGATAAAGTCTCAAACATTGTAGTGATAAAATATCAATTTAATTAGGTATTATTGTACAGATTAGGTTAGGTTAAGACAATGTACAAATAAGCCCCTCACAAATAAAATATTTAAAAATGATTATTTCAACAAATTTTCCAAAGGCCTCATTTTTGATCAAATCTTATGCAACATTTTTCTTGGCTTATAAAGGGCCCCAAGCAGGTTTGCATTTTTGTTTTGATCTGCGCAATAATTTAGGGCCCCAAATTATTCTGTATTATGTTCTATTATGCTAATAGCTCCGCCCCTAGCCTTTAAATTTTTGAACACTTCTTTACCCCCCCTCCCGAAAAGAAAATGTCTATCTATATACAAAAAAATTGGGAGGGATTTGTCTTTTTCTTTTGGAAGTTGGGGGTGTCCCATCCCCCAAGAAAATAGCTTAAAACCACCAGAGTACCAGTAGGTATATTCTCTGAAGAGTAGAGCTCAATCGGTTCAGTGGTTACTGAGATCTTAAGCTTCAGACAGACATCAAGTTACTTTGTATTATAAATATAAATATGTGATTCCAATCAGTTTGTCTGTTACTGAGATCTTAAGCATCAGACAGGCAGACATCAGGCTACTTTGTATTATAGATATAAATCTGTACATCCTATCTTAGTTTGAATAGAAGTTACACACAGTTTTAGTTATATAGTTAAATGGATGTAAAATATACATGGATATTATGACAGGAGAAAAATTTTGCTTACAATATCCCCTTGCATATATTAGTTGGGCCGTTTTTAAAGTAAGAGAGTAGGGGAAGTGGTAAAGGAAGGGGATGGGGTAGATCATTATTTTGGTCCACTAAAAAGTTCACTTTACTATAACACATCAAAATCTGGTGTAAGATCCAAGTAATAATAAATCCATTTGTAGCTACGACATAAAATTATTTTTCTTTTAACTAAGCCTTTACAGTTTAATGAAGCGTCCCCCCCTCAATTAAAAATGTATCTTTCAGTGATATGTTCAACCACTAATTGGAATCTTCAGAAGGGGTAATTTTGTCTATCATCATTTGGGATCCACATTAATTTACGGCAATTGTCTTATCTCTTTAGATCCTTTTACATCTTCTGCTTGTATCACCAAGCCAGTTCCAGGGAGGGAGGGGACAATGGGCTGTTTATTACAATAGTCCCCTAAGTTTTGAAAAAAAAAATTCTTATTTGTTGACCCAAGAACTTTTGGGACTTTTTGGTTATTGGGCTGTTTATTACAATAGTCCCCAAAGTTTTTAAAAAAAAAGATTTCTTATTTGTTGGCTCAAGATCTTTGGGGACTTTTTGGTTTATTACTAAAAATAAGTGTCCAAACGTTTCAACCTCCTATTGTAAACTACAGAAGGAGTAATTTTGTGTATCATCATTGGAGATGCACATCAATTTATCAGTCATTGTCTTATCCCTTTAGATTCTTTTTCATCATCCAATTGCATCACACAGGGCCCCAAGACTGTAGAATTTAGTCAGGGAGGGAGGGGACATTGGGCTGTTTATTACAATAGTCCCCAAACTTTAATAGTATTTTTTCTTATTTATTGAACTTTGAGGACTTTTTTGTTGGTTAATTAAGTTGAGAGTCCAAATGTTTCAATCACTATTTGTAATCACCAGAAGGGGTAATTTTGCCTATCTTCTTTGGGGATGCACATCAATTTTTCGGCCATTGTCTTATCCCTTCAGATCCCTGTACATTATCCCATTAAATGACTGCACAGGGCTCACCAAGCTAGTACCAATATTTGTCAGGGATCTTAAGGGATAAGACATTGACCAATAGATTATTCTTTCTGTAGATTACAATTAGTGGTTGAAGTGTTCGGACACTGAACTTAATGAACCAACAAATCAATATTCAATGAAAGTCCTCAAAGTTATTAAGTAAACAGATGAGAAAACGTCATTATAAAACGTTGGGGACTAGTGTAATAAACAACCCAATGTCCACTCCCTCCCTGAATATATGTACTTACTACGTCAAACATAAATTTTATCTGTGATTCACCGGCAAAAAAAATGTGAGATTGAGAGAGAGATAGATAGAGAAAAATAGTGAGACACTTATAAATAGAGAGATAGAGAGACCAAGAGAAAGAGAAAAAAGGAGAGAAAGAGAGCAAGTAAGGTAAGAGGAAAAAGTGACTGATAAAAAGAGAGAATGAAAGAAAAGAAAGAGTGGGAAAAAGAGAGAAGGAGAGCAAAAAGATACAAAAATGAAAAAAAATACTAGAGACCTAAAACATGGAAAAATTCATTACCAAGAAAAAAAACAAGATACAAATTTGGAAAATAAAAACTATTCAAGCAGTGAAAATTACCAGGCATCTAAAGGGATAAGACATTGGCCGATGAATTGATGTTTATCCTAAATAATGATACACAAAATTATCCCTTCTATAGAAATGTTTGGAAACTCAACTAAATCAAACAATCAAGATTCATAAAAGTCCCTAAGATTGTTAAGTCAGCGAATAAGAAAACATTATTTTAAGACATTGGGAACTAGTGTCCACTCTCTCCCTGCATAAATGATTTCATTAATAGTTATTTATCATATCATATTATAGACAGCTGTTTGCGAATATTTAGTTAAAGATAAATCAAAATAATTTAAGAGTCCCACCCCAACAAAATAGCTTAAAACCACCACAGGACCAAAAGGTATATACCCTAAAGAGTAGAATCCGATTGGTTCAGTTGTTACCGCAATTGTAAGCTTCAGACCGACGGATGGAGGGAAAGACATCAAGCTACTTTGTATTATAGATATTAGATTGACTTTAAGTATGGGGTATATTCAACATACATACAGACAGACAGACTGATAGATGGGCAGACAGACTGATTGATGGATGGACAAACAAAGTAAGTTATACAAAAGAATACTTTATAATTGAACAGCGGCTGCGACTTCAGTTACTAGGGCCTCTGCATTTAAAAGGGTATGCATAGGGAAAGGCAGAAAAATTGTCTAAAATCTTCGAAAGACTTTAATCTAAAATAAAATAGCCTGAAACCATTCCAGAACCTATGTGAAGTTTCCTTAAAATAAAGAACTCAATCAGTTCAATAACTTTTAAAATTTTGAGCTACAGAATTAAAATAAAAATACTTTTTTTAATATGATGTTTTTTTAAGAATTAAAATGGCGTTAAATGTACACTTTTTCCTGTTATCTTTATATAATAAGTAATAATAAGTAACATTTTAATGAAATACTTTTACTTTGGAAATTTGAATTCATGTTTAAATGGATATGTGATATTTGTGGATATATTGACAGGGAAAAATTTGTTACCAATTTAGCTTGCTAATATTAACCTCATTTATTGGTAATTTTGTTCATCTAGTAGGAGGAGAGGGGATGGGGTAAAAGGAATGTATAGTGGGTATCGTTTTTTTAGCCTGTTGCAAACATTGCTTTATCAGAGTACATAAAAATCTGGTGCAACATCCATATAATAATATATCAATTCATGTTTTATACATAAAGCTATATTTTCTTGTTATCTTTATATACGCTGTATAATAAATTGGGATTTATAACTACGTTTTATAACATATAATGTATTTCAAACTAGCGGCTACGCCCCTAGACAAAATTAAGGTAAGAGGATGAAAAAGAAAATAGCTTAAAACCATCACAGGACTAGCAGGTATATTCCCTGAAGAGTAGAGCCCAATCATTTTAGTTGTTACTGAGATCTTAAGATTGAGACAGACAGACAGACAGACAGACAGATGGACAAACGGACAGAAGGACAGACAGACAGATGGACAAACGGACAGAAGGATAGACAGACAGATGGACAAACAGACGGACAGACAGACAGACAGACATTGTTCTACTTTGTATTTTAGATAAACGTGGTCACATTAAAGTTCAAGTTTTAGACACTTATCATTTTTTTTGTTGATATCTTTGCATAACCTTAATTACGTTTTATAACTAAATTAGCGGCTACGCCCCTAGAGGACTCTAGAGCACTAAATTATGGAACAACATCACCTCATTTTCATTTATATTTTTATTAGGTAATTTTTTTATTCGGAGGGTGGTGGTACCCTCCCCCAAAATAGTTATAAACCTTCTAATCACCTAAGACAAGCTACACTGTGAAGGAGTACCATATCGGTTCAGCGGTTATGGAGATCCTTTGCTTCAGACCAAAAAGCTTTCTACGTTATATTACAGGACTAGCGGCTCCCCCCCCCCCCCAAGCCTCTGATTTTTTTTGAAATTCTAAAAGGTAGAACCTGATCGGTGCAGGGGTTATCAAGATCTTAAGCTTCAGACAGACATTGTTCTGCTTTTTATTTTAGATATTGTATTTTAATAATATGGACTTTTTCAAAGTAATGATTTAGTGATGAAGGGTAAATTCAGAGTCCATTTTTGTACAGTTACATTAAAATGTACAAAACAGAGAGATTTTGATATCCAACAAAGATATCCAAATATCAATATAACTTTTAGAATGTATCCAGCAAAGTTTTATAAACTGCTGGATTGATCAATCCATGGTTTAGGGAATTGTGGGTATGTTCATTAGCAGGTTTTAGGCTATTTGGTATGTTACTGAGTGATCGAGGTTATGTTGAAGTTTGTATAAAAGTAATAGGGTGACATTTTGTTTGTCTGCATTTAAAAATTGCTTTTCTGATATGGCTCTGTTTTACTGTAAAGATTCTTATAGATCCCAGGACGGTTTTTAACTATTTTTTGCTGAGGATGCCTTCAATTTCATGAGAGTTATATGAGAAAAATACCACCGTCCAGAAAAATATATCTACTTGAAAGCAAGAGAATCAATATTGACATTAGAGTAAAACACTAGAGAGAGAAATAATTGTATTTCCCTATTGCAATGACCTTATGCCAACTCTCAATTGGGTCAATGGTAACAGGAATACCAACACAGCCAAGAAGCAGAAAACAATTTGATAGCAGACGAAAAGGTCATTGAAAGGGGGGAGGTTGAATATACATCTATGCTATAGATCTTTCATCTCAACTTACCCATCCCCCCCCATCCCCCTCCCCATACCTTTTTGAAAGTGTTCCTAGAGGCCTATACGGGCGAAGCCACTAGTGTTGAGGAGAAAAACAAAACATTGATAGCAAAAATTATGCATCCGGCAAAAAAAAAACGTGAGATTTATCATACATATATTCCATGGAAATTAGCTGAATATTTTTTTTTTAAATGCTTAGTTACAGATAACAAAAATAAGAAAAATTGTACATTAAAATAAGCAGGGAAGGTCATTTAATGTTAAAAAAAGGATGTCAACATCCATAAAAGCAAAGCTCTAAAACCAGAAGGACAAACAAATAATAACTCTTTTAGAGTGTTTCAACTTAATAAACAGATCATTAATTTGAACATAGATTTGTTGCAAAGTTGGTAAATACAGAATACTGTAAAAAGATATACTTTCATTTTTAGGGTTTGAGATAACTTGCTTATTTCAGCCAGAATTTGGTACAAAATGTCTTTTGGTACATGATTTTTTTAGTTTGTTATTCCAAAGTTGATTAGGCTTTAAGCCCTTTTTCAACAGATTTATATTTTTTAATAATATTATGTTTCTGTTATTATTTCTACTAATTGTTGATGATTGTTTGTCCCATTGCATTGTTTAATAAATTTAGCTTCGCTTCTGTGGTTGCTTTTATTCTTAATTTTACAGGATGTATACATAAGATAGGAAAACTTGAAGCCTAAAATCTCTTTTTTCTGTTATCTCTCTCTCTTTCTTTATTGCGCTCTCTCATCTTGACTCTTCTTTCTCTTTATCTTTTTTATTCCACTCTATCTCGCTGTCACTTTCTTTATCTCTCTCTCACTCTCTATCTCTCTCTCTATCGCTCTCTCTCCCTGTAGCTTTCTTAATCTCTATCATTCTCTCACTAACTCACTCTCTCTCTGAACTGATATTGTTCTCTTCAAATGTAGCTTCATATAGGTCCTGGGAAGGTTTATAACTATTTTGGTCGAGGGTTACACCCCACGAAAGGAATTCCCCCCCCCCCCCCCAAAAAAAACAAACATTTTATTGTTAATTTAATTTTTAAAACTAATTTAAAAATGGGATAGGTCGAATCCACCCCCCCCCCTTGAGTGTCACTAGAGGCCTCTAGGGGCGCAGCCACTAGAAAGAATAAATAGGACTTAGCTTGATATGATGACGTCAATGGAAATGTGTTGAATATAAAGATAAAAAATATTTTATTGTTTACTTATTAAAGATTATAAAACTAAAAGTTTAAATTCATTTTATGTGATAAAAAGGATAATATTTAGTAGCTGAGCTACTCTACAAGTTTTGGGAAATTATTTCTTTTTAGGTTAGGTTATATTAGTTTCTAGTTAGCCCTGCAGGTTAAGGCGCCACAGGTAAAGGCAACCCTAAGGATAAGGGAACCCTGAAGTGGTTAGGCATACAAAATATTACACCCTTGCATCCCTTATTTTACTTTTGTTTTTATAATATGCTAAAGTTTTGCTACTAATAGAATAGATATAGAATACGTGGATATTATGACAGGGGGAAATTTGTCATCAAATTAGCTTGCTAAATGGAACTCAATTATTGGTCAGTTCTTTCGGCCAGTAGAAGATAAGGGATGGGGCTGGATGGGGAATCATTACTTTAGCCAGCTGCCAGTATTACTTTATCAGAGTACATGAAAATCTGGTCCAAGTAATAATTTATTGATTAATATTTTATTTGTCATTTTTATCTTTCATATAAGTGTGGAGAAGAAAACATCATAAAAACTGTGTATATATGAAACAAGGATGACAACATCCATAAAAGCGAAGCACGGAAACTATAGGAAAATCGGACATTAACACTTATTAGTGTCAGAACTGAATAATCAGAATATTATCAGATTATTGAGTTGCTTCGCTTATAACATTATACTTTGTTGTCCCAGGAATCAATATACCAAAAATCAGATCAATTGGATAATTAGATCACGTAAAAATTTCTTGTTAAAAAAGTAATCAACATGTCTAAAATGGACGTACGGACATTCTTGTAGCGATTATAGAGTTGCTACGCTTTTTAAATCGTACCCAACTACTAAAAGAATCACCATGCAAAGTTTAAAATTGATAGGACAATTCTAACATGCCTAAATTAACAAAAAAGCTATCCAACGAACGGACGGACCAACCCTGATTATAGAAAAGCTTCCCTCTTAAAAAAGGAATTATCTAAACAAGTATGACAATATACAAACCAAGCGTAGCTTATCCTCACATAAGATTAAAAGCAGATAAGTGCAGAATGGGGGTGGATTATTTTTAAATATTGATATCTTTGTAAATATAAAATAACCATTGGACTCTTTATTGGTTGGTTCAAAATATCCATGTCCAAACTTGTCCACCAATAACTTTAATATGCATGGGTAGTTATAAAGTGTAATAGAATAATATGAAAATCATTATTGTTCATTGTTCCTCATTATACTAAAATACAGAAATTTGTCTTTCTGCATCATGCATGGATGGACAGACTGACAGACAGATGTTTGAATACATGGAATCTTCCTATTTGTGAAGTAGTTGCGCTACATTATATATAAAAATTTGAAAAATATTCTGATAAATTTTATGAAGATAATGTATTACTCCTCTAGTTTCCAAGAATTTTGCTTATCTTATGCTTACGTTAATTAAACCTATTCTACCTGGCTATAAAGCTACTCTAATACATAAATATCTGTATGTCTAAATGTTTCAAAAATAAGAATATGATTTTTTTGGCTGCTATTGATGATAGTTGGCTTAAATTTTTGCTATTTATAACAATCTGTTTTATTGAATAATCAGTTTTTTTTTTAAGTTTTTCAAAAACATATTTATAGGCTATAGCAAACAAGGTCCTAAAACTGCGGGGATTTTCCAACTTAAAATAAAATAATCATCAAAATTATGTTTATTTATTTATATGTTGTTTGTGATAAAAATGCAATTTAGAGAATTTAATTTCTATGGAGTTATTGTAATTTACTCAGCTGCTTTGGAAGATTGTTGTTTTAAATTATATCCCCTGACTAAAAGTTTCTTTTTATTTTGTCCCTTTGTCTGCAATTTTTAGAATTATAAGCTTTGCTACTTATGGAAAGATGTTGTTCTTGTTAAATTCTTCAGATTTCTATATGATGTGTTTAAACAATGATTATTCCTAAAGACAAAGGTTTTTAACATTTAAGATATGTCCTTACTTCTCCAATATCATTTTAATGTTTTAGATGTTCCTTTTCTTTTTGATAAAGTTTATTTTATCTTTTTTGTTATTGATTTTTAATGTTAATAATCTATTATTATCCTATTTCTTTAAAATTATATATGTTTCATTTTAAGCAAAGCATCTCTATGTTTATGTTTAAACTACTTTTGCTTGACTAAGAAGGGCAATTAATTTTGAAGATTTTTTTTTTGAAGTATATTTTATTATGAAGCAACAGTAGTTACTAATTTTAAATATTATGGTTGAGATAGATTTATATCTGTTAAACTTTACTTTAACAGATTATTAGTATTTATATAAGTGTATTAACATAATTTATCATCCTTGATAAGTTATAAAATAATGATACTAATAACAGCACACACAAGAGATAAAAACAATTAGTTGGTAATATTTAGCCATACAAGATAGCTAATGCTTATATACTTTTCATGTTTTTTGCTTTGGCAACAGGTAAAAGTCTTAACCTTTAATAGACCAAGGGGGTTGGTTGGGCTAGGGAGGGGAAGGGCAACACCTCTACTACCAACTTCTAAATATTTTTTTTGGATATATTTAAGTCATGAAAAAAATCTGATAAAATTTTTCATGTTTTATGAAATGTTTCTTTCTATAATTTATAAAGATTTTTTCAGGGAATGTTTTATAAAATATTATTTTCAATTAGTGTTTATTCCATTGTCATAATTGGAAACTATTTTATATTTGCAAAAAAGATATCAGAATAGAAAATAAGATTATCTAGGTCTAGTGTTTGTGTTGCAGAATAATAATTTTCAGTCAGCATAATTCCATAATATGATAAATTTCAAATAAAAAAAAACATCATAAAGCTCAGAGAGTAAATTTTAAATGAATAATTTGATTGATCAATAATTAAATTAGTGTAATATGAAAAAGTATCTACTTTTAGTTTGACCATTTCTTAAATTAATTTACCAGCTTTTTTTTATTTTCCATTGGATAGGAGAAGTAATTTTACATAAACAAGGGGCTTGAAAAACAATATTAGGGGTGGCATTTAAACCCCTCATATTTAAGTAAAAAAAAATACCTGACTTATGGGGCAAGAGTAGCAATCCCCATTTCTTAATTGGAAGTCCTAGCAGAAGGATATTAAAATAAAGCACAGATACAATTATATTCTTTAGAATATAAACTCTTTGAACCTTTAGATATAATTATAATTTTTACAATTCAGGTTCAGAGTATTGCCAAGAACCATCAGATTCTAACTGTGTTGGCGTTGAGGATCAAGTTTATATCATCTACAACAGATGGCCATGTAAGAGATATAAATTGACTATAAAAGTTATAAACTACTATAATTTACTGAGATTTATTCAAACATACATATTATTATGTAAAAGAGACAGGATGTCTTGATATTGGTTTTTCTGTGTGACTGTATGTCTTTGTGTGTAAAAATAGTTTTTAAACTACAGACTAATATGACTTACAGTATATCTTCTTTGGATCAATGAAACACTTTTGATTATGAAACATTATGAAACTTAAAAATTGTTTATATTCATAAAAATAAAAATCTAAATAAGTTTATTCATAGTCTTCCTTCTGGTTGTCTCTGAAAAATGCAGTGTCTTTGTGTTGTACACCCAGTATATAACACATTATTTTATGCATTACTAGAGGCACATCACTAGAGGCTTCAATGAGCACATGAGGGAAGATTAAAGGGGGGGGGGGTTGGGCATTCACTTTTCATTTTAATTTTAAAAAGAAAATTATAAATAATAAGGGTGACATTTCCCCAAAATGTTTAAAAATGTCAAACTTAAAACTCTGTTAACATGCAACTCAATGAATTCAATTAAAATGGTAAAATAGCATATTACTGACATGTTATTTTTAATTGTAATTGTTTACTAAAGCAATTTTATGGAATTTAAAATAGCAGCCATGGCTGACCATTTATCAAGCTAACAGTATTCTACTACTCACTTCCAGTGAGGGGACATTGGATTATTAAAACTGTTCCACAAAGTTTTGTAAAAACTCGATCTTAATCATTGGCTCAAACAATCTTGGGTACTTTTAATTAAATTTTGATTGGTTGGTTTATTTATAATTGTATTGGATCAATTTTAAAATCGTTGTCCTATCACTCAAGATCCCTTAATAATTACAAAAATTTTGTCAGGGTCCTTATTTAATATTTGAACAATTGAATAATTTATAATTTTTATTTAAAGGTGATTGTCAGAAAGTCTGGTGGTGTGAGGATGGGAAACTTCAGACTGACATCTGCACACCATTGAGTGATGGAACAGAAACATGTAACAATACTTTATTTAAACAAGTTTTAAGTAGAAATGTGTTTTTGTTAATATCTATCTATAAAAACTAAGTAGAATGCTGGAAAACTTCAGACTGACAGCTGCAATTATGATGTAACATGTAACAATATTTTATTTAAACATATTTTTTTGTAGAAATATGTTTTTGTTAATATTTATATGTATTACAAAGTAGAATGATGTCTGATTGAACATCTGTTGGTTTGTCTTAAGTTCAAGATCTTGGTAACTGCTAATCTGATTTAGTTCTAATCTTAATAAACTTAATGTTACTGCAGTGGTTTTGAAATGGGACACCCTTACCCCCTAAAATAAAAAATGTCCCCCAATTTTTTAAATTAAAAACAAATAAGGGTGGTTAAGGTTCCCCTAAAACACCATTTGATAGCATTTAACTTGGGATAAATTGTGTCAGAGGGTAACTTTAGTTAGATGATTTTTTGATAATATTTTTGTCTTAAAAAACGATACTATATAATATACTATATCCTTTCCTCCTTCTACTGTAATAGATTAAAATAGGGAGTCTAAATCTATAATAAGGGTTTCTAAATCAGGATATGGCAGGGGAGGGGGAGTAAGGTAACTTTCTTTCTGGGGGGGGGGGGGGGGAAGGGGTACTTGACTTCTCAACTGGAAAGTTCTCATGTAAACTTTTTTATTTTCACTTAAATTAATATCTATAAAAATCTGGCAGCAATAGTAAGTAGAAGTAATAGTTAATTAATGACTAATAGATTATTCATTAAAGTAAAAGAACAGAGGGGACAGAAGCTATATGTAACTCTCCCCTTAGGACATGTACCCTGTCCCGAATTTGTATTTGGTCTCTTAAATCAGTTGATAGCTTGGGAAATATAAACACAGCTGAGTCCCTACAAAAAAAAAAAACATTGCTAGCAGATGAAAGTGTCTCTGCCATTTGGGTCAGGTAGCTGTCTTGATTATTCATTTATTCGGGGCTATAGCACTTACACATCCAGCAAATTTACAGTTGATGTATTTTTGGCAAAATGTTTTCTTCCTTTTTCTCATGCCATAAATACATCCAACACAGGCAAAAATACATATAATATTTTAATTCATATGTCAAAAATATATCTGACACTGGCATTTACACATCCATACGTTTTCAATTATATGTCATAAGTACATCCAACACTGGCAAATATACATCTAGATTTATTTATAAGAGTATTCATTTATATACAATTAATTAGATTTTGTACAGTATGTATAGGTTTTTAATTTTTGCACTATTTTTGATACTTTCCCCCTATTTACATACTTCCCTTTTTCTTAAGATGCTCCCTACAAAACATCAATACATTTATAACAACAAGATGAACAACTTGGAGCTATATTGAAGTATTGTTCTTGATTAGGTCTAGCTTAAAGCATTTTAAGATTTAAATGCTTTACTACATTAGAAGTTCTTAGTTTCATTAAATTACAATTCAGTTAAATAACTAAAGATAAAATAACAGATTTCATTGTTTCAATAAATAAAATACAAACATTTGAAAAATAAATCTTAATTAAAATGTTGTAGAGATGACTAAGCCTTGTAAATTTTCTAGAAAAATTCTAAAATAGGGTTGTGAGATTTAGGTAGGGTAAGGTTTAAGAAAGGGATAAAACATATAATTTTTATTATGTTTAGAAGAATATATAAAATATTAAAATATAACTCTGCAGTGTATTTTAAACACAAGGATTAATATTCATTGAATGTACATTATGCTTTTAAATAATCAGACCTATATAGCTGTTGCTTAAATTGAGTTTATCCTATATTCCTGCTTATTTTGATTAGATTCAAAATGATGTGCTTTTTAAATGAGCCTTAATACATCCATTCCCTAATTACTAAAAAAGATATCATTAAGAACATGTCCTTATAAAAAAAGACATCCTGACATATTTATTATAATTTAAATCTTTACAATGCTTTTTATTTTAACCTGACAAATATATTATAACTCAAATAATATAAAAGTTGTTTTCTTATTATTTTAAATTAAATTTCTATGGATGTATAAATGCCAGTGCTGGATGTATTTATGACATATAATTGAAAACGTATGGATGTGTAAATGCCAGTGTCAGATGTATTTTTGACATATGTATAAAAATATTGGATGTGTTTTTGCCAGTATTGGATGTATTTATGACATGAGAATCGATTTTACTGTCATTTATACAGTAAAAATTTAGTTTGTCATAAATACATCCATTGCACTGGCGAAAACACATCCACTGTAAATTTGCTGGATGTGTAAATGGCAGTCCCCCATTTATTCTTATAATCAAGACATAATTTATTGCTTATGTAATAGATAGATAGAGAGATGTGATAAAATGTACTATTTTATACCTAGCAACTTAGATAGAGAGATGGGGAGGGTAGAGAGTATTTCCTAATAATATGATATTTACATAATTATATTTCAATTCTTAAATAAGTGAAACTTTTGTATATTTGTTAAATATAATATTGTTATTTATTAGTAGAATCTTTATACATAAAGGCTGCAAATCTTCTTGATAGGCTTACATCTAATCCTATTTTTAATTATTTTTATATACTTTATCTCAGGAATAAGGTATAACCAACAAGGAAATTAATTCCAAAATTGATTTGGGGGGCAAAATAACGCAACCTTTATATTGCCTTTTTCAGCTGTCGTTGAGGGGCAAAATTTGTATTTCACCATAGATAAAATATATGTAATCGCGGCATTGTGTGCATCATCAAATATAAATTGTAAGTCTCAAAAAAAAGAATGAAAAGGACTGTCCATAAGAATTTCTTTACATTTTAAGCATACTATATATATAAACAGAATCAAGATCTATCCCTTTGAAAATTCTGACCTCCAACTAAAAGATTTCCGCCCGCTTTTGTGCTCCTTTATTTTTGACCTGTAAAGTTTTCTTGACCTATTTTTGCCTCAAATGTTGCTATATATAGCTTACAGGATAGATGTTTAATTTTCCAATGGGCTCCAATTGCTATGCTTTAATTTAAAATCCGAACAGAAAGCAATTGTTATATGAATAAAGTTAAAGTTATACTCTTATTTATTTTTTCCTATTGTACAGTCCTAATTGAGAGTACAAATACAAGTTTTAGATTATAATTTGATAGATATAGTAGATCTAGATGGTCAATCTGGCCTCTTATTCCGTCAATCTTAACAATAAATTTCTAAGCAGACAAAACCTCTCTGTTTATTTATACATATATAGGATTTGTTCCATTAATACAAATTATATTGTTTTGGCTATATAATTTCCTGAAAAATATTCCATCATTAGAAATTAAATTATGCATATCTGACTTATTATATTTCTTTTCTCATATTTTTTACTTTTAACAAAGCTAAAGAAAATGCTTTATCCAAAGCTTTATCTGTACATTTTCTAACCATCAATATTGCCTGATTATTACTCAACTGTTTTCCTGTTAGCTGATTTATAGATTATGTATCTAGATTATATCTAACATTGAACCAATAAAATATTTACACGTAATTCACCATATTACACTGGATATAGCAAAGGTGGATATATTGACAGGGGAAAATGTGTTGTCAATTTAGGTTGCTAATTTGCAGGGATCTAAAGGGATATAAGACAATGACAAATAAATAAATAAATTTTTGTATTTCCCCAATGATGTTACACAAAATAACCTCTGTGTATTACAATTAGTGGTTGAAACGTTTGGACATTCAACTTTATGAACCAATCAATCAAAATTCAGTAACATCACTAAAGTTGTTTTACCAACGAATAAAAAAACGTTATTATAAAATAAGACTAGTATAAAAAAAAGTTAAATGGCCCCTTCCTCTCTTCTAATATGGTACTCATTTATTAATCGTTTCATTCATCCAGTAGCAGGGGAGGGGATAAGGTCAAGGATGTGGATGGTGGGTTTCGTTATTTTATCCAGCTAGCAGTAAATTTTTCTAAAAGTGCAAGAACATTTGGAGCAACATCCATGTAATAATAGATTATTTACCAAAGTGGGACTGTTTTTATGCTAAAAATTGTATCTTTGAAAAAAACAGGTTTTAAGCAAGTATGGTGAAATAGGGTTAAATAATTAATTTGCTTGTTGGTTATAGCTAGACTTTATCTACAACTAGAACTATTGGGAAATGTTTACTTTTTAACCCCTTATAGAGCATTTACTGTGTGAAACATCTAATATTTAGTAACTCTCAGCCTGTTTGTATAGTCCTATTCATTTAAATATTGCATAAACAGTTCTGTATAACACGGTTTGTTTTTTATTAAATGAATAAGTTGGGGTACAATGTTTGGCACTTTTGATATAAGTAAATGATAATAAAAAACACATAAAATAAGATAATAACTTCAGAAAAATCGATGAAAATAGTTTTTATACTAAATTTTTTTTTTATATTTTTTTTTTAAAATGTCGTCTTAGTTTTTCAAAGGGATCTATATTCTCTGAAATCTAAACTATCAAAATAATTTTTTGGTAAATGATTATACGATATATGTCAAACATTTTATCAGAAAAAATATTTTAAATAATAAAGTAGAAACCTGAATAATTTTTCTTGTGGAAATAGTTTTCTGCTAATGTTGATAAACATATGTCTGCAAGCATTAAGATTTTTGTACTGCCAATACACGTTGGGTTTTATATTTAAAGAATTTCTTTAAAATGTTGTTTTTTTACCTCGCATTAAAAAATCATATTATAAAGCATTTGAATTAACAAAGGTTATGCTAATATTTTTACTGTTCAAGTTTATTTAATATTTTTTAAAAATAGCACAACCCTCCAAGTTGTAGCTACTTTTCCAGAACATATGATTTGAAGAATATGATGTGATGTAATGTCATGTAAGGAAATTTAAAGATTCATTTAAAAAAATTTTATTTTTGCATATATGTAACATCTTAATGTGTTTGATGTCTCTAAAGAAAGATAATTAAAATTTATTTCATATTATATAGTTTAACCCATTAGTGCCGAGCGCCACTTTTATGGGCCGATCGAGCTGAAAGTTTCAGGGAAGCTTTATAATGGTCAAAACCGAATTCAAATTTTTTTGTTTTGCTCTAGTAACGTGCACAGGAAAGTTGCAAAAAAAACCCTGTTTGGCTCGGCCATAAATACCAACCAGGCATTATTACCTGTTTTGGGCGGTTTCCGCCGGCGTTAAAACCCGGTTTTTGTTGTAAAAACCCGGTTATTTCGACCAAAAATTGAAAAATGTAATTTTTGAACGCCAAAAGTGAGATGAACACTTTTTAGAACTTTGATACGATCCGAAATTGAAAACTACACAACCTCATGTAATCTATAGAGCTACAAGTATAATACGAAGCGATTTATTTCAAATTTAGTGTTTCGGCTATAGATGCCACCGTTTTCGGGTAAAAAAACCCGTTGCTCAAAGTTTTAAAAGACACACACTACAAAAAAAGAACATATAAAATTTGGATGTTACATATCAGAAAACGAGCATAAAACTATTGGGTGACACCTATAGAGATTACTAGGGTTATTAGGGTGGCTCAAACCCTTACTAATGACGAGCCGGGTTTTAAAACTGTCGGGTATTTATGGCCAAGCAGAACCGGGTCATGATAGGGCGTAAAAAAACGATAAAAAAACATATAAAAAATAATAATTGGAATAAAACGAATTCACAAATAGATGTACTTGTCAATAAACATTAGATTTCACGAAAAAAAACAGCGACTTTACTATAAAAACAAAAAAGTTAGAAGGGGTATTTTGAATTTTCATGATTTTCGAATTTTGTTGAGCTATACCGGCAAACGGAAGTAAGCTAAACTGCCTGCTCCAGGGGGAAACGAAAGCCAGGGTAGTAGAGGGGGGATTCATACTGAGAATGATGCAATTATGAAGCCCGAAACCGTTTTTTTTTCTATTTTTCGGAACCGGATTTTAATGCCCCATTCGGCACTAATGGGTTAAATTACAATATATAACCTAGAAATAGTAAAAAGACCCCTTTCTTTTTTTGTCACAAAAGAGAAATTAACAAAGATTTTTATTAAAAAACACCTTAGTGTAAAAATTTAAAAAGTTTAAATATGGTCACAAAAAGATTAAATTAGTTTATTAAATGTTTCATTTTCATCAAATAACAATTAATCTCTATTGCAAAGAATAAAGTGTAAAAATATGTTCTCGTTTTAATTTTAAGTAACTTAAAATGCATTTTAATACCTTTTAATGATTTATTTTTTAAAACATCATTTTATAAAATGTTACTGATTTTTAAAGTTATATATTAGAATGTTTTTAAAGTTTGTTAACATTTTGTTTTAAATGTAGAAAATTGGTAATGCTAAACATTCAAAAAATGATTTCATTAAATTTTCATCACTTAACCCATTAGTGTTGAGCGCCACTTTTATGGGCCGATCGAGCTGAAAATTTCAGGGAAGCTTTATAATGGTCAAAACGGAATTCCAATTTTTTTGTTTTTCTCTAGTGGCGTGCACAGAAAAACCCGGTTCGGCATGGCCATAAATGCACAACAGGTATTTAAACCCGTTTTGGGTGGTTTTCTGCCGGCATTAAAAGACGCTTTTTCCTAAATACCCGATTATTTCGACAAAAAAATGATAAAAGTAATTTTTTAACGCCCAAAGTGAGATGAACACTTTTTAGAACTTTGATAGGATCCGTAATTGAAAACTACACAACCTCATGTAATCTATAGGGCTACAAGTAATATACAAAGCGATTTATTTCAAATTTAGTTTTTCGGCCAGTTTTGGCCGCTGTAACCGGGTAAAAAAGCCCGTTTGTCGAAGTTTTAAAACCTGACATACACAAAAAAAGAACATATAAAAATTGGATGATACATATCAGAAAACGAGCATAAAACTATTGGAGGACACATTTAGATTACTAGGGTATACTGATTAGGATGGCTCAAGAATAATAAATCATAAAAAAATATTTAATGGTTGAAAAGTTAAAACCGGGTAATAAAACCAAAACCGAGCCGGGTTTAAAACTGTCGGTTATTTATGGCTATGCCGAACCGGGTCCTAATAGGGCGTAAAAAAATGATAAAAAAATCATATAAAAAATAATAATTTGAATAAAACGAATTCACAAATAGATGTACTTCTCAATAAACATTAGATTTCACACAAAAAATCAGCAACTTAACTATAAAAACAAAAAAGTTATTAACGTTTTTCTAAAGCATTTTATCCATATTATCCATTTCTTAGATCCATATCTGAGACTTCTCTCCGGGGACAATAGATAAAGAAGGGAGTAAAGGGGAGGCTCACAAAAGGATGATGAAATTTGAAGACTGGAAACCATTTTTTTTTCCATTTTTCGGAACTGGGTTTTAATACCCGGTTCATCACTAATGGGTTAAATTGCATGTTTGATGAATTTTTCAACTGATAATTCAAAAAAAATTGTTTAAGTTTTATTATATTTTACTTTGAATTGTTTAAAAAATATATTATTTTCAAAAAATGAGAAGTTATACTTTCCTCAAAAAAAGACCTAAAACAATCAATAAAATAAGAACTATACTCTTATAGTCCTGAGAGACATACTTAATTAATATAAAAAAGGAAAGCTTTGCTTTAAGAAAATAAGTATCTTATTGAAATGCAATATCTTTCACTTATACAAATGTCAAAGTCTCGCTACACATTTGTTACAATTAAAGCATGTCTGATCATCTATATTTTGAAAGAATTTTAATAGTGATAAACAATGTGCTTTTTGTCTGAATTATTTCTATAAGTTTGTTTATATTTTAGTACATTTAGGCCAAATCTTCATTAAAAAATACATTAGACAATAGTAGAAATAAAATCATTTTAAAAACTTTATATGTCCTAGTTATTATTTACAATTGAAACATTAACTACTTTTTTCTTAATTAGATGTGAGGCTATATGGAAAGTGTGTGAATGTTGCTGATGCGCCAGTAGACATCTGCAAGACAGGTAAAACATTTACTTTCACCAGGGAAAGATGAGACATTAGGCTCTAAAGTTAAATAAACGTATTTTCTTATTAGAACTTTTGTAGCCTTAATAAA
The DNA here is from genome assembly GCF_053477335.1 of Acartia tonsa. NCBI lineage: Eukaryota > Metazoa > Arthropoda > Copepoda > Calanoida > Acartiidae > Acartia > Acartia tonsa. The sequence continues at coordinate 39,709,538 of NC_137273.1, read as the reverse complement.
TCTTAATTGGTTAGTACCATATAGCATTTTTAAAACTTTTTTACTACTCCTTTTAATCTAAAAAAGGGGTACTTTACTTGATTATCACTAGGGGTTTACATATATCTATTATTTACTGTCTTATCCCTTGAGATCTCTGAATTTAATATTCTTTTTCTTATCTGACATCAATTTGCATCAAGTTAGATACAATTCTAAGAGGGTAGTGTATAAAATGTTAGATTGTACTTTGTACTTATTTTTTTGAAAAGTATTAGAATAAATTTACATGGAATTGTTACCCTGCATTGGGTATATATATGACACAGCATGAACTATATAATAATGTAATTATTCGGTGAATAAGTAAATAAGGCTTATAAATTTATAACAATATAATTGTTTTATTCTGACATGCATAATTTTACTTATATTCTGTGTTTCTTGTTAAAATGCTAAATTTTTACCTCCTTCCTAAAAGTTTGTTAGGCAGTACATACAATAGATTACACTAAAAAAATCGCTATAAAATTAGGCTGCAATTTTAAAGTTCAATAAAAAAGATCTTAAATTAATTTGGATTTTATCTCAAGTGTTACCCTTGTAACGCAAAATGACTGAGTTGAAAAATCGAATGATAAATTAAGTTTTTTTCAATTTTAGTAGGCAAACCTTTGTTAAAATGTTTTTTCAAGGAAAGTTTTTCTATAATTAGAAACAGTTGGTCTTTACATCCGTCTGTCCAGCTCTTTTTGTTGATTTTCCCATATTAGAATTGACTTATCAATTTTAAACTTTGCATGATATAAAAGTTACATACAAGTATGGAATCTTAGCTACTCCACAATCACTACCAGAAAGTCCATTTAAAATATTATGCATTTTAACAGATTTAGAAATTTTTTTTAAGGTATATATTATCCTATTCATATGATTACATTATTATAAGTGAAACATCTCTTTAATCTAGTCCTAAAAATGTAAGTATGTCCTTAAACAATATCCCACATTTACACAGTTTTGCAACTAATTCATTTGATATATTGTTTAGATTTATACATTTTCTACTTTTTTAATTCTTACACTCTACAAGTGTTAGTTTTTGTTTGTTTGCTTTTCAGAGCTTTGCATTAATGAATGTTTTCATCCTTGTTTTTTAAACTATTTTTTAGAAATAAAGTATTTCAATACTGCACATATTTATCACAATACCATCTTAACCAAACATATATCTAAAGATAATGATGTTTGATCTTGTGATATACCATTTTTTAAAACAAAGCCTTTCTATTATTAGGGTCTATCCAGCCATTTGTCTGTTTATATTGGGCAGCTCTTATTGTTGATTTTGGCATTTTCGAATTTTTCTTTAGATTTCATGATGATTCCTTTTAAAGATTATGATAAAGAAAGTGTAGTAACTCTGTAATTGTTATTAAAAAGTCTGTGTGTCCAATTAAAACCTGATAATTTTTAACTTTGTCATTGCTATAAGTGAAGCATTAATATAATCAAAACATAAGTTTATCCTTAAATAGAATCCTGTATTTAAGGTATATTACAAATTCATAGGCAGTTTAGTTTGAGATTATGAATGTTAGTTTGTCTACCGTCTGATTTTATAGCGTGTTTTCATTCTTGTTAAATGATATACTTGTTTTATGAACTTAATGTTTTGAAATTTTCTTAAATAGGTATAAATTATCATCTAAATCACCAGTTTTAGAATTTTTATAATTTTATGTCTAGCATTCATTCTGAATCCAAACAGCTTCATATCAAATGAGAGTTCAATATTTAATCATGAAATTAATATTAACTTTAAAGCTTTTCTATAATTAGGGTTGGTCCATCCATAACTTTTAGCACTTTTCAGGCATGTTAGAACTTTCCTATCAATTTCAAACTTGATAATGATTCCTATAACAGTTAGTTACGAATTAGAAAGCATAGCAACACTATAATTGCTACCAGAAAGTCTGTAATTCCATTTAAAACATACTGATTTTTAACCTTTTAACAACATTTTTTGTATGATATAATTATTAAAATAGATGTGTTAGAATTAACCTATTAATTTCTAATTTTGCATGATGATTCCAATGACAGCTAGGTACAAATTGGATACAAAATTGTTAGATTTTTAGATTTTTGTACTTAGCTTTTAGAGATGTTATCATCATTGTTTATTTATAAAGTGAATTGCGATATCATTATACATTCTATGTTTTGTATTATTTTTGATTCAGGAAGTAGATACAGTCAAATTATATATTCATGTGTTTAGATGAAAATTGTGAATTACCCACCAATGGAAACTGCACAACATTTCAAGATGGACATTCTGATAGTTTTCCCCTTCCATGTGAGTTTATTTAGTTTCATTAGTTTAAACTTTAACTTTCTGTTATTTTTTTCCTTGTTGTTAGGCAGCATCTTATAATATAAAGTAGTAGTATACAGTTTGTAAAGAGCTTAAGATCTCAGGAATTGTCCTAAAATAATGCTTTATTAATGTCTTTGTATAGTAATAAGTTGCATTATTTCCCTCCAACACATTTTTATAGTGGCTAAGGGCTAACCAACTTTTATAAAACAAAGAAAATATTATTTGTCTTTTTTAGATAATAAGCTACTCTATAATTTTTGTCTAAAGCAAAAGATCCCTAACATGTTCTTTATTTTGTTTGTGCTGTATAGAAATTTTTCGTTGTGTAAATGTATATTTCCTAAAGGATGTGAGCAAAGCTTATATTTTATGTTTTTCTGTAGTACAGCATTTGTTTCCAGCAAAGAATAGCATAAATGTCTGTTTATGATCTATGCTTTTAAGAGAAGCCTCATTAGTTTTCAAGTAAAATAACTAAAAATACTTTTGACTATATCAAACTATTGGCTGTGTACCAAGAATCTAGGGGCTCTCTGTATCCAAGTGTCAAAAAAGTGCTTCAAATTATTCCAAGAATGAATATGAATATACAGAGATACAAAAACCATTTAAGGACCTTGTATAGCTTACCAAAAATGGATAACTCTATTGGTTCAGACAACGATTTTAAAAGAGAAACAAACAAAAAACCTTAAAACTGTATTAATAGGATTATGTAAAATTATGAGAAAAATTTATTCTATGTTTCAGTGCTACCAACCTATTTTTTTATATTTAGGTAATTGTCGTGGTGTTTGGGATTGTTATGATGGTAAAGTCGGAACAAGTAAGTTATTATTTCTAAATCTAATCTTTTCACTTTGTACATCACTTACCTGCTAGATTCAACAAATCAAATTATTATTTTAGTAACATAAATTATATAATATTAATTATCTTTATACATTAGTATCACAGCAACAATATGAAGAAAAAAACACAAAGAACAAAAGTTTAATAAAAAATATTAAATCATATAAGTTTATGTAACAAATAAAGAAGCACTATTGCCCTGCTTAAGTGTACATGAATTTACGCATTCAACAAACTTTAATGTTAAAGTGTGTGTGGTAGTGCCTGTGTGTGTTAGTGCGTGTGTGTGTGTGTGTTAGTGCATGTGTGTGTGGTTGTGTGTGTAAGTTGTGCTTGCAATTTTTCATTCTGTCTATAATAGGAGTAAAGTAAATATTAAAATAGTATCAAAAATTATAATATATTTCTCACAATTTCCAGTAACATGCACATTACATAAATCCTTATAATAAAGTAACAGGATGTTTGTGTGTTTGTATGTTTGTAACGAAGGATCTTGCTAACCGCTGAACCGATCAAAATCTCCTTAACAGGGTAGATTCCCGGGAAGGTTTAAAACTATTTTGGGGGAGGGTACCACCATCCTCCCTAGAGAAATTAATTTTTTTTTTAATTTCTCGATTTTAGAAAGAGAGTTATATTTTAAATATAAAAAAAAACATTTAAAGTGCCACTAGAGGCCTCTAGGGGCGTAGCTGCTAGTATTAAATAATGTATCTAAATTATTTTTGGTAATGCTTGACCAAAGATTGTTATCTGATCTGCAATTGTATAAATGTATGGAAGAGTCATTCTTAGTTTTAGTCAAGTTATTCTACTATTCTATTTAGACGTTTTGGAGTAGCTTCAGTATTTTAACTTATACAATTGTTACATTAAATGCTTTAAAAGAATAAATTTGAACATTGCATACCTAATTATAAAATATTATTAGATGAGAATTATTGTTCTGAAGGAAGAGGTAACATTTTATATTCTATTTAGATTATATACATTATAACTAAAAATTTATTGTGAATGTAATCAATCATAAAAGCAAAGCTTAGGAAATGAAATAGAATTAACCACAGTATATATTCTGTAATTTAGAATCTTTATTTTAATAACCTTATCCATCCATCATACCCAATTTCTATATCCTGTAGTCAGACAGACATAGTAGTCTAAGAATGACCTACACAATGATCAAAACAAAGCATATTTCACTATATTATAGAAATAGTAAACTTTTTTTGGTCTGTAGCCAAGAATCTTGCTAACCGCTTAAATAATATGGTCCTCCTTTACATTTAAGCATTCAACGCCCCCCACTATTATCTCAGTTCCTATTAGAGCTAGAGAGCTAAATTTTTTTGTACAAGTCCCCAGTTTGATAATAAATTTCCGACCTTAAGTAAGTCAGAGTCAATTTTCGCTTCCATCACTCTTTTATTTGCTTAAAAATTTCAAACGGGCGTAATTTTGTTATTTTTGAAGCTAGAAGAAAATTTTTTTTACAGAAAATGTTTATCTTTATGTAAATTTTATAATAGAAATATCAAAACATAAATTTTAGCGTTCAACGCCCCCCCCCCCCCTACGACTGTTAAGGGTTAATAAAATTGAAACATTTGATGGTAGTTCCCTCAAAAGTGCCTGGTAAGCACAACCCCCTCCCCCGAAGTATTATGAAGATTAATTTTAAGGAAGGCAGGTATTTTAATCCTTATACTTAAATAAAAATGAGTACTTTTTTCAATCTATTTAAAAACAAGAAGGGGTGGGGTGTTACTGTAAAACAATGCTGCTCTAATTTGTCATTTGTTGGCACAAAGATTAATGATTTTAATGATAATATGTGTATACAATTTAATTTCTCTAGATAAGATTGTATACAACACACATAAATCAGATTCAGACAGTTGAAACAGTTTGTTTATAAAAGCAGTACTATAATTCATGATTTGACCTTTGACATTTCACTTCTCTATAAAAAATATCTTTTGGCCAATATGATAGACTGAACTGGAAAAATTCCAACCACCTAACTGGAAAAAAAACTTTTTTATGTTTATTAAAATTTATACTCTAAACTTATACTTTTAAATTGAAAGCATTAGTAATTTTTATCTTTCTATTATAGCCTATGTGCCAAACTCTGGTTTTATCTGTTATTATTACATGGATTCTTCTTATTGCAAGGTAAAAAAATATCAAAAATACAAAAATATACAAAAAAAAAAAGAATCGATAATTTCTATTGAAAAAATTATGAAAAGAAACAAGATAAGGTCAAAAACTGATTTATTTTATTATAAAACAAATTTATAGAGAAGCAGACAATCCTTATAATAAAGAAATATTATGTTTGCCTGTCTGTCTGACCTGAAGGATCTTGCTGAACTGATATAATTCTCTTTTTCAGGGTAGCTTCTCACAGGTCCTGAGCTTGATCTTTAAATCATTTTAATGGTGATTTCATGCACCATGATCTAAATCACCATTAAAATTATTTAAAGATCAAGCTCTGGGAAGGTTTATAACTACTTTATAGTAGGATCCCATCTCCCTCCCAAAAGAAATTGTCAAAAATGTGAAAGATTTTAAAATATTACTGCAGGGTGGTACTAGTGTCATAGAAACATGAATAAAAAACAGTTGGTCTTAAAATTGACAAATTATTGCTCAAATTAGATATCTAAAATAAAAAAAAAATTTGAGGCCTCTAGGGGCATAGTCGCTAATTTTCCCTAAAGTTCCTGGCTTGCACAGAAACAGGGGAAGGGTACTGCAACAAGAGGCATTGTAAAAAAAATCCTTGTTTAAAAAAAGGAAGTAGGGATTTATTGTGCTTGCTAAGCATTTTGAGGGAAAGCACCTAGTAACACAAGCATAATAAATATATACACAAACATACAAAAATCTTATACATGTATACACAAACAATTAGGAAGACATACATTTCATAATATGTAAACAACTAAGATGGACCATTTCCAAGGAGGGATTTATCCATCTCCATTGCAAAATATTCTTAGTAATGTTGACAAATTCATTCCACCCTCCCCCCACATACTACTGTTCAAAGGTTTAAAAATTGTGGTGCTATTCTCACTCATGCACCCAATATACTTTCTTTTAAATTTCCTTAAATTAAATAGTAATTTTTTTGTATATATTTTTATTTTCAATTATATGTCATATTTTGGGTTTAAAGCTTCAATAAGTCTTGGATTATTGGTAGGGTAAGGTATTAACCCATTAGTGCCGAGCGCCACTTTTATGAACCGATCGAGCTGAAAATTTCAGGGAAGCTTTGTTATGGTAAAAACGGAATTCCAATTTTTTTGTTTTGCTCTAGTAGCGTGCACAGGAAAGTTGCAGGAAAACCCGTTTCGGCGCAAGTAAAGAAACCGTTCGGCATAGGTAACCGCTTTTGGCGTTTTTTGGTGCTTTCCCCCAGCATTAAAGCCCCGTTTTGTCCTAAATACCCGGTTATTTGGCCCAAAAAATTAAAAATGTAATTTTTGAACGTCCAAAGTAAGTTGTAGAGTAGCTAATACTACGATACAATCCATAATTGAAAACTACATAACCTCATGTAATTGATAGAGCTACAACTAACATACAAAACAATTTAAGATTTTGGCTATAGGTACCGCCCTTTTTGATTAAAAAAGCCCATTTCCGAGAAGTTTTAAACTTTTGATATTATATGTGGACGGGTATCTTTACTCGCGCCAAGCAGGGCAATAAAACTAGTGGGTATCTTTACTCGCGCCGAGCCAGAGCTATATAGAACGTAAAAAAATGATAAAAAAATCATATAAAATATAAATTTGAATAAAACGAATTCACAAATGAATGTAGTTTCCAATAAACTTTAAATTTCACAAAAAAAATCACTAACTTTACTTCATAAACAAAAAAGTTAGGAGGGGTATTTTAAAATCACCTCGTTTTTCTTGGTTTTCAAATTTTGTTGAGCTATACCGGCAAATGGAAGTAAGCAAAACTGCCTGCTCCAGGGGGAAATGAAAACCAGGGTAGTAGAGGGGGGATTCATACTGAGAATGATGCAATCCTAAAACTGAGAACCGGTTTTTTTTCGGCATTTTCTGGAACCGGGCGTTAAAAGCCGGTTCGTCACTAATGGGTTAAATCAATTGTTTCTTTCTTTTCTAGAAACCCTTGATCCCTACTTCCTCTATGACAACAACCACTTTGACTTCCACAATAACAACTACTTCTCCAACAACAACCACTACTGCAACTTCTCCAATGACAACTACCACTGTGACTTCCACAAAAACAACCACTACTGCAACTTCCACAATGACTACAACAACAGGTGATTGTAAATTAGAATTAAGTAAAAACAATAAACTGTAATAAAGACATGATGCTGATAAATTTTGTCTTTTGGTACATTTTTTACCAAGAAAATCATGGAATATTTCTTCCTCTAATTTTAAAGATTTTTTCAGGGAATATTGATTTTCAGAAAATTTTATTTTCAATTAGTGTTAATTGCATTTTCTCATAACTGAAAACTATTTCATATTTGTAAAAAAAGATCAAAATAACAAATAAGATTATCCAGGTCTAGTGTTGCAGAATAATAATTATCATTCTGCATAATTTCATGATAAATTTCAAATAAATAATTTCATTAATCAATAAAGAAATTAGTGTTATATAAAACAGTACTTTAAGTTTGACCATGTCTATTATCGATTTACCAGTTTTTTTTATTGGATCGGAGAAGTAAATTTACATAAACAAGGAGCTTTGTACAACAATATTGGGGTTGGGGGGGGGGGGGGGGTCATTGAAGAAAGATAATAAAATCAAGTACATTTAAAATCTAACGTCTTTGAATCCTTAGCTATGAATATATATTTTTAACAATTCAGGTTCAGAATACTGTAAGGAGCCTACAAATGAAGATTGTAAAAATGTTGAAGACAATGGAGTGTATACAATCTACAACAGATGGCCATGTAAGAGTTATAAACTAATTGGCTTAAATTTATTCAAAAAGAAAAGAAACAGGATGACTTGATATTAGTTTGTCTGCATGTACAAAAATGTTTTGCAATCTACAGACCAATATGGTCTTTTTACAGTAAAGCTTATTTCAGCTATTCCAAGGAAACAGTTTTTAAATTGATTAAGTTTATGAAATATTACTCTGTTTGTTTTTTTGTGTTAAAGAGAATAAAAACCTCTAGAATATATTCTTTATCACCCTTCTGGTTGTCTCTGGAAAATACAGTGTCTTTGTCTTGTACACCCTGAATATAACACATAATTTTTTGCATTACTTGAGGGAGGCCACAACTTTTAATTCAATTTTGATTGGTTGGTTTATTCATAATCATAGGGGATTAATTTACATTCTTTGTCTCCTTAATAATTTCTCATTTGGATATTCTTTCAAGATCTGATATTTAAACTATCAAAAAATTTATAATGTTTATTTAAAGGTGATTGTCAGAAAGGCTGGTGGTGTGAGGGTGGAAAACTTCAGACTGGAAGCTGCCATTATGATAATGGTAACAATATTTTTATATAAACACTTTTAAAGTATTGATTGGTTCTATACATTCTATTATATTTGGTGTGAAATGAATTATTTTGAACTGAAGTATTAGTCAATTATAGTTGAACATATCTTAGTAAATTTGAGCCAATTCTTTATTGAAAAATACAAACATAAGACAACAATAGAAATTAAATCATTTTTAAGACTTTATATGTCCTAAATGTTATTTACAAGTGAAACATTAAATATATTTATTACAAAGTATTTTTGATAATTAGATGTGTTGCTTGGGGGAACTTGTGTGGATGTAGCTGATGCTCCAATGAATATATGTGACACAGGTAAAACATTTACTTTCACCAGGGAAGGTGGGGACATTTGACGCGAAAGTTATATAAACATATTTTCTTATTTGAACTTTTGTAGCCTGAACAAATCTTAATTTGATTTTACAAGGTAGCATTTTGAAAACTTTTCTACTTAAAGGAAGCCTGCAAGAAATAACACGCTTTAACTGCTGAAAGACTGCCACAAGAAGACCCAATACCCCAAATTTAAAGCCTTAAGCTTCAATAACAAAAAAGTTCTAGGCATTTCAAAATAGTATTTTATGTACAATGGAATTTTTGAAAGATTTCCAATGCTCATAAAAGAAAAAACAATATTAAATTACGTCGCCTAGACACAAAATTATAACCTTATCTTTGTCAGAAACTTAGATTGCCTGTAACCAATTACATTTTTCAAATAAAAACACCACATTTCATAGTCAAAATCTATGAAAAAAATTCGATTTAAATTGCATTTTTAAACAAAAATCATAGCGGAAACAAGGGGTAAACTAATACAAGCTTAGCTGTGATTGGTTGTTAAGCTGATTCAGCCTTCTGATTGGCTACAGTACATTCGGTACAACGCAAGAAAAACTTAATTTTTTTTAATGATTTTGACTATAAAATAGGTATTTTTATTGTAAAAATATAATTAGTTACTGGAAACCTAAATTTATGACAAAAATAAGCTTATAATTTTGTTTCTAGGCCACGTAGTTTAATTTCAAAGTTTTCAACATGAGCATTGCAATTCTTTCAAAATTTTCATTGTACATAAAATGTCATATTAAAATGCCTAGAACTTTTTTGTTATAGAAGCTGAAGGCTTCAAATTTGGGGTATTTGGTCTACTTGTGGCAGTCTTTCAGCAGTTAAAGCGTGGTATTTCTTGCAGGCTTCCTTTAATCTAAACCCAAAACCAACATAAAAGGCAAATCTAAATATTCAAAATAGCAGCTTTATTATTCATTTAGGTTGATTTTACAATAAATATGAAATGTAGACGACTCCTTTGGTTACAACATGTTTTTTTTTAATAATCAGCTCCAATGAAGCACAAGATCTCAAAAACAGCATTTGGGGGAAATACTGGTAAACCAAAATAATATGCAAATCCAAAACAAATAAATGAAAAAAGATTTTTTGGCACTTTTCTTCTCTTTTAAAGTTTGATTCTGATAAATTAATAATTTGGAAAGGGATTTATGCTTTAATTATTATGAAATATAATATAAGGTAGAAATTAATGATTTTTCTAAATAAGAAATATTTGAAAAATATAAATTTTATCCATATCCCTTTAGAGGACAGCTGCTGACCCCCAGTCTAATGGATGAACCTAAATACATGTTAAAGATAAAAATTACCATCAAAAGTATACAAAAATGTTTTTAGCTGTGTTAAAAAAATCCATTTTAAAATCTTAATTTTAAGGAGGATGACCTTTAAGGTGCTCCTACTGGTGGTGATGATGAGCAAATGTTATCAAAGTGCATGACCATGATGACAACTTATATATCGAACTATGATCCAATTTTTGTAGTCATAGCAGCCTCCAGCCAAGCAGTATTTTAAAAAAGAAAAGAATTGCAATTTTATTTACTCCAATTCATTAGGTAATTACTGTAGTTTTTAGAAGATGATTATATTTCTTGTCGGGAGGCTGCTATGACTACAAAAAATGGTGCATGGGTTAATAGATAAGTTGTTGTAATGACCATGTATTTAGATAATATTTGACTCACCATCACCACTAACAGGAGCATCTGAAAGGTCATCATCCTCAAAATTAAGAATTTAAAATGAATTTTTTAACACATAAAAAAAATATTTTTGTATACATAACTTTTATCTTTAGCATGTATTAAGCTACATCCATTAGACTGGAGGTCAGCAGCTGTCATAAAGTGATAGGGATCAAATTTAATTTTTTCAAATATTTCTTATTTAGAAAAATCATTAATTTTTACCTTATACTGTATTTTATAATAATTAATGCATTGAACCCTTATAAGATTGTTAAATTATCAGAATCAATCTTTAAAAGAGGAGAAAAGTGCCACAAAAAAAATTTCATTGATTTGTTTGGTATTTGCATATTATTTTGGTTCACCAGTATTTCCCACATATGCTTTTTTTAAGATCTTGTGCTTCATTGGTGCTGATTAACAAAAAATAACAGTGGAATGTTGTAACCAAAGGAGGCATCTACATTTCATATTTATTGTATAAATGAATAATAAAGCCGCTATTTTGGAAATTCAGATTTGCCTATTATGTTGGTTCAGGGTTTACAAAAGGGGTACTTTAATTGATTATAATTAAGGAGTGTAAATAAATTTATTAAAAATTACATTTTTATGTGTTTAGATGAAAATTGTGATTTACCAACAAATAGAAACTGCACTGAGTTTCAGAATGGGTATTCAGACTTCTTTCCCCTTTCATGTGAGTTTAATTTGTTTCATTAGTTCAATTTTAAATGCTATTGTTTTCTTTTTAGACATCACCCTATAATATAAAGTAGGCTTTTTTGTTTATTAAGCTTAAGATCTCAGGATTGGCTTTAAAGAAAAGCTTTATAATTTTTTGATAGACTGAAATATAAATATACATAGATTTGCCTAAAACCTTCTCAGAACTTGTATAGCTTACCATAAATAGAGAAGTCTATTATTTCCTTCAAAGGTTTTAAAAGAGAAACAAAAAAAACCTTATTACTTAATTTACTAGAATTATGCAAAATAAGGAGAAAAGTTTATTTTATATTTAAGTTCTAAGATCCTTTTATCCATATTTAGGTAATTGTCATGGTTATTGGTATTGCTATGCTGGTGAAGTCAGAATAAGTAAGCTATTATTTCTGAATTTAATCTTTTTCAATTTGTACAAATCTTATAACATCCCTTCAATATTAGATTAAAAAAATAATATATATCATTTAGTTGCATCTTTATACATTAGTAGCACAGCAACAATATAAAGAACATTATTTTAATTATTATTGGTAATGCTTGGTTAATCCTTTTTATCTAATCTGCAATTCTATGAATGTATGGAAAAGTCATTCTTTTAGTTAGAGTCACATTGTACTACTATTTCATAGAGTTTTTTGAGTAGATTTAAATGTGTCATTTTAATTTTGAAAAAATTATTTAAAACAATAAATTTAAATATTGCATACCTAATTATAAATATCATTAGCGGAGAATTGGTGTGAAGAAGGAGAAGGTAACATTTCATATCCTATTTAGATTATATAATACTTTTTCATCTTAGTAGTCAATGTTAACAAACATGAAAGCAAAGCTCAACAATTGAATTAAAAATAACTAGAGGCTGAGCCATTAGAATCTAGAGGAGAGAAAGGAAGGCCAGAAAAAATCCTAGAACCACTCCAAGACATTTATAATACTTCCCTCAAAATTCAAGTGGGTACACAAAATGCACCCTTTTTTAAATTCAAATTTTGTAGCTTGTGTTATCCCTTACAGATCAGAGGGGAAGGGGCTCTAAGAGCCCCCCCCCCCCTCTTTAGTTTTTTCAATCCCATTTTTTTGTAGGTAGGATAGAGGGCTGTGACTTCATGACTTTTTAAATTTAGTAATTATAAGTTGGCAAGAGTGATTTTATTGATTTTTTGTCTGTGTCAAATATTTCTTCAAAACTCTTCAAAAAAATGTTTTCCATTTTAAAATGACATTTTGGGTTTATGAAAAAGAACGTGTCCTAACTTTTTCATTTTTTTCACCCATTTGTGACAAGCTCCCAATGTTCAAAGTTTTGATTCACTGGGCACTGACTAGCTATTTGTTTCAAAAATCAAAAAGTTACAACATGTTTTTTGAAAGTTTTCCATTGCTCATGACTGAAATTTAGAAATTAAATAATAGCCAAGAAACAAAAATATTAGCTTATTTTTGGCAAGAAGTAAGGTTGCTCGTAACTAATCATATTTTACGATAAGAATATCCATTTTCATAGTCAAATCATTTTAAAAATTAATTTTAATTTTAGTTGACTGAGAGTACTGTATTGTGTAAGAATTCCAGCTATAAGTATTTCCAGTCAATCAAAAGGCTGCGTCTGCTCAATGTCTTTTTAAGAACGAATTACAGCAAAGCACTAATTTTATTTTATTACAAATACGATATTAAACCAAATTCTTTTGACATATTTTTTGGGTGTTTTTTTCTGTAAAATTTTAATTGGTTACTGGTAACCTAAGTTTCTGCCAAAAATAAGCTTATAATTTTATTTTCAAGCCAACCTAGTCTAATATCTAAATTAATATCATGAGCAATGAAAAACTTTCAAAATTTTCATAACTTTTTTTGTTATTGAAGCTGAAGGCTTTAAATTTATAGCATTGGTTCTACTTGTGGCAGTTGTTTAGCATTAAAAGCAGAGTATTTCTTGCAGGCTTTCTTTAACTTGTGTTTTGAAATTTGAACAATTAGTAATTTTTGTTTAGCCTATGTGCCAACCACTGATTTGGGTTGTAGTGGTAACATGGATTCTTCTTATTGCAAGGTAAAAAAAGAATAAATAATTTACATTATAGAAATAAATTTCTAAAATCATAAAAAGAAACTAGATAGGGTCAAAAACCCATTTGTTGTAAAATCTTAGCTGACCAATTTACATATAAGCAGACAATCATTATAATAAAGTAATACTATAATAAGGATGATTGTTGTTTGTCTTTATGTCTGTACTCAAGGATCTTGCCAACCACTGAACTGATTCAGTTCTTCTTTAAAGGGAAGTTTCTCAATAATGTCCATTTATTTTGAATCTAAAGAATACAGAGTACTATTCTTAGAAGGTTGGGAAGGTTTATAACTATTTTGGCGGAAGATACCACCATTCTCAAATTGCCAAAGTATAAAATTTAAATATTTCTGAATCAGCAGTGCCAATAATTACAAAACAGCTCATCTTAACATAAACAAATAATTTTTAAAATTAGATATTTAAAATAAAAAAAACTTTTACAGTGCCTTCAGAGGCCTCCAGGGGCATAGCCACTAATTTCACTAAACCTTCAACCTACATTATTTTGAATTAAATTGAAATTGAAATGTGTTTTATTTTTTTGGTCAGTTTATTTTAAATATAGGGTAGCCCAGCTGGGGATGGAAACTGCTCCTATTTGCACACAAATTTCCTTGTTTCATATTTAAAATTTGATTTTAAAATAAGGAAGTAGGGATTTATTGTGCTTGCTAAGCACTGTGAGAGAAAGCACCTAGTAACAAAAAGGTAAAAACATGAATAAATATAAACAACAAACAAGAATACATTTACTCCATAAGAAGTAAAAATCTCCATTGCAAAAATTTCTTATTAATGATTACAAATTACATTAATACTTTTCAAAGGATTAAAAATTGTGGGTGCTTTTCTCCCCCATGGCCCACAATCAAAATTATTTACTTAATCTTAAATTTTTTTAAATAAACCTTTCACAATTCTTTAGAGAGTCTGGTTTGTTGTGTATTTATTTAAAACTTCAATCACATTTCATTTTAGGTCATAGCTTCAATAAGACTTAGATAATTGGTGGGGTAAAGTATTAAATAAATTGTTCCTTACTATTCTAGAAACCCCTGAAACCCTGGTAACAACTATTTCTCCAACATCAACCTTCACTGCAACTTCCACAATAACAACTACATTTTCTAACAACAACCACCACTGTTTTTTTTTCTCTTTAATTATGTTGATGATAAATTAGAGATTTGGTTTTTAAATAAAAATAATTTTATTTTGTGACTTGGACTGAAAAGGAATTTGTGATTGCCTAATGCCACAATTAATTTCTCTAAATTTTGTGAATTAATTGTTCTTTGTAATATAATAATATTCTTTTTTTAAATATAATAATCTGCATTACAAAGTTTGTTTATGATTTAATGTATGTTTTTAGCTTGGCTACTTTATTCTTTGGTATGTCAATGAAATTAATTTTGGGTTGTATTGGCTATGACAATTTTAACTCAAATAGCTTAGTGCAAATTTTTATTTCTAATTAAATAATTCATTATGGTTGGTCAGAATTTGTTCCTTAACATTTGTTCCACTGTTCTTTACATGGACATATTTGTCAGAGCATACAGAATTTGTTTATGATATTTTCTAAAGTTACTCCACTGTTGCGTGTAGCACTGCTATATATATGGGTATGTTTGTCAGAACATAGAGAGTTCTGTTATAAGAATTGATCATCTAATCTATGTGTATATTAGTTTGTTAGTGAAAAAAGGGTTTATCAGTATTTTATATGGTTACTTAACTATTGCATGTAGCTCAGCTACTCTTTAAATAGGGATATTTTTTTAGAGTACAAATAGTCCCCTAGTAATCTCAAAACGTGTAAGTAAGCAATTAATATCTTTTTTGGCTTACTTAAGTGTGCCATTGTGCCATTTTTGTGGTAAATTACTGATAAGCCATAACAAATACTTATTTGCTTACTTATATCAGCATTCAACTACAATTTGGTCTTACTTGTGAGTTAAAAGAGGGTGGAGTAAATGAATACTCAGTCATTTACAGTAAAAGTGGCTTATACAAGTTGAAGTGAAGAAAAAAGAAGGAGGAGTAATAATTAATCCCTTCCTTCCTGTAAGCAATTTATGAAAAAAAAGAGAAGATTTGGCTAATATAAAGCCAAATAAGCAACAAAAGTGATTGATTGCTTATAAGTAATTTATCAAAAAACTGCATAATTTGGTATATAAGCCAAAAAAGCATTTATTGTGATTAATTGCTTGTAAGTAATTTATCAAAAAATTGGATTATTTATTATATATACCCAAATAAGCAATAAATGTGATTGATTGCTTATAAAAAATCTATCAAAAAATTTTAATATTTGGTATATAAGCCAAATAAGCAATAAATGTGATTGTTTGCGTATAAGTATTTTATCAAAAAATTGCATGATTTGGTTTATAAGCCAAATAAGCAATCATTTTCATTGATTGCTTGTAAGTAATTTATAAAAAAAATTGCATGATTTGGTATATAAGCCAAATAAGCATTTATTGTGATTGATTGCTAGTAAGTGATTTATGAAAAAATAGCATGATTTGGTACATAAAACAAATAAGCATTTATTGTAGTTAATTGCTTATAAGTAATTTATCAAAAAATAGCATGATTTGGTATTTAAGCCAAATAAGCAATAATTTTCATTGATTGCTTATAAGTAATTTATCAAAAAATTGCATAATTTGGTATATAAGCCAAATAAGCAATAAATGTGATTGTTTGCTTATGAGTAACTCTTAAAAAAATTGCAAGATTTGGTATATAAGCCCAATAAACATTTATTGTGATTGATTGCTTGTAAGTAATTTATCAAAAAATTGGATGATTTGGTATATAAGCCAAATAAGAAATAAATGTGATTGATTGCTTATAAGTAATCTATCAAAATATTGCATGGAATAATACACGGCAGCGATGTTAAAAAGAGACTATCCAAGGAAAAACACACAGCTCAATTTGTAGGAATATATTTCGATTAAATCACATCTAATCCTTGTCAACCTGCACAAAATTAACCATATTTCATATATTTATAGTAAAATCAGATATATATTTTGAAAAAAATTAGGTTATTTTAAAGTAAAGAAACAACAAAATAATGAAAAAGTGCTCAAAAATACAAAGAAAAAGTTAAATGTATTATAATGAATATGGTTATCCCTTCTATTATTCTTTACTGTACAAAGGTTTGTATGAAACTGAGCAATTTAGCCGCTGGTTTTGGTGTAAAGGGAAGGGGTAGAAGGGATGGGGGTTTAAAAGAATCAAAGTTCAAAAGAATTAAAGTTTTGAACTGTATAACTTTTTTTTTTTTTTTTTAAATATTGCAATTAGCAAAACAGAAATACATGAATGTGTTTAAAAGATTTTAATTTTACATGAAAGTGTATGAAAAAATGTCATAAATTAAACAATAAAGTATTACAAATTTTTTTAGCAATGATTAACTACAAAGCAACAAATGTAAATTTATATTTAGATAAAAAACAAGTAAAATTACAATTTTTTATTTAATCCATTTCTTAGTGTGTCAAATTTATTGATGTATTCAGCTTCCCAAATTTTTCTGTAGTTTGATGAGTCCAGTTTGCATTTTTCTAAGACTGAAAGCTTCATGTTGGTCATGCTGTGTCCAGGTAGATTAAAATGTTTTCCTGTTGGGTATTTGTCATGATCTGTGCTTCTGACATAACCAAGGTGTTGGCCAAACCTAACTTTTAGTTTAGCTTGTGTTTTACCGATGTATTGAACAAAATTACATGCAGCTTTGTCACAGGAAATGCAGTAAACCACATTTTTACTTTCACAGGTAACACTCTCTTGTAGGTTGATGTAAATTTTCTTGTTATTTGAGCTAACAACTTTTTTACCTTCTTGAATATAGCTACAGGTATTACATCTTAGTTGTTGGCATTATTTGAGGCCAGGTAAAGATCTCTGTTTTCTTGATGGTAATTTTGTCTTTACAAGGCGTGCTCTTAAGCTAGCAGATCTTAGCTGTCTGTAAGCACGGGAAAAATTTCTTGTAGGCGTTGGTCATTCAATGTCATAAATATTGCATGATTTGGTATATAAGCCAAATAAGCAATAAATGTGATTGACTGCTTATAAGTAATTTATCAAAAAATTGCCTGATTTGGTATATAAGCCAAATAAGCAATGATTTTCATTGATTGCTTATAAGTAATTTACCAAAAAATAGTATGATTTAGTACATAAGCCAAATAAGCATTAAATGTTATTGATTGCTTACAGGTAATTTATCAAAAAATAGCATGATTTGGTATGTAGGCTAAATAAGCAATAATTTTCATTGATTACTTATAAGTAATTTATCAAAAAATTGCATGATTTGGTATAAGCCAAATAAGCGATGATTTTCATTGATTGCTTATAAGTAATTTTCCAAAAAATAGTATGATTTGGTATGTAAGCCAAATAAGCAATAATTTTCATTGATTGCTTACAGGTAATTTATCAAAAAATAGCATGATTTGGTATGTAGGCCAAATAAGCAATAATTTTCATTCATTGCTTACAGGTAATTTATCAAAAAAAAGCATGATTTAGTATGTAAGCCAAATAAGCAATAACTTTTATAGATTGTTTACAAGTAATTTATCAAAAAACTAGGGGCTTTGCCCCAAGAGATGATAAAATTTTTTTTTGGCGAAATACGTAAAAGGACCAAGAAAATCCTCTACAAAAAAAAATGGGGGGGGGGTTTTTTTGTTTTTGGGGGGGTTGGGGGTGTCCCACCCCCCAAGAAAATAGCCTAAAACCACCACAGGACCAGTAGGTATATTCCCTGAAGAGTAGAATCCGATCGGTTCAGTGGTTACCAAGATCTTAAGGGACGGAGGGACAGACAGACAGACGGACACACAGACAGACAGACGGACAGACATCGTTCTACTTTGTATTATAGATAGAATGATTTGGTACATAAGCCAAATAAGCAATCATTTTCATTATAGCTAGCTGGATAGATGGAAATATTAAAACAGGGAACTATAGGGATAAGACGATGGTTGATAAATTTATGTACATACCCAATGATGATACACAAAATTCAGTGGATTAGTAGTTGAAACATTTGAACACCCAAATTAATGATCTAAACAATCAAAATCACAAAGTCCCCAAAGTTGTTAAGCCAACGAATAAGAAAACGTTATAATAAAAATTTTGGGACTAGTGTAATAATTATGGGAGAGTACTTCAACCCTCCAAAGAAAAATTGCCTTAAAAAAAAATGAATCCTCCTCAAAAAACTTTTTGAAACTGAAATTTGGGTGTGATTCACTATCCCCCCCTTTTTCTACAGGCGGAAGGGTGGTAGTACCCTCCCTCAAAATAGTTAAAACCTTCCCCGGACCTATGAGAAGCTACCATGAAAAGGAGAAGCATATTGGTTCAGGGATTAGTGAGATCATTTAATACAAACAGACATATTTGGCTTAAATATCAAATCATACTATTTTTTGATAAATTACTTTTAAGCAATCTAAGATACTTTTAAGATACTTTTTTGTGGGTCTTAATGTTTAAGAATCATTTTTTGCAGCTAGAAAGTGCTGAATACTTCATTTTAATTATAATATACAGATAATAACTTGGTTGTTTTTAGAACAGTTGATTAAAAAATCGAGGTTTTGTGATAAAAGCACTTTTGTTGTAACTCCAAAAGTATATTTTTCCCCAAAATTTTTGGCTGTAAAGAAGCTTTATATATTAATAAAATTTGACTTATGGTATATTATTCATAACATCACCAGAAGGAATTAAATTTTGGAAAAAAAAAGTTTACAAGTTTTTACACTGCTATGCATCTTTCTTGTTTTTATTTATAAAACAATTTATATGATTAACATCCATAAGTAGCAAAGCACAAAGAACCGTGGATGGGAATACATACAAGTAGATTTAAAGTGTATTTATTAAAATCAAGAATAGATTTAGAGGAGAAATTAAACACCAAACCTTGTTTTATGATGATGTCGGTCAAAGTAAATTACATAAAAGATGCTCATAACAATGGGAAAAATTATTTTGATACTGATATCCCAAAAAAGTTTGAAAATCGGACCATGAACGACAAAAATATGGAAAAATATGTTAAAAATTTTAAAAATAGCCAAAAACCTGCTAAAAGGCAGTCTGCCCTTCATTGTTATTTTCTTTAAACAACAGAAAACTTTATTTAGATATCTGTAACAGAAAAAATTTTGATGATTTATGATTTATTGTGCTCCTTAATGATGGAAATCTTGTCAAAAAGTTTCAGCATTAACTTTTAAAGAAGCTGAGTAAATCCCATTTCCCCAATAGTATTAAGGACTGATGGACTGAGTGAGGGACAAAGTGAATTATAGAGTAGCTTTGCTACTAAAAAGAGAATTACTTAACGTTTCTAGAGATATGTTTACACTTAAAATAACTCTAATTAATTTGAGCAGTTAAAGCAGTTTATTTCTTGCATGGTTTCTTTAAGGTCCAGAAAGGATGATGTGCTTTAAAAATTTTACCCTGTTGTCCAAGCAATGTTGTTCCAAAACTCAGATGCATCTGGACCTTAAAGAAACCATGCAAGAAATAAACTGCTTTAACTGCTCAAAGACTGCCACACATTTCAAAATCATATTTTTAGTACAATGAAAATTTTGAAAGTTTTACATTGCTAATAATAGATTTGCATTATTAAAATACGTCGCCTCAAAAAAAAACTATAAGCTTATTTTTGGCAGAAACTTAGGATCATGACGTCCAAGCTTTTTTTGGGAGGGGGGGGTAAAATTTTTGAAATCTGTTGGCAGGGGTAAATTTTGTTTACCCCCCCAAAAATTTTACCCCAGGGGTAATTTAAATTGAATAAAATATTTAGTAATTTGTTAGAGATTTTTTATTTTTTTTGAGGGGGGGCTATTTACCCCCCCAAAATTGTTTGGGGGAGGGTAAATACCCCCTCCTAAATGGTAGGGGGAAATTTTAAATGGAGGGGGGGTAAAATTCGTTAAGGGGGGGTAATCGCCACTTTACCCCCCCCCTGGACTATATAGTCAAAATCATTAAAAAAAACAGTTTATTTGCTTTGTATTGAGAGTACTGTAGCGTGAGAATGCCAGCCTTTAGGATTTTCAGCCAATCAGAAGTCTGAGTCCGCGCTAAGTACACTGAACAACCAATCACAGCTGAGCATCTGTATTACTTACATTAGTTTTATTTTGTCCCCGCCATGATTTTTTGCTATCAAATGCAATTCAATCCGAAATTTTTAAAGACATTTTGACTATAAAAAGGGGTATTTTTACTGTAAAAATATTATCAGTTACTGGCAGTCTAAGTTTCTGGCAAATATAAGCTTTTAATTTTGCTTCCAGACGATGTATTTTAATAATGAAAATTTTATTATTAGCAATGAAAAACTTTCAAAATTTTCTGGTTCTGGTTCTCAGCAATACTAAAATGTTATTTATAGCATCAAATTCCAGACAATTTTATGAATAATAAAAAAAAAATAATAAGGTTAATACTGGTTTTGTTAGCCTGAGCCTCTGGCCATTTGGATAACCGGCAGATATCTGGTTATTTTGCTGGATGTCTATTAATTGTGGTGCTAGATCGATTCCTTTATTTTTTAAGTTTTCCTGATTTTAAAGGTTGCATGATTTTAAAGGTTTTGCGATTTCCCTATTTTATCAAGTTTAATTTTTATTGTATGACACAGCCTTATAGTAATTTTTTCCCCAATAACCAGTCATCATTTTTGAGCTTTGCTACTTATGGATGTTGTCATCCTTGTTTTTTGTAAATTTCTGGTTTTTATCGACAAACTAGAATTGAAATTTTGTAAAATTCTTTAAAATTGAGATTGCTCAAAGCTTTTGCAAAAGTTTTTGCAGATTTTAAAAACTTTGTAGTACTTGTACCATTGCAAATTTTGCATTACAGAAAAAAACATTTTGCATGGGTCATTTTTTTGCATGAATCAACCACATTTTTGCTTGGTGCCAAAATTTTAACTAAATCTTCTAGGAAGGGACGCTTTAATAGTTATAATACAAACATTATAATATCATTATTACTCCCTATCTCTCTTTTGTAACTTGTGGATACGCCCCTAGAGGCCTCAATAGGCACTTGAAATGAGTAAAAAGGATAAATTGATATTCCCCCCAATTAAGTTTTTAAAAGAAAAAGTTGTAAAAATTGGTATGGGGGGGGGGGAGATTTATTTTTTGAGGAGGGTGGTACCTTCCATCAAAATAGTTATAAACCTTCCCAGGACCTTTGAGAAGCTACATTTCAGTCATATCGTTAGTTTCAAAAACTAATTTAAGGCTTCAAAATATTAAAATTGGTGCCAAATATTGCTAAATTCCCTAATTTATGAAATGAGTAAAAAGGATAAATTGATATTCCCCCCAATTAAGTTTTTAAAAGAAAAAGTTGTAAAAATTGGTATGGGGGGGGGGGAGATTTTTTTTTTTGAGGAGGGTGGTACCTTCCATCAAAATAGTTATAAACCTTCCCAGGACCTTTGAGAAGCTACATTTCAGTCATATCGTTAGTTTCAAAAGCTAATTTAAGGCTTCAAAATATTAAAATTGGTGCCAAATATTGCTAAATTCCCTAATTTTCATACTGGGGTTAAACGTGTGAAAGAAAGGGGTTAAATGGGTATATGATAAATATTGAAATAGCTATACATTTTCATACGGCCAGGATATGGTTGTAAATCACTAATTATCCCTTTCAAAAACTTAGCTAGACCTTTTAATTTTATTGGGCAATTTGACTTTTTAAAAAAATATTGGATTTCTCAAATAATATAGCATGTTCATATGATCACGGAACCTTCGCATATTTCTAGCAACAGTTTTTTTTTGTTGGCTTTTGTCTGAAGCTTAACGTTAATAAATACATAAATTTTTAAAAGCAAAAAAGAAAGATAAATATACAAATTAAACTATAAGAAGCTACCCTGTAAAGGTCAGCTAGATCAAAACAGACGCACACACACACACATTCAACGTCAAAATTTGTGCCATGTTGTTATTTTTTTTTTTTTTGGTCATTAGCTTAAGAAATATCTGAACTAGTATCCTATTATATATGTTATTTTTTTCTAAATACTTACTCTTCTTATATTTATTTAAGTCTCGTTGTAAAAGATCCCTCCCCCTAATATATGATATATGATCAACTTTTGCTAAAAGAGGTGGGGGGGGGGGGGAGTATAGGTCAAGTCAAAGTTAAATCCTAAAGGGTATTTATTTTCATCCAAAGTTGCAAGTCAAATATGAATATGAAGGGGGGGGAGGGTGAGGAAAATTTTTAAGGTTTAATTATATCAACAAGGATCACAACATCCATAAAAGCGAAATGGTAGTACAATCAAACATTAACATAAATGTATAAGTATAATCAAAATTATAAGTAAGTATTATATAGTTGCAACGCTTTCTAAATCTATACAATACTAACATTAAATTAATGATGCACAGACTGACGGATCAAGAATACAAATTATAGAAAAACTTTGCTTAGACCTACGTTTATTAAACAGTATATAGCCCCCTCCCCCCTTCCCCTCACAAATCTTTATGATAGGAAGTTGGTCATGAATATGATGTTTACAAATGAGCAATTTTTTTATAAGTTACAATACACAAAATCCATAAAAGCGAAACAAATTTAAAATGCATGGAAAAATGTCTATAATATGATGCGATAAATATCGAAACCCCTCTTTCTACCTACATATTTTGGGGCCGGGGGTTAGCGAGATTATGATTAGTGGTTGAAACGTTTGGATTGGACACTCGACTAAATGAACCAACCAATCAAAATTTAATAAAAATCCCCAAGAAATCAAAGAATAAGAAAACGTTATTATAAGACTTTGGGGGCTAGTGTAATAAACAGCCAGATGTCCACTCCCTGCCTGAAATATTTGAAATATCTACCCATCCCTCTGGCCGTTCATCGGGTCTTGATTTTAAAAGACTAAAAATGATACAAAGATTTTATCCCCCATTAGAATAAAAATAGCATAATATTTGAATTGTAAACCTAGATATTTAATTACACCCAAGAAAGGCCACAAGGCAAATAAATTAAAGAGTAACTGCACTGTTGATCAACAATTTTTTGGCTGGAAATTCATAGTTTGAAATTTATAGGACAAATTTAAGATGCTTAAATTAATAATGAAGAGCTATTAAATACTGACCCAACGGTTTGAAATAGATATTTATCGCATCATATTATAGACAGCTTTCTACGGTTATTTAGAATGAAAAAAAATATACAAATAAAACCAGTTTTGTGGGCCCTGAGGTGCCTATGGCCTGTGCTAAAAAATTTAACATTAATTTTATGATTTTTATTTTAATAATTGTGGAAATTTGCCTGTAATACGAAGCTAAACATGATTTTTCAGTATTGCTTAGAGCCGGTTCTAATCCAGCAGATATAAATCGGTTTAGAAGCCATATTGGAATAGATATTTATCCTATCGTATTATAGACAACTGACATTATTCTTTTATTTTAGTAATCATGGGAAAAGCTATCATTATATCATATCTTTGTATAATTGGCCAAAAAGCCTTCATAAAAGAGAGTACTTGACATTAAGTTGGTCCTACCTAACTTCCAACCAATTTGGTGGATCTACATTAAATGATAATTAAACTACTGACTATTTGAAATCTATATTTATATCAAACTTAAGTTGACATTTCTTAAAATAGTTTTGTAAAACTTTAAATTTGATTTGTGTTTATTTGTTTTCTTACCAATGAAAGTATAAAAAATGAAAAACAATTTAAAATATTCATCCTCTTACAGAAAATTTATGTACTAAAATTTCAACCACTCCCAACCACCCACCCCCCCCCCACCATTGTACCCCATCATAAATACCAGGTTGGTTACGATATTCTCCATCCCCATCTTGTATCACAATGTATTAATCCTGAGCTTGATCTTTAAATCATTTCTTCAATGGTGATCTAATTCTAAACCACCCCGCGCGAAATTTCAGCTAGATCAAAACAGACGCACACACACAATTCAACGTCAAAATTTGTGCCGTATATGTAATTTAGAAGCCATATTGGAATAGATATTTATCCTATCGTATTATAGACAACTGACATTATACTTTTATTTTAGTAATCATGGGAAAAGTGAAACAAATTTAAAATGCACGGAAAAATGTCTATAAAAAAACTTAATTATGAAATAGCTTCGCTCCAAAAAAAAAATAAAATACTGAAGGGAAACAAATTACAAAACAAATCTAAAATCTTAAATATATATGAACTTAGCTTTGTAAGTATGTCTGTCCAGTAAGATCTCGTAAATTTACGTAATATTCATTAAGATTTAAGAAGTTTTAAATGAAAAATAGTGAAGTGAACACAATGGAAATTCTTTTAGCTTGGACAATATACTCCCCCCCCTCCCCTATTTAAGAAGGGTTGACCGATATGAAATTCTATATGGCTTTAGCTTTGACAATATACTCCCCCCTTCCCCTATTTAAGAAAGGTTGACCAATATATGAACTTGATTTATGACCCCCCTCCCCCTAAGAATAACAACACAAGACATATGGAAATTAGGAAATAATAAATAAATTCCCCTCCCCTCTTTACTAAACAAAGCTTTTCTATAATTTGTGTTGGTTATAGACGTCAGTCTGTCCATTATTAATATGTTATTATTGTATAGAATTTATAGAATTAGAAAGCATAGCAACTATATAATACTTACTTATAATTTTGATTATACTTATACATTTATGTTAATGTTTCGCTTTAATGGATATTGTCATCCTTGTTGATATAAACCTACCTCACCCACCCCCCCCCCAAAAAAAAACGGAAAAAAGTAAGTTATAGAAATTTATAATAAGAAGTATACTTATAGTATGTAAGTGGAATTAATTTTAGAAAAAAAAAACATATCATTCAACATATTATTTAAGCTACAGACAAAAAAAACTTATAACGAAGAAATATAATAAATATGGAATTTTGAATTTTTAGTTACATTTTTCTGTGATCTAATTAACCGATGATCTGATTTTTCGGACTGACTCTTATTATAGAAAAGCTTCGCTTTTAAAGACAAGAAACTCAAAATTTCTAATTTATAGACTACAGCAGTTTAGTTCTCCATTTCAAAAAACTTTAAATAGGTCCTGGTCAGGTTTTAAGCTAGTTTTCTCTATGAAATATAAGATATCCCTAGGAACATGGGACGAAGCCACTAGTAAGTTATTTGTAATTGAAGGAGATTAGTCCTTAAAGATCACCTTAACTGCAGTAGGACCTGTTTGGTAATGCATTTTAAGAAGCCTTTAACAGTCTTGAAAATAGATATTTCTCTGTAATATGTTATTTGACAAGGATGACAACATACATAAAAGCAAAGCTCCAAAACAAACATTAACACATTTAGAGTTGCAAAGTTGAATAAGCAGAATATTAATGAAGAAGAATTGTCCTATCGATTTTAAACTTTCCATTATGATTCCTGTAGTAGTTGGGTACAATTTAGAAAGCTTAGCAACTCTATAATCATTACCAGAATGTCCGTGAGTCCATTTTAAACATTTTGATTTTTTTGAATTTTTAGTTACAAAGCTACTCTGTAATATGTTATTTGACAAGGATGACAACAGCAACATTTAATCTTGTAATTCAAATTGTAATCTGAATCTATCCATATTCTATCCACCAATAAGAAAATTCAGAAAGTTACTATTTTTAGATTTATTATTTACAATAGTTAGAATTTAAATAACGAGTTACAAAAATGAGTCATGACTGTTACAATTTACAAATAATAATAAGGTTTAAAAATACTGGTTTCTTATTTACAATTATAATTATATAATGTTGGTTGCAGGTTACTGGTTATGGAATGATGACTGGTGGTTTCTTATTTACAATTATAATGATGGTATATACAATGAGTGGATGATGGCATGAAGACAGTTAGTTACTGGTGATGATGGGGGCAGTTGGTGACATTGAACGTGACATTAGTAAATGTCAAGTTCACACCCGCAACATGGCCAGAAAAATTTTAAATTCCATGCGGGAGTTGTACGGCGGCTGGCAGTGGTTGTACGGGGGCTGGTATGGCTGCTTCCGGTTCCGGCTGCTGCGCTGCTGGCTGCTGTGCCGGAACTTGGCGGCCGCGGGCCGGAGCTGGCGGTGGTTGTACGGGGGCTGGTATGGCTGCTTCCTGTTCCAGCTGCTGCGCTGCTTGACTTGACTTGAATTGATTACGAATTTCTTATGACTGAGATAACATGGCGTCATACCTACCTTTATAAGTTTATATAACCAAGTGGGTGGAGACTTCTGTCTTCTTTTATTTGCGCCAGTCACAGCGGTCAAAGGCAAAAATAAAAGAATAGTCAATAGTTATTTGATATTTCATTTTAATTATATATTATAATTATCATTGAAAACCAAAAAATAAATAAAATAACAGGATGTCTGTAAAAAGAATCTGAAATACAATGGTAATTACCAAATTTGTGGAAAATTTATCTAAAGATTTCAAAGGTTTAAATATTTATAACAATCTTTTTCTATATATTAGGTTTACTGTGTGTCTACATATTGGTTTTAGGATGAGTTTATGTAAAATGGCTGGGTAGGTACGGTTTTAGGCTATTTTCCTGTCTTCCACCTTTCTTCGAATATAGAGTCCCTAGATGCTAGGGTAGCATTCGCTAGTATCTATTATAAAACTACAAAAATATATGTGTGTTAGGTTAGGTTAGGTGTGATGGGGGGAGGGTTTGAACTTGGGTTGGTCAGGTCAGTTATTCAATTGATTAATGTCAGTCAAATGTTGTTAATTTATTTTTTTGTTCATCAAATCATTGTTCAGAACCGCAAATATTTCGTCGCATATTACATTATACTTTGTGTTGTAATCTTGTTATCCAAAGGAAAACTTTCAGTAATAAAACTCCTCCCCCCCCCCTCCCATTGATTAAAAACAATATAGCGTATTTCCGTAAAAAGACTCAGACAGAGGGATGTATGGACATACCTTGATTATAGAGTAACAACGCTTCTTATAATTTCTATATTTGTTTCAATTGTTGTGGTAAAGATTAAAACAAAATAATTTTACTAAGATTTCACTGAAATTACAATGAAACATTTAATTTTTAGTAGCGCTGCGACTCTTTATCTATGTTATAAATAATAATCGTCTGTCCTTCTGTGAGTGCGCTACTTACAGACATAATTGTCATTGCTTATGCTTTAAAAACTATTTGACCTAAAACCCTATTTGACGCATTGCTGTATTTGTATTTATACCAGGGATCTAAAGGGATAAGACAATAGATGATAAATTTACTCCTCCTTCTGTGCATTAGAATTATTGACAGAAAAGTTTGGACACTGTTAGTTCTAACAAACAAATTATCTTATTTTCTTTATTATCTGTCTATATAAATGTCTGTCTATCTATCTATTTTTGTCAATTATCAATCTATATATCTACAGGGTGTCCCACGTAAACTGTTTTTTTTAAAACGCTTTTTACTCCCTTAATATTTGAGCTATCTTAGTAAAATAAAAAGTATTTGGCAGCCTACTATGACCATTTTATAGGGTAATGATGAAAAATCCACAAAATAAACAGGAAAAAATCTACGAGGTATTACATAAGAGGTTCATTTTATTGAATTTAGACTAACCCACAAGAAAATATTTGCTTTGTGAACTTTAAGATTAGTTTGGGTCCAAACTGCTAGTCGCTCAGACTTTCTAAGCACAAAAATAGAACAATCTTGACATGGCATACTAGAAATTCTCAATATTAAAGAATCTGAAGTGTAATATAAGTGAACAATAAGTAAAAATAGGCATAATATTGGTCTTCTTTGTCAATTTTTCATGTGAGCTCGCTTTAAATGCACACAAGAACCTGAAATATACCAGATTTTTTTATTAGACTACAATGCCAGTTCTTATAATGTCTTAAGTAAGTCTTTGTGATCCACTGTTTGACCACCAGATGCTTTAAAAGTTAACTAAGGCATAATTTTCTTGTGGATTAGTCTTATATTCACTAAAATCAGCCTGTTATGTATTACCTTGTAGATTTTTTTCTGTCAACTTTGCGGATTTTTCATCACTATATCATTAAATGGTCAGTATTAGGCTGCCAAATACTTTTTATTTTAGGAAGATAGCTCAAATATTAAGGGAGTAATAAGCGTTTAAAAAAAAACAGTTTAAGTGGGACACCCTGTATATATATCTATATATAATTTTTTGAGTGGTGAAAAATGAATTTTCATTATGTTTATTTTCTTTATGGGGGGGAGGGGGGTTCAAGATTAATTTTTAACATGATGTGGGCAGTTCTTGGGGAGGGGGTAAGATTATTTTACTTAGGATTAATTTTTAACATGATGCTTAAATAAAAGGGTTACATAATTTGTGGGCGGTTCTTGGGGAGGGGGTAAGATTAATTTTACTTAGGATTAATTTTTAACATAATGCTTAAATAAAAGGGTTACATAATTTGTGGGCGGTTCTTGGGGAGGGGGTAAGATTAATTTTACTTAGGATTAATTTTTAACATGATGCTTAAATAAAAGGGTTACATAATTTGTGGGCGGTTCCTGGGGAGGGGGTAAGTTTAATTTTACTTAGGATTAATTTTTAACATGAAGTTTTAACATTTTAAAGTTTTACAAACCTATTTTAAGAAAAGTTAAGTTGTACCACTCAACCTAAGTAACCAACCAATCAAAATTCAATCAAGTCCCCAAAGTTGTTAAGCCAACGAATAAGAAAATATTATAAAACTTTTGGGATTAGTGGATTGTCCTCTATCTATCTCTTTGAATTATATTATACAAGTGAAGAAGTTGAGGTTTTGATTTGAGCAGGGGTCGAACTTGAAACCTTACTTTTGACATTTTGAGTATATTTTGAAAAATACTATAAACTTACGATATGATTGTCTTACTCCTTCAAGCTATTTATTACACTTGTCCCCGAAGGCCAAAGTTGAATATTTTTAAGATTTTAAGACAATGGGATGAATGAATGAAGTTATAACTTATTTGTAATTGAATGAAAGAGATTTGTCCTGGCTTAAAGATCACTTAAACTGCAGTAGGACCTGTTTGGTAATGAATTTTAAGGAGCCTTTAACAGTCTTAAAAATGATTGTTAAAAATATTTAAAAAATTTGAAATTTTATTAAATAATTTTAAGGGCGGTGATTATGGGCATAATGGCGGTAAAAAAATTGCGTTATGATGGGTGGAGAAAAAATATATTCAAATAAGAGGAGGTCCTGGAAATTTGGTAACCAAGTGATCTTGGGGGGGGTTGGAAAAGAAAATTGATGCTGTTGCAAATATATTTGCATCATTGCAAAAATGTACAACCAGCTCCACGTATAGTGAAGCGCACATTGGTATTCAAGGCTCTGCTTTAAGGCAGTCAGTATGTAGTTATCATGTATTAAACATCATGCAATAAGTTAAGAAAATAAAGGTATAATATTGAGTTATCTTTTATATATAGTAAAATGTATTTTGGTATTTTTTGTTTAAGAGAACAAAAATGGTACAATGGAGGCACTCAGAGTTCAACAGGGTATTATATTTTTTAATTAAATATATTTGGTTTTTAACATCATTTTAAAGGTGGGGTATTCCACTAGCGTCATTTATAATTATTTAATGGTGGAGTATTCACTAGCGTCATTCATATATATTTATACAAATTTGTACAAATAAAATATTAGTTAATTATAAATTGTGTAACATCCTTTTTATAACTTGGTTTAGTTCTTTCTATACTAAACATTATTATATAAAAGTTACATTACAATTTATACAATTTTAAGTATAGCTAAAGGTATATAAGTGTAACATCCTTTTTATAACTTGGTTTAGTTCTTTCTATACTAAACTTTATTATATAAAAGTTACATTACAATTTATACAATTTTAACCCTTAACGGTCAGAGGGGGGGACGTTGAACGCTCCCCCATCCGGTTTTTTCTATCTCATTTTCTGTGTGTGAAAGATAAAGAGCCCAAACTGCTTGACTTTTTAAGTATGGGTATGACACATAACTGAGAGTTGGAATTTTTTGAATATCTCCATCCTGGCGGGCACAGGATGCCAGCAAACCTGGCAGGGTCATCCAGGTAAAGAGCAAAATTTTTTTTGACTAAAACAAAGCATTTCATCATACCAAAATACTAAAAAATCCTCTAGTAGTACATCCTCATATAAAATACAGGTGTTCAAGTCACTTTCAGGTTCCAGGTATGATCCTGCAGGTTCTGATCCTCCAGGTCTCCAAAAATCTTTAAAAGGCTACTGTGGCCGTAATTTTTGACTTAGAGACTTCAAATTTTAAACTTCAGCTTTTCTTACATGTCTACATAACGTATTAAAATTTTATGAAGATCCGCCACCGTTTTCCTGCCGACCGCCGACTGCGGCGGCTGGCAGCTGCTAAGTACAGCTGCGGCCGCTGAAACTTATATTTGATATTTCTAATGTAAAATTTACATAAAGATAAACATTTTCTGGAAAAAAAAATTCTTCTAGCTTCAAAAATAAGAAAGTTACAGCCGTTTGAAATTTTTAAGTAAAAAAAGACCTAAAAACAAAGGTTGTTAAATAAAAGGGTGAAGGAAGCGAAAATTGACTTATAAAAGGTCGGAAATTCATTATCAAACCATGGACTTGCACAAAAAAAATTAGCCCTCTAGCTCTAATAGGAAATGAGATAATAAGGGGGGGGCGTTATAAGGAATAAGAGTCAAAATCAACAAAATTCATATTCTTATAGTAATAATCAACAGATAACAACTTTGCAACAAAACATGGCCAAATGTATTAAATGATGCAAACTATGCAAAGAACACTATATAATCTAAGTGTTCAAGGTTCACATACACAAAGTCTTGGTGCACCAGGTCCTAGCTCAAAAAACTTTTTACTCCTAATAACGATGGAAATTATAGGTCAAAGGATGTTCAGATTAATACTAGAGGGATGTCTAGGATTCATGCTAAGGTTAGGTTAGGTTAGGTTAGGTTAGGTTAGGTTAGGTTAGGTTAGGTTAGGTTAGGTAAAACTAACCTACCCTTTTGTGCAGAATCTAGGTTAAGTTGACTAACCTAGCTTTTAAATATTAACATTTTTAGGTTAGCAAATTTATTAATAGGTAGTTTGGGACCTACTAAGGCTTCCCTAAAAAATGCTAACCTAAAAAGTAGCTTAAAAGTAGCTTAGGTTAGGCCTCAAACCTAGAACTGTGCCGCACACTTGCAAACTGTGCGAAAAGCAAAAAAAGTGTGCGAGGCCTGTAGCGCGCTTATTTTTCAACAAAAATCTTAGCATTTTATAACTTAAGCTTTCATGGGCATGTTCTTGATGCCTATAAAAAAAAATTTTGAAAAAATCGACTCCTCTTTGGTTAGGTTAGATTTTTAACCTATACCCCAGAAAATAGACCATATTTTGAAACTTACATATATATCCCTATTTTTGTCTAGATTAAGAAAATTCGTAACTTCGGTTCTAGTTGACCGAATCTAACATTTTAAGTGTCTACGGATATCAGCGCGACGAGCTCTTCAAAAGTGTCCGATGTAATCGACCTCGCCAGAGGCCTCTGGCGGCCTCCAGCCTCGAAAAACTAAAAAAGACACTTGTAATTTTTTTCTTCAAAATCCTAAAATTTTCTAAAATTGACGCCAATCAGTCAATTTTTAAGCTATATTGACGTGTAAGTACTCTAAAAATTCGTCTTTTCAAGACGAATTTAACCACGTTGGTCATGTCCAAATCGGTCCAGTGGTTCACCGTAACCTAACTTAACCTATGAAACGTATTTTTTGGCCTCATCGCTTTACCTTGTAAAACGTGTCTTAAAATTAGTCTCAGCTCCAGACCATGGAAAGAGAAGTTGTTTGTCTCATTAAGACGCGTATTTAGAGTACTTAACCAGCTTCCTAGGTCTAACCTAACCGAAATGAGATCAAAAAACGTCTTTTCAGTTTTTTTTATCTCAAATCAGTTAGGTTTGAGGTACAGAAACGTGTAAGTACTCAAAATAATTGTCTTGTCAAGACGCGTTTAACCACGTTAGTCTTGTCCTAATCGGTGCAGTGGTTATCGAGTAATAACGGTTTGAAAATTAGGTTAGGTTTTTTATATTTTTGTAAAGGTTGCGTGATTCACTCAACCTAGAGTGTTCTAGTTTTCACCATAGGCAAGGGGCAGTTAATATTTATCAGCGCATGTAAAAAAAAGTGCAAAATTCGAAAATTTAGGTTAGACTAGGGTGATTTTAAGCAAAAACAGGTCTTTTATCATACAGGGTGATTCCTGGACCAATTTGGCTTTTAAAGATGGCAAATCGCATGTACATTTTGAGAGCTTTTGAATGGTTTTAATTTTAAACCGATTGGTCCAGTGGTTCGTCCGCTACATTCATTTAAAGTTTCAAAAAATCATTTGACATTTTTTTAAAAAAATGTTAAAAATACATCTGTCAAACAGTCAATTTTTGAGCTACAATGACGTGTAAGTACTCAAAATAATTGTCATGTCAAGACGCGTTCAACCACGTTGGTCTTGTCCAATTCGGTTCAGTGGTTACCGAGTAATAACGATTTGAAAATTAGGTTAGGTTTTTCCTATTTTTGGAAAGGTTGCGTGATTCACTCAACCTACAGGGTTCTAGTTTTTACCATAGGCAAGGGGCAGTTAATATTTATCAGCGCATGTAAAAAAAAGCGCAAAATTCGAAACTTTAGGTTAGACTAGGGCGATTTTAAGCAAAATCAGATTTTTAATCGTACAGGGCGATTCCTGGAACGATTTGGCTTTTAAAGACAACAAATCGCATGTACGTTTTAAGAGCTTTTGAATGAAATTAACTGCTGGACTCTAGCTAAAGGGGTTCGTGCGCTACACTCGTTTAAAGTTTCAAAAAATTTGATTTTTAAAAAAACGTTCAGGGGGGTGGGAGGTAACCTAACTAAATATCATTGATTTTTCTTAAATATGTTTAAGGGGGGTTGACCTAACCAAACATCTCCCCCCTGAACATTTTTAGACCATTGTTGTGTTAAAACAAGTGGGGATTGAACCAATTCCCTTAACTATTATTGTGTTAAAACAAGTGGGGATCGAACCCATTCCCGGATTGAACCCATTCCCAGATTGAACCCATTCCCTAAACCACCCTATGAATCTGCATGGAATATTACTTTGTTTATTGTGTTAAAACAAGTGGGGATCGAACCCATTCCCTAAACCATCCTATGAATCTGCTTTGAATATTACTCTGTTTATCGTGTTATCGTTTTTGGGGGGGTGTGGTCACCCCCATGTCCCTGAAAAAAAAAATTTTAAAAAAAAATTTTTGAGGGGGTCACCCCAATGTCCCTGACAAAAAAAAAAAAAATTTAAAAAATTTTTTTTTTTTTGGGGGGGTGGGGGGTCCCTCCCCCCCGCCGAGACTCCCCCACCTCCAACCCTAAGGGATGTTGAAAGAATTTTTAAAATCGGTCCATAAACAAAGAAATTAGGTTTTTGGGGGGGTTTGGTCACCCCTATGTCCCTGACAAAAAAATTTTAAAAAAAATTTCGAGGGGTTTACCCCCATGTCCCTGACAAAAAAAATAAAAAATTTAAAAAAAAATTTTTTTTGGGGGGTTGGGGGGTCTCTCCCCCACAACCCTGAACAGTTTTAGAAAAATTTACAATGTTAGGTTAGGTCACCCCCCCCCCCCCTGAAAAATGTTTGTTTAGTTCACCTATCCATGGTCCCCTTACCCCCCTGAACATTTTTAGAAAAATTTATAATGTTAGGTTAGGTCACCCCCCCCCCCCTGAAAAATGTTTTTTTAGGTCCCCCCACCCCCCTGAACATTTTTAGAAAAATTTACAATGTTAGGTTAGGTCACCCCCCCCCCCCTGAAAAATGTATTTTTAGGTCCCCCCACCTCCCTGAACAGTTTTAGAAAAATTTACAATGTTAGGTTAGGTCACCCCCCCCCTCCTGAAAAATGTTTTTTTAGGTCCCCCCACCCCCCTGAACAGTTTTAGAAAAATTTACAATGTTAGGTTAGGTCACCCCCCCCCCCCCTGAAAAATGTTTTTTTAGGTCCCCCCACCCCCCTGAACAGTTTTAGAAAAATTTACAATGTTAGGTTAGGTCACCCCCCCCCCCTGAAAAATGTTTGTTTAGTTCACCTATCCATGGATACTTCATCACTAAAAACGGACAATATATGATGAAAAGTTAACTTTGGTTAGCTTCCTTCCCTTTTTCCCCCCTCCCCCCTCCCCGTTTCCCTTTAAAAACACCTTGGCTGTATTGGTTAGCTTCCCCTGTTTCCATAGAGGTCAGGATGGTTAAAATCGGACAATAAATAAGGAAGTTATGATAGTTAGGTTAGATTCCTTCCCTTTTTCTCCCCTCCCCCCACCCCCCACCCCTTTAAAAACACCCTGGCTGTATTGGGCAGTTTCCCCCATTTCCATAGAGGCCTGGATGGTTAAAATCGGACAATAAATAAGGAAGTTATGATGGTTAGGTTAGATTCCTTCCCCTCTCCCTCCCCCCCCCCCCTCGCCCTTGAAAAATCCCCCAAAGTTCACCTATCCATGGATACTTCATCACTAAAAACAGACAATATATGATAAAAAGTTAACTTTGGTTAGCTTCCTTCCCTTTTTCTCCCCTCCCCCCACCCCCCTCCCCTTTAAAAACACCCTGGCTGTATTGGTTAGCTTCCCCCGTTTCCATAGAGGTCTGGATGGTTAAAATCGGACAATAAATAAGGAAGTTATGCCCCAAAACATTGAACCCCCCCTGATACTCCAATAAAAAAAGACTAAGGTTGAAACCTAACTTAGCCCGCACAGTTAGCTGCACGTTATTCAAACCTACCTTAGTGTGCAAGTGTGCAAGTGTGCGAGAAAAGGGTAGGTAAGCTCTTGTTAGGTTAGGTTAGGTTAGGTTAGGTTAGGTTAGGTTAGGTTAGGTTAGGTTAGGTTAGGTTAGGTTAGGTTAGGTTAGGTTAGGTTAGGTTAGGTTAGGTTAGGTTAGGTTAGGTTAGGTTAGGTTAGGTTAGGTTAGGTTAGGTTAGGTTAGGTTAGGTTAGGTTAGGTTAGGTTAGGTTAGGTTAGGTTAGGTTAGGTTAGGTTAGGTTAGGTTAGGTTAGGTTAGGTTAGGTTAGGTTAGGTTAGGTTAGGTTAGGTTAGGTTAGGTTAGGTTAGGTTAGGTTAGGTTAGGTTAGGCTAGGCCACCCTTTTGTGCAGAAACTAGGTTAAGGCAGTAAACCTAGCTATTAAATATTAACATTTTTAGGTTAGCAAATTTGTTAATAGGTAGTTTGGGACTAGTAAGGGCTTCCCTAAAAAATGCTAACCTAAAAAGTAGCTTAAAAGTAGCTTAGGTTAGGCCTCAAACCTAGCTCTGTGCCGCACACTTGCAAACTGTGCCAAAAGCCAAAAAAGTGTGCGAGGCCTGTAGCGCGCTTATTTTTCAACAAAAATCCTAGCTTTTTCTAACTTAAGCTTTCATGGGCATGTCCTTGAAGTCTGTAAAAAAAAATTTATAAAAAATCGACTCCTCTTTGGTTAGGTTCGATTTTTAACCTATACCCCAGAAAATAGACCATATTTTGAAACTTACATATTAATCCTTAATTTTGTCTAGATTAAGAAAAGTCGTAACTTCGGTTCTAGTTGACCGAATCTAACATTTTAAGTGTCTACGGATATCAGCGCGACGAGCTCTTCAAAAGTGTCCGATGTAATCGACCTCGCCAGAGGCCTCTGGCGGCCTCCAGCCTCGAAAAACTAAAAAAGACACTTGTAATTTTTTTCTTCAAAATCCTAAAATTTTCTAAAATTGACGTCAATCAGTCAATTTTTGAGCTATATTGACGTGTAAGTACTCTAAAAATTCGTCTTTTCAAGACAAATTCAACCACGTTGGTCATGTCCAAATCGGTCCAGTGGTTCACCGTAACCTAACTTAACCTATGAAACGTAATTTTTTGCCTCATCGCTTTACCTTGTAAAACGTGTCTTAAAATTAGTCTCAGCTCCAGACCATGGAAAGAGAAGTTGTTTGTCTCATTGAGACGCGTATTTTAAGTACTTAACCAGCTTCCTAGGTCTAACCTAACCGAAATGAGATCAAAAAACGTCTTTTTAGTTTTTTGAATCTCAAATCAGTTAGGTTTGAGGTACAGAAACGTGTAAGTACTCAAAATAATTGTCTAATCTAGACACGTTTAACCACGTTGGTCTTGTCCAATTCGGTTCAGTGGTTACCGAGTAATAACGGTTTAAAAATTAGGTTAGGTTTTTTCTATTTTTGTGAAGGTTGCGTGATTCACTCAACCTAGAGGGTTCTAGTTTTCATCATAGGCACGGGGCAGTTAATATTTATCAGCGCATGTAAAAAAAAGTGCAAAATTCGAAAATTTAGTTTAGACTAGGGCGATTTTAAGCAAAATCAGATTTTTAATCGTACAGGGCGATTCCTGGAACGATTTGGCTTTTAAAGACGGCAAATCGCATGTACATTTTAAGAGCTTTTGAATGGTTTTAATTTTAGACCGATTGGTCCAGTGGTTCGTCCGCTACATTCATTTAAAGTTTCAAAAAATCATTTGACATTTTTTTTTAAAAAATGTTAAAAATACATCTGTCAAACAGTCAATTTTTGAGCTACAATGACGTGTAAGTACTCAAAATAATTGTCTTGTCAAGACGCGTTCAACCACGTTGGTCTTGTCCAATTCGGTTCAGTGGATACCGAGTAATAACGATTTGAAAATTAGGTTAGGTTTTTTCTATTTTTGTGAAGGTTGCGTGATTCACTCAACCTAGAGGGTTCTAGTTTTCATCATAGGCACGGGGCAGTTAATATTTATCAGCGCATGTAAAAAAAAGTGCAAAATTTGAAACTTTAGGTTAGACTAGGGCAATTTTAAGCAAAATCAGATTTTTAATCGTACAGGGCGATTCCTGGAACGATTTGGCTTTTAAAGACGGCAAATTGCATGTACATTTTGAGAGCTTTTGAATGAAATAAATTGCTGGACTCTAGCTAAAGGGGTTCGCGCGCTACACTCGTTTAAAGTTTCAAAAAATTTGATTTTTAAAAAAATGTTCAGGGGGTTGGGGGTGACCTAACCAAATATTGTTGATTTTTCTTAAAAATGTTTTGGGGGGGGATAAACTAACCAAACATCCCCCCCCTGAACATTTTTAGACCATTGTTGTGTTAAAACAAGTGGGGATCGAACCCATTCCCTTAACCATTATTGTGTTAAAACAAGTGGGGATCAAACCCATTCCCGGATCGAACCCATTCCGGATTGAACCCATTCCTTAAACCACCCTATGAATCTGCATGGAATATTACTTTGTTTATTGTGTTAAAACAAGTAGGGATCGAACCCATTCCCTTAACCATCCTATGAATCTGCTTTGAATATTACTCTGTTTATCGTGTTATCGTTTTTGGGGGGGTGTGGTCACACCCATGTCCCTGACAAAAAAAAATTTTTTTTTAATTTTTTGAGGGGGTCACCCAAATGTCCCTGACAAAAAAAATAAAAAAAATTTTAAAAAAAAAAAATTTTTGTGGGGGGGGTGGAGGGGTCCTATCCCCCCGCCGAGACTCCCCCACCTCCAACCCTAAGGGATGTTGAAAGAATTTTTAAAATCGGTCCATTAACAAAGAAGTTAGGTTTTTGGGGGGGGTTTGGTCACCCCTATGTCCCTGACAAAAAAAATTAAAAAAAAAAAATTTCGAGGGGGTAACCCCAATGTCCCTGACAAAAAAAATAAAAAAATTAAAAAAAAAAAATTTTTTTTTTGGGGGTGGGGGGGTCTTTCCCCAACGCCCCTGAACATTTTTAGAAAAATTAACAATGTTAGGTTAGGTCACCCCACCCTCTGAAAAAATGTTTTTTTAGGTCCTCCCACCTCTCTGAACATTTTAAAAAAATTTTCAATGTTAGGTTAGGTCACCCCCCCCCCCCCTAAAAAATGTTTCTTTAGGTCCCCCTACCCCCCTGAACATTTTTAGAAAAATTTACAATGTTAGGTTAGGTCATCCCCCCCCCTAAAAAATGTATCTTTAGGTCCCCCTACCCCCCTGAACATTTTTAGAAAAATTTACAATGTTAGGTTAGGTCATCCCCCCCCCCCTGAAAAATGTTTGTTTAAGTCCCCCCACTCCCCTGAACAATTTTAGAAAAATCAACAATGTTAGGTTAGGTCTCCCCCCCCCCCTGAAAAATGTTTGTTTAGGTCCCCCCACTCCCCTGAACATTTTTAGAAAAATCAACAATGTTAGGTTAGGTCACCCCCCCCCCACTGCCCTGGCTGTATTGGTTAGCTTCCCCCATTTCCATAGAGGTCTGGATGGTTAAAATCGGACAATAAATAAGGAAGTTATGATGGTTAGGTTAGATCCCTTCCCCCCCCCCCCTCGCCCTTGAAAAATCCCCCAAAGTTCACCTATCCATGGATAACTTCATCACTAAAAACATACAATATATGATAAAAAGTTAACTTTGGTTAGCTTCCTTCCCTTTTTCTCCCCTCCCCCCACCCCCACCCCTTTAAAAACACCCTGGCTGTATCGGGCAGTTTCCCCCCATTTCCATAGAGGCCTGGATGGTTAAAATCGGACAATAAATAAGGAAGTTATGATGGTTAGGTTAGATTCCTTCCCCTCTCCCTCCCCCCCCCCCCCTCGCCCTTGAAAAATCCCCCAAAGTTCACCTATCCATGGATACTTCATCACTAAAAACAGACAATATATGATAAAAAGTTAACTTTGGTTAGCTTCCTTCCCTTTTTCTCCCCTCCCCCCACCCCCTCCCCTTTTAAAACACCCTGGCTGTATTGGTTAGCTTTCCCCGTTTCCATAGAGGTCTGGATGGTTAAAATCGGTCAATAAATAAGGAAGTTATGCCACAAAACATTGAACCCCCTTGATACTCCAATAAAAAAAGACTAAGTTGAAACCTACCCTGTTCTGCACACTTAGCCCGCACGTTATTCTTACCTACCTCAGTGTGCAAGTGTGCATCTGTGCAGGATTTGGGTGGGCTAGCCTATGTTAGGTTAGGTTAGGTTAGGTTAGGTTAGGTTAGGTTAGGTTAGGTTAGGTTAGGTTAGGTTAGGTTAGGTTAGGTTAGGTAGGTTAGGTTAGGTTAGGTTAGGTAGGTTAGGTTAGGTTAGTTAGGTTAGGTTAGGTTAGGTTAGGTTAGGTTAGGTTAGGTTAGGTTAGGTTAGGTTAGGTTAGGTTAGGTTAGGTAGTTAGGTTAGGTTAGGTTAGGTTAGGTTAGGTTAGGTTAGGTTAGGTTAGGTTAGGTAGGTTAGGTTAGGTTAGGTTAGGTTAGGTTAGTAAGTTAGGTTAGGTTAGGTTAGGTTAGGTTAGGTTAGTTAGGTTAGAGTTAGGTAGGTTAGGTTAGGTTAGGTTAGGTTAGGTTAGTAGGTTAGGTTTATTAACTTAGTAGGTTAGTTAGGTTAGGTTAGAGTTGGTTAGGTAGGTTAGGTTAGGTTAGGTTAGGTTAGGTTAGGTTAGTTAGGTTAGGTTAGGTTAGGTTAGGTTAGGTTAGGTTAGGTTAGAGTTGTTAGGTTAGGTTAGGTTAGGTTAGTTAGGTTAGGTTAGGTTAGGTTAGGTTATGGTTAGGTTAGGTTAGGTTAGGTTAGGTTAGGTTAGTATGGTTAGTTAGGTTAGGTTAGGTTAGGTTAGGTTAGGTTAGGCTAAGTACCCTAACCTAAAAAAATCGTCAGGTTACCTCACCTAATAAGCCCTTTTTGGGGATTCTAATCAACTTAGTTGTTAGTTCAGAGCCCAACAAGAAAGAATCTAAAAGAAAATCTCAAAAAGTTGTTGTTCACCCTGTTAATAACCTCACCGAAAAAACCCCAACTCAACTCAAGATGGTCAACTCATGCTCAACTCAAGATCCAACTCATCAAGTTTAGGGGTGAAGGAGTCGTTTTTTTGAGAAACGTCAGAGTAACGACCCCCCCAAAATCGGCAATTTTAGGGGGGGTAGTTACTCTGACCGATCACTCTCAGATGCCTCTAGAGGCATGTTTTGACGAACCCCTAAAAAACTAACTTTATCATGAAAACTTTGAGTGAACATATAAATTACAAATATATGTCTTAATCTTACCAAGGTTAAGAAGATTCGTAACTTCGGTTCTAGTTGACCGATTCTAACATTTAAAGTGTCTACGGATATCAGCGCGAAGAGCTCTTCAAAAGTGTCCGATGTAATCGACCTCGCCAGAGGCCTCTGGCGGCCTCCAGCCTCGAAAAACCGATTCGAACACTTGTAATTTTTTT
The DNA here is from genome assembly GCF_053477335.1 of Acartia tonsa. Classification (NCBI taxonomy): domain Eukaryota; kingdom Metazoa; phylum Arthropoda; class Copepoda; order Calanoida; family Acartiidae; genus Acartia; species Acartia tonsa. The sequence continues at coordinate 39,668,453 of NC_137273.1, read as the reverse complement.
CTTCAAAATCCTTAGCTCAGCTAATATTGGACCTCATTCAGTCAATTTTTGAGCTATATTGACGTGTAAGTACTCTAAAATTTTGTCTTTCCAAGACACATTCAACCACGTTGGTCCCATCCAAATCGGTCCAGTGGTTCTATGTAACCTAACTAAACCTTTTTAACCTAAGTTTTCGTCTAATCTTTTTCCTTGTAAAACGTGTCTTAAAATTAGTCTGAGCTTTAGGTCATGAAAAGCAAAGTTGTTTGTCTCATTAAGCTCTTCAAAAGTGTCCGATGTAATCGACCTCGCCAGAGGCCTCTGGCGGCCTCCAGCCTCGAAAAACCGATTTGAACACTTGTAATTTTTTTCTACTATAAAAAGTTTTGAATTTTGCGGTTTTTTTTACATGCACTGATAAATATGGACTGCCCCTTGACTATGCATAAAAAAAAGATCTGAATTTTATGTCTTTTAATCACGAATTTAAATGAG